>NC_086226.1:21674319-22042392 GCF_035770615.1 Melospiza melodia melodia
GCGCTCCAGAGATCACTGAGACCGGCACAATCATCTCTGCACGAAGAAACCGCTTCTTCACCTCCGGGAGACGGAGAGAGCGGCAGGTTCACAAAAGTGAAAACGAAACTGCACGACACTGGGATTGTGTACACAGCTTTCAAACTGAGAGAAAACAGTATATTACTACTCTCCTGCCTTTTCCATTCACATGAACATTCTATTGGAAGCTGTTTTGGAGAATTTTACTTTTCTTCTTTCAAAACGACAGTGCGACCTCTGTGCAACTTCTAGAACACGATGGGAGATGTTTTCTGTAGTGGCAAAGTTTCTGCTTGCCAGACATATTTTAAAAGCTTTTTGCTAAGACGTAGACAAGATGAGACGCTAAAGACGAAGGTACGGAGTTCCCCTGAGCAAAGAGACGCTCCCGGATGTCTTTCGGCAGAAGCCGAGCCCCAGAGAGCACTGTGACGGGCACAATCATCTTTGCACGAAGAAGCTGCTTCTTCTCCTCCAGGAGCCAGAGAGAGCAGCTGCTTGGGAAAGGTGTAGAAGGAGGCTGCACAACACTGCCATTGTGTGTGCAGCTTTCAAATTCATAGAAAACAGTACCTTACCACGCTCCTGCCTTTTGCATTCTCATTACCATTCGAATGGAAGCTGTTTTGTACAACTTTCCTTTTCTTCTTGCAAAACACACTGCAGACCTCCGTGCAACTTCTAGAACACGATGGGAGATGTTTTTTGTGTTGGCACAGTTTCTCCTTGCCAGACATAGCGGAAAAGCTTTTTCCTGAGATGTAGACGACAAGAGACGTTAAAAACGAAGGTACGGCCTTCCCCGGAGCTAAGCGCCGCTCCCCGGCATCTTTCGGCAGAACCCGCACTCCGGTGAGCACTGTGAGCAGCACAATCTTCTTTGCGCGGCGAAGCCGCTTCTTCGCCTCCGGGAGCCGGCGAGAACGGCCACTTCGGAGAGGTGAAGAACGAAGCAACGCAGCATTTCCATTTATTGCGCAGCTTGCCAAACGGTGCAAAACAGTACCTTACCACTCTCCTGCCTTTCCATTCACATGAACATTCGATTGGAAGCTGTTTTGGACAACTTTCCTTTTCTTCTTGCAAAACACTCGGCAGACCTTCGTGCAACTTCTAGAAAAGATGGGAGGTGTTTCCTCTGATGGCACAGTGTCTCTTTTCCAGATATAGTGGAAAAGCTTTTTGCTAAGATGTAGACGACAAGAGACGCTAAAGGCGAAGGTACAGCATTCCAACGAGTTAAGCGCCGCTCCCAGGCGTCTTTCGGCAGAAGCCACGCTCCGGAGAGCACTGTGACCAACACAATCGTCTTTGAGCAAAGAATCCGCTTCTTCACCTCTGGGAGCTGGAGAGAGCGGCAGCTTCGGAAAGGTGAAGAACAAAGCTGCACAACACTGGGATAGTGTACGCAGCTTGCCAACTGGTACAAAACTGTACCGTACCACTCTCCTGCCGTTTACATTTACATGAACAGTCGATTGGAAGCTGTTTTGGACAAGTTTCCTTTTCTTCTTGCAAAACACACTGAAGACCTCCGTGCAACTTCTAGAACACGACTGGAGATGTTTTCTGTAGTGGCAATGTTTCTGCTTGCAAGACATTGTTTAAAAGCTTTTTGCTAAGACGTAGACGAGAAGAGACGCTAAAGGCGAAGGTACGGAGTTCCCCTGAGCAAAGAGACGCTCCCGGATGTCTTTTGGCAGAAGCCAAGCTCCGGAGAGCATTGTGACCGGCACAATTGTCTTTGCGCGAAGAAGCCGCTTCTTCTCCTTCGGGAGCCAGAGAGAGCTGCTTCTTGGGAAAGGTGTAGAAGGAGGCTGCACAACACTGGGATTGTGTGCGCAGCTTGCCAACTGGTACAAAACATTATCTTGCAACTCTACTGCCTTTTCCACTCACATAAAGTTTCGATTGGAAGATGTTTTGGAAAACTTTCCTTTTCTTCTTGCAAAACACTCTGCAGACCTCCGTGCAACTTCTACAACACAATGGGAGATGTTTCCTGTGCTGGCAGAGTTTCCCCTTGCCAGACATATTGGAAAAGCTTTCTGCTGACATGCAGACGAGAAGAGACACTAAAGAAGAATCTACGGCATTCCCTCGAGCTAAGCGCCGCTCCCGGGAGTCTGTCGGCCGAAGCCGTGCTCTGGAGAGCACTGTGACCGGCACAACTGTCCTTGCGCGAAGAAGCCGCTTCTTCGCCTGCAGGAGCTGGAGAGAGCGGCACCTTCGGAAAGGAGAAGAACGAAGCTGCACAACACTGGGATTGTGTGCGCAGCTTGCAAATTGATAGAAAGCTGTACCTTACCACTCTCATGCCTTTTCCATTCACATGAACAGTCGATTGGAATCTGCTTTGGACTGCTTTCCATTACTCCTTTGAAAACACTCTGTAGACACCCGTGTAACTTCTAAACACGATGGGAGATATTTTCTGTGCTGGCACAGTTTCTCTTTTCCTGAAATAGTGGAAAAGATTTTGCTAAGATGTAGACGTCAAGAGAGGCTAAATACGAAGGTAAGGAGTTCCCCTGAGCTAAGTGCCTCTCCCGGGCGTCTTTTGGCTGAAGCCGTACTCCGGAGAGCACTGTGACCAACACAATCATCTTTGCGCGAAGAAGCCACTTCTTGCCCTCCGGGAGCTGGAGAGAGCGGCAGCTTCGGAAAGGTGAAGAAGGAAGCTGCAGAACACTGGGATTGTGCACCCATTGCAAACTGAGCGAAAACAGTACCTTGAAACTCTTCTGCTTTTTCCATTCACATGGACATTCGATTGGAAGGTGCTTTGGACAACTTTCCTTTTTCTTCGTGCAAAACACTCTGCTGACCTCCGTGCAACTTCTAAACACGATGGGAGATATTTCCACTACTAGCACAGTTTCTCCTTGCCAAACATATTGGAAAATTTTTGCTAAGATGTAGACGACAAGAGACGGTAAAGACGAAGGTACGGCATTCCCCCGAGCTAAGCGCCGCTCCCAGGCATCTTTTGGCAGAAGCTGCGCTAAGGAGAGCACTGTGACCAACACAATCGTCTTTGAGCAAAGAATCCGCTTCTTGTCCTCCGTGAGCTGGAGAGAGGGGCAGCTTCAGAAAGGTGAAGAACAAAGCTGCACAACACTGGGATAGTGTACGCAGCTTGCCAACTGGTACAAAAAAGCACCTTACAACCCTTCTGCCGTTTGCTTTCACTTGAACACTCGATTGGAAGCTGTTTTGGACAAGTTTCCTTTTCTTCTTGCAAAACACACTGAAGACCACCGTGCAACTTCTAGAACATGACTGGAGATGTTTTCTGTAGTGGCAAATTTTCTCCTTGCAAGACATAGTTTAAAAGCTTTTTGCTAAGACGTATACAACAAGAGACGCTAGGACAAAGGTACAGAGTTCCCCTGA
The DNA here is from genome assembly GCF_035770615.1 of Melospiza melodia melodia. NCBI lineage: Eukaryota > Metazoa > Chordata > Aves > Passeriformes > Passerellidae > Melospiza > Melospiza melodia. The sequence goes on from NC_086226.1 coordinate 21,677,737, forward strand.
GCAAACAGCCGGTTCCAGATGTCTTTCGGCAGAAGCCAAGCTCCGGAGAGCACTGTGATCGGCACAATTGTCTTTGCACGAAGAAGCCGCTTCTTCTCCTCCCGAAGCCGGAGAGAGGAGCAGCTTCGGAAACGTGAAGAAGGAAGCCTCATAACACTGGGATTGTGTGCGCAGGTTGCCATATGAGAGTAAACAGTACCTTACTACTCTCCTGCCTTTTCCATTCACACGGACATTCAATTGGAAGATGTTTTGGACAGCTTTCTTTTTCTCCCTGCAAAACACTCTGTAGACATTTGTGCAACTACTAAATTCGATGGGAGATGTTTTCTGTGCTGGCAGAGTTACTCTTTTCTAGACATAGTTGAAAATTTTTTGCTAAGATGTAGACAACAAGATGAGAAGCTAAAGATGAAGGTACGGCATTCCCCCAAGCCAAGCGCTGCTGCTGGATGTCTTTCGGCAGAAGCCGTGCTCCGGAGAGCACTGTGACCGGCACAATCGTCATTGTGCGAAGAAGCCGCTACTTCGCCTCTGGGAATCAGAGAGAGCGGCAGCTTTGGAAAGGTGTAGAAGGAAGCTGCACAACATTGGGACTGTGTGCGCAGCTTCCAAATTGATAGAAAACAGTACCTTTGCACTCTCCTGCCTTTTCCATTCACAAGAAGGCCGAGTGCAAGCTGTTTTGGACAACTTTCCTTTTCTCCTTGCAAAATACTCTGCAGACCTCCGTGCATCTTCTAGAACACGATGGGAGAGGTTTTCTGTGTTGGCACAATTTCTCCTTGCCAGACATAGCGGAAAAGCTTTTTGCTGAGATGTAGACGACAAGAGACGTTAAAGATGAAGGTACGACCTTCCCCCGAGCGAAGCACCACTCCCGGGTGTCTTTCGGCAGAAGCTGCGCTCTGGAGAGCACTGTGACCAACACAATCGCCTTTGCAGGAGGAAGCGGCATCTTCGCCTCCGGGAGCCGGACAGAGCGGCAGCTTCGGAACTGTGAAGAACGAAGCTGCAGAACACTGCCATTGTGTGCGCAGCTTGCCAACTGGTACAAAACATTATCTTACAACTCTACAGCATTTTCCATTCACATGAACATTCGATTGGAAGATGTTTTGGACAACTTTCCTTTTCTTCTTGCAAAACACTCTGCAGACCTGTGTGCAACTTCTAGAAAACAATGGGAGATTTTTTCTGTAGTGGCACAGTTTCTCCTTGCCAGACATAATTTAGAAGCTTTTTGCTAAGATGTAGACGAGATGAGACGCTAAAAACGAAGGTACGGATTTCCCCTGAGCAAAGAGACGCTCCCGGATGTCTTTCGGCAGAAGCCAAGCTCCGGAGAGCACTGTGACCGGCACAATCACCTTTGTGCGAAGAAGCCGCTTCTTCTCCTCCAGGAGCCAGAGAGAGCAGCTGCTTAGGAAAGGTGTAAAAGAAGGAAAGGTGTAAAAAAGTTGCACAACACTGCCATTGTGTGCGCAGCTTGCCAACTGGTACAAAACATTATCCTACAACTCTACTGCATTTTCCATTCACATGAACATTAGATTGGAAGATGTTTTGGACAACTTTCCTTTTTCTTCTTGCAAAACACTCTGCAGACCTCCGTGCAAGTTCTAAACACGATAGGAGATATTTCCACTACTGGCACAGTTTCTCCTTGCCAGACATAATGGAAAAGCTTTTTGCTAAGATGTAGACGACAAGTGACGCTACTAAAGAAGTTATGGATTTCCTCCGAGCTAAGCGCCGCTCCCGGGTGTCTTTTGGCAGAAGCTACGCTCCGTTGGGCACTGTGACGGCACAATCATCTTCGCACGAAGAAGCCGCTTCTTCTCCTCCGGGAGCCGGAGAGAGCAGCAGGTTTTGAATGGTGAAGAAAGAAGCTGCACAACACTGGGATTGTGTGCGCAGGTTACTACATGGGATTAAACAGTACCTTACTACTCTCCTGCCTTTTCCATTCACATGAACATTCGATTGGAAGCTGTTTTGGACAGCTTTCCTTTTCTCCTTGCAAAACACTCTGCAGACCTCCATGCAACGTCTAGAACATGATGGGAGATGTTTCCTCTGCCTGCACAGTTTCCCCTTGCCAGACATAGTGGAAAAGCTTTTTGCTAAGATGTAGACGACAAGATACGCTGAAGACCAAGATACGGCATTCCCCCGAGCTAAGCGTCGCTTCCGGGCGTCTTTCAGCAGAAGCCGCGCTCCGGAGAGCACTGTGACCGGCACAATAGTCTTTGCGCGAAGAGGCCACTTCTTTGCCTCCGGGAGCCAGAGAGAGCGGCAGCTTTGGAAAGGTGAAGAAGGAAGCTGCACAATACCGGGATTGTGTGCGCAGCTTGCAAACTGAGAGAAAACAGTACCTTACCACTCTCCTGCTTTTCCTTTCACACGAACATCCTATTGGAAGCTGTTTTGGAAAGCTTTCCTTTTCTTCTTGCAAAACACTCTGCAGACATACGTGCAACTTCTCGAACATGATGGGAGATTTTTTCTGTGCTGGCACAGTTTCTCCTTGCCAGACATAGTGGAAATGCTTTTTGCTAAGATGTAGACAACAAGAGACGTTAAAGACGAAGGTACGGCATTCCCCCGAGCTAAGCGCCGCTCCCAGGTGTCATTCGGCAGTAACCGTGCTCTGGACAGTACTGTGAGTGGCACAATCGTCTTTGCGTGAAGAAGCCGCCTCTTCACCTCCAGGTGACTGAGAGAGCCGCAGCTTCGGAAAGGTGAAGGAAGGTCCCTTTCTGCCTGTGCGCTCTCCAGCCGCACTGTCCCCGGCCTTTAATTCTGCAGGGGATTATGTGAGCAAAATGCAGGAGTTGGCACTTCGACTTCTTAGACTTCATCCTACTGGACTTTGCTCATCCATCCAAATGTTCCAGGTCTCTCTGCAGACCCACCCTGCCCTCCAACAGATCAACACATGCTCCTAGATTAGTGTCATCTGCATATTTACTAATGAAAGGCTCAATCCCTTCATCCATGTCATCAATAAAAATATTAAACAGAACTGGTCCCAGCACAGATCCCTGAGGGACACCACTCGTGACTGGTCCCTAGCTGGATGCAGCACCATTCACCACCACTCTCTGAGCCCGGCCATCCAGCCAGTTCCTAATCTAGCAAAGAGTGCTTCTGTCCAAGTCGTGGGCTGCCAGCTTATCCAGGAGTGTGCTGTGGGAGACAGTGTCAAAGGCCTTGCTGGTCCTGAAAACTACCAACTTTTATGTTTCCATTTAAAGAATTCATTCATCATCTACTAATAGAGGCACATGGGTCTTATCAGTTTCAGCATGTAGCAACCCTTTACATCTTCTAAAAATATTTCCTTAGCAGTTAAATCTATATTGATGGCAGAATATTGCAGTTATTGAGAGTTCATACACTCTTGAGAGTGAATACACATTGTAGTGCTCCTACTCACACAAGTGATTACTTGCTGGTCTTCATTTATTTAGAATGCTATCCAATCTGTTAAATTCCTTCTCAAAGTTTTCCTCAGATGACTAACATTCTTCCAAAGAGAATATTTTCTAAGTAGAATTAATTGTACACTTTCTTCTTGGTTGTAATCTAGTAATTTGAAAAATTTCTAAAGTCAGAATGAATTTTAAGAACTACTTAAGGCTTCTGCATCTTCATGGATGTGAGCTGCGTGCTTGGAACAAGAAAAAGACTATCTAAGGTTCAAATAAGACTACTAATACATTCTTTTTGGAAGTAAAATAATAGGATACTGACACAACAAAAAAAATGTGTGTGTCCCCAGCTGCCATTACCATCTAAACAAGGGTGTGGAACAAAAGAAGAAAGACACGTGATAGCAATTAAAGAAATAACAGATGGGAAAGATGTACAGCTGGTGCTATTTGAAATGAAGTAGTTCAAGAAAATTAGAACAAATATTCATAATATGAGTTCTTTAACCAGGTCAACAAGGATGTCCAGTGCTCCAGACTCCTTACTCCCATTTATCTCTTCTTCAGGTTTCCATGTATGTGCTCACACAAGCTCTGAAGGTGCAGCTGTGCTACCCTAGTGTCTAGGCTCCTGCCTTGAAATGGAAGATGCAAACCTCCTTCCTCTGAATTATTATAATTTTGAAATTAAGGGGCTCTCAGGCAAAGATATGGGAACTGATACAGGAAAAGATGTAGGAATAACAGTTCTTTGCTAGGAAAATTAAAAAGCATAAAAGCAATAGTACAAAAAACCCCAAACAACTCAGAAAACAAACCACTCTCAGAGTCAGAATACGACCTGACACCCTGTTGGTCAGGGTGTTGCTAACTGTCCAATTAAATGTTGGCTGCAGTCTTCCTGGAGTGACAGAGGGCGTTCTGTTGAAGCAGTGATCCTGTAGAAGGGTGTAGTCTTCCTCTGCAGGCCTGGTGGTAGTGTAGGTGGGCCTGGTCTTCCTCTGAACATCCAGCAGAGAAGCAAGCTGCTCCTCTGGGAATCCAGTGGGAAAAGGCTGCGTCTGTTGTTCTAAATCTCAGACTATATCCAGGTAGGAATGCTTGGCTTCTCCTACTGGGTGGAGCATCTCACAATGGGATAATGTAATTTTATCAGTTATGCAGTGAGACTCAATGGACCATTAACAGAAGATATCTCCCCAGAGGGATGATTGGTTTTGGAAGAGATAAAGAAAATTGCCCAATTAACAGAAGAGAACTGCCCCACCTCTAAACAGATGGCAAAGAGAATACACACATACCTTACAACCCAGGGGCTGTCTCTGCTTCCCCTGGGAGCTGCATCATGCCCAGGTCTCCTTACCTGTGGTGTTGATGCTCTCAGTGCCTGGCGCCCCAGAAACTGCACAGCAGAAAGTGCTGCTGCTTGACAAAACCAGTCATGAACATACTTTCACCATGCTCACAGATCTAACAGTGATGGAGCTGTACTGCCTCCAAAACTCAACTACTGCTCACTCGTTTGCCCTCTGTAACACCTTTTTTTATAACCTTCAATATCCTTTTTCTTATGACAGGTTGCAAATGTCCACCCTGTGCTTCTGATTGCCAAGTGGAAAACACTATGGATTTCTCTCTCACTTTCATATTACCCACAAATATTCCTGAGATTTTGATTTTCCTCTCGTGACACACTCTAAGGCACTTTGAGTCTGAGGCTTCGAAAGCCTCATATGGGGTCTGCACCCACACCTTTGCCTTCCTGCCTGCAGCCTGGGGCTTCAGGGGAGAACAGGGGAGAGGCCCCTGCCCTGCCTTCCTGGCTGTGCTTCTGGAGTTTCCTCTTAGCTCCTAGTCCCTGGCACACTCACTGTCCCTTTTCATTCCCTAACCTCAGATTAGGGGTTATGCTACCTGATGTCTCAAAAAAAATGCTACTCCTTACACAGTCATTTGTTGTCATTATATTGCAAGAGTTCTATTACCATTACATTGCAAGATTTCCATATTGCTAGAGTTTCATACCTCCTTGAAATTCCTTGTAGGCATCTCCTCTAAGCATTGACTCTAAGCGTTGTCCTCACAGCAGCCAAATGACTCCAGTTCCCCTCAACTAACCAATCTACTCTTTTATAACACTTTTCTTATTGGCTACAGCTGCGGCCTGTTAACATCAGGCCTACTCCTAATCCTTAATAATTGGCTCAGCTGCAAGTCTTTAGGGAGGTAAGATTACTTTCTATACTACCTTTATTTACTTGTGTTCTATCCCTCTACAGTCATTGATTATTTCCCAACTCTCTGTGAGGCTGAAGTTGATTTTTGCTCCCTCAGGTCCCCTGAAATTTCACAGTCTCAGTGTGTCAGTGCTGAAATTGCTACTTGGAGAATTCAGGGTGTTTATAGAGAAATTTGACTAAGCCATTCTTCAGCTGATCCTTAGCTATTGAGAGATGACGACTAGTAGCAGAAGATTCATGGGCTGTTCTCCTGCCTACCTTTACAATGTCCTTTTCCAAGTTACATAAGTGAAAAGATGATAGCAACCTCTCTCCCATCACCCAAACTGAAGCCTCAAGCCATGTTGGGAAACACAAGAGGCTTCTGCATGTCATTTTAGCTATACAAAACTTAGACTCGAAATGTTAAAAGCATCACCATTGGACTATCAATAATTCCTTGATTAGAGGTCTAAGTGTGTTTCCCCTAGAAATATGAGCTTAACAAACTATTCAAAATTCAAGGAAGCTATTCCAACTTGGATCCCATAACCTGGTGATAGTAAGATGGGCCTGTAGATCTGTCAAAATCTTCCCATGCCTTTCTGTTAGTGCCATGTCTCCTGAACCTTCTGGTGGGTATGTTATGCCCTCTCCTGTTGCATTTAGTGGGAAATCCTCTAATCCTTTTTCACCCTATAGCTCTTTTGTCACTCTTGAGGCTGTTAAATAGATTGACTGTAAGGTTTTGGTTATTTAATCTTGTGTTGAATACAGCCCTTTTTGCAAGGTACTTTAACATCACTTACTTTATTAACTATATATTATACAAAAATGTAAATATGATTTATTTCATAGAAGACCGCCAGTTTAGCTTATTTCTGTTTTCTCAGAGCTTCAGCTTCCTAATCACGTAATCTTCAGCAAATTAGGTAGCTCTGACCCAGATACTTTACTTGTATGATCTGAAACAGAAATCTTGTTATTCCATTGCATTAGTCACTATAAAAGTAAAAAAAAAAAATCTAGTACAAAATTAGACTGTATATGAAGCAAATTTTAAATCTGGTATATACAATCTCTCAATCAAAAATAAAGAAATAGAAATGTATTATTATGGTTTCTTGTGACCAACACCTATCATATTATTTTATGTATAAATAAATTGCAATTTCAATTATTGTGCTATGGACCTCTGAAGTGGTACTTGAAAATAAACCATTGAATGAAGAACAACACTCTTTTCCAGTCAAATAAGTCGCTTGAGCATTTTTGCAAAAAATAAAAAAGTCTTCTCATTATTTAACTTCATAATTTGGCTACTGCCTTTGTTAAGAGCTAACATACAAAGGGTTTGAGGTTTTTCTTCACTTACATTTGTTTGATATACTCCATGAATTATATCTACTTGCTGAACGTGGTATTCAGTGGGCTGCTGAGTAGGTTAATTGCTTAATTTGTAGCTAAAATTATTTGAACTCCAGTGCAGTTTTTCAATTAACTTTGAGTTGTCAAGTTCTCTCTTTTTTTCTTTCCATTTAGAGCTTTTAATTTATACATTTGCTTTTTAATGTTATTTTCAGTATTTTGTTGTTTTCTTTTTTAAAAGAAATAAAAAAAAGGTAATTAATGTGTGCAAAGCTTAAATTTTCTGTTAAAAAGAGTATTTTTCTGTTCAAGTGTTCTGATTTGAAAGCAAAACCAGTGAGAGACTCCAAGTCAGGAATACAATTTATTAGGAAAAGGAAAAATAAATCCTAAAATACATGCAATAATACAAAAGAAAAACCACTGACAGAGTCAGAATACAACCTGACACCCTGTTGTCAGGATGTTGGTGGCAGTCCAATTGGAATGATGGCTGCAGTCCTCCTGGAGTGGCAGATATGGTTCGATTGGAGCAGTGATCCTGTAGAAGGGTGTAGTCTTCCTCTGAAGATTCAGTGGAAAAAGGCAGCTGTTCCTCTGGGAATCCAGTGGAAAGGCTGTTCTGGGGTCCCAAAAACTTGGATTATATCCAGTTAGGCAGGCTTGGCTCCTCCCTCTGGGCAGAGCATCTCACAATGGGATGATGTAATTTTTATCAGTCATGCAGTGACACTCAACAGCCCAGTAACAGCAGGTATCTCCCTGGAGGGAGGGTTGGTTTGTGGAAGAGATAAAGAAGACTGCCCGAATAACAGAAGAGAACTGCCACACTTCTAACAGATGGCAAATAGAATACATATTGCCTTGCAATCTAGGCCATCAAGGAAACATTTGAAGGCTTAATTTGTTAATAGATTTTTGTGATAGAGATATTTAATGGTGTTCTTCAGATTAATAATTTTCTGGCACAGATTTTTCAATTTGTAATATATATTAATACTGGTCACCTTTTATATTCCACGTATACAATTATCATGACATATAAAAATAAACCTGGAAACATTTTTAGCCAGGAGGATAAGTGAATTAAATCATACTAAAAATCTCCTATACAAACAGAAGCTTTATAAATTCAGAAAAATGGAAAAATCCCTGAAAAACCCAGGCAGGTTTATGCTGCATCAATAAAATCATGGGGCAAAATTGTGTAATTTTAGTTTTATTATACTTAATGTTAAAATTTTCTGGTAAAAGGCTAGAACAGTTGGAAATATTTGACATTCTGAAAATCAAAGCAACAAATTCAGATTTTATATATTTGTCTGGATATACTCCTGGCATCTAGACAGAAATATCTGCTAGTAAGATGTTTTCAAGCAATGTGTGGCTATGATTTGCAAGACTGCTACAACCACCCTATATAATCTTGATGACTTGCATTACAAAGAATGTCATATCAATTGACCCATCCCTTACAAAATAATGGGTTTTCCAAAACTGAAACCATAAATTTAACCTTTTAGAAAACCTTTTAGAAAAATGTGAGATTCAGGAAAGAGAAATAGATAATTATTAATTATTTATTATTAATAGACCAAAGTCTCAAGTCTCTGCCAATTTAATTTAGAACTCAAATCTTATAAAAACTGATTTTACAATCTATTTTTAAAGGTTAACTATATGGGCTGTACTTAGTACTGACTGGACTTCTTTTGTAGCCCTATCTCTAAGATATTAGCAAGTTTCTTTTTTACACATTTCTGTCAGGGAATTTTTTTAACAGCCCAAGTGTAGATATTGATAATTTCTCTTTCTACATGCACATTTACAGCAGTGTTCTCAGTTAATAAAGAGGAAAAGTCAACTAGGCTACTTCCTAGACTAATAACTAGAACTCTGACAAAAGAGAATTATTCCATGCCACTCCGAAATATGCACATTTTTTTTTCTGCTGTTGAAATATGTGTTTATGCAAGAGAGCACAGAATCACAGAGTGATCAAACATGGCAGCGACCTCTGGAACCAGTCTGGTCCAACAGCCTGCTCAAGCATCACCTACAACCAGGTGCCAAAATTATATCCAGTCATCATTTTAACATGTGTAAGCACGGATATTTCCCCAACCTCTCTGAGAAACCTGAGAAACCACTTGAGCATCCTCACAATTAACTGATGTTCCGACTACATCCTGTGTCTCAATTTGTGTCCATTGCCTTTGATCCTGTCACAGGGCACCACTGAAGAGTCTGGCCCTGATTTCTCTGCTTCCTCCCTTCAGGTACCTTGATAAGATCCCTGTCCAGAGCCTACTCTTCTCCTGGCTGAAGTGTCCTGTCTATTTCAGCCTTTCCACATGAGAGAGATTCTCCAGTCCCTTCAACATTGAAGTGGGCTTTCACTGCACATTTTTCAGATCCATTTCTCTCTTGCTGTGGCACAAACTGGACAGCTCCATGAGTGTGGTCTCACCCATGATGAGTAGAACTTACCTGGGAATGAAACTAGTGAAGCAAATTTAATACAGAGAGTCTGTGTGTTTTCACCTGCAATATGAACATTATATTTAGATCGAATTCACTGCTAAAAAAACCAAACTGCCATTATTGTAAGCATTGTATGTAAGACAGAAATGCTGTGAATGTTCCTGCTCTGGATATGCAGTATTTGCTGTATATCATAACACTTTACTAGCTGCCTGCCACTACAGGCCATCTATTTGCTGATGAAACAAACAATGAAGCAGATCCAATTTAATTTGGTTTTGTTCAGTCTGTGAACCTGGCAAAAAGAAAAGAGACTTCCCAGTTTTAGAAAATACTGACACTAGTGTTTCTGAAAAGAAATAATTCATTCTTCTCTGTTGATCTACTCATTAAATTCCAAGGCTAGGAAAATTCCAAGGATGAAACTTACTGTATGAAAAATCAATCCCTCTGGTAGTGGTAATAGTATCGTATTAGATAGTGGCCCTGAGTATGTTTACTGCTCAAACAACATGAAGGTTACAGGAAGCAGGTGAGGTTTGGCTGAAACAAAAAGATTATCACATTGAGACAAAAACAGGAGAAGTCTTAAGTTTCCATATTGAGACATATTAGTTAGGCAGCTTAATAAATTAAGGGAATAACTATAGGTATTAATTGTAGGATATCACTGTAACCCTCTTAGTATTACTAACCTAGTAATCAAACAAGCACAGACTTAAATGTGTTTCACTTCAGGATATGTTGGTTGGACTTCCCAAGAATTAAAATGGGGTGCTCTGGAGAGTTTAGTTCAAGCATGGCTTAAAGAAAAAGGCCATGAAGCCATGCAATTGAGAGAAAAGTAAAAGGTAGTTGCAAAGCAGTTCCAAAAGCAGTTCCCAGCCTGATTTCTATAAACAATTAGATTCTCTCAGGCATCACTTTATAAACAATAAGGTTCTCAGACAGTCTTCCCATAACAAGCGAAACACCCTCTCTGGGAAAAGATGGCACCCTGGGAACAGATATGGAAGTTTTGGGAACCTTTCATATCACAGTGGGAACACTGGTTTTGTTTTGTGTAAACAATTAATGGTATTGTAAAACAAAAGGAGTGGTTAGAGTTTTCTCTGTTAGCCTATCATGAACCTGGATTTTGGAATATGCATGAAGTTAATTAACACTGTTATTTAAAGTGACTGATCGATCAATAAATTGGAGTTTGATGCATTAAAGGATGGTCGTTCTCCCCCTCACTTCAACAAATGGTGACACCTGGACGTGATAGCGGACACCACGATGATCGTGAACACCACGGGGATTGCTAACACCATGAGAAGTGAGGATTGGTTCGGGTTCCGAAGCAGCCGGAACGGCAATAAGCGCGAAAACAAAGCGGAGGAAAAGCTGCCGATACACGCCGTGCCCTGGCGACCGTATAGACGGGTCCAGCCGATACGTGCAGCCGAAGCCTGGAAAAGCTGCAAAGTGCGCACTTAAATAGGTATGGAAAGGCAAGCCACATATGAACTTTTTATTACGTTTTTGCAAAAAAGGCAAATTAAGGGAATAGACTTACAGAAGGAATTGCAAGGTCTTTTGGCTTATGGTCGGAATGGGGAATGTTTGTGAATCCCCACACAGTTCACGAGTTGTCGGAATGGCGTAAATTTGGTGATTTATTATGGCAGGCTATGTTAGACGATGATAAAACTGCTAGGAAGTTGGGTAAATTATGGCGGGTCATTAACACCGAGCTGTTGCAGTTTCAGGCTGATAAAAGGGCTGCCCACCAGGCTACTGCCGCTCATTATCGTAACAAAGTGTACGATCAAGACAGGGAGTTTGATAAGGAATCGGGAACTTTTCTCGGCCCCGCAATGAGGACGGTTTTATTACCAGCCTCGTCACCTCCCTCGGCGAGCCAGGCTGCGAGCCAGGCTATAAGCCAGGTGCCGCAGAGCGTTGCATTACCCACTTCGCCGCCTCCTTTGACGAGCCAGCCCCCCCTAACGAGCCAAGCTCCGCAGGGTGCTCCGCAGGGTGCTTTATTGCCCGCTTTGCCGCAGGCTATGCATAGCACTTCTGAGTCTCCCGTATCTCCTGCATCACAGCAGCCAGGGCCAAAAACGTATGCTCCGTTCTCAAAAAGCAATCAGAGCCCTGGGTTGGAAAACGATCGAGCGGCGATGATTGCAAGGGAAAGACGAGATGCGTGGGCAGCTCTGGCCAAAGATGCCATGGAAAAGGGAGACCATGAGTTGATTAGCTTGGCGAGCGAACTGGCTTGTCCGGTTATTTTTACCCCTCAGGCCGGAGGAGGCATACAGGCTACAATCAGTGCTTTAGACTGGAAGATGTTATCTCAGTTGCGAGCCACTGTTAGCCAGTTTGGTTTTAAAAGCGAACCAGCTAAGCAAATGCTCGACTATATTTTTGACACCAGCATTCTTCTTATTAATGATTGTCGTGGGATAGTTAATCTTTACTCAACATCAACAATTGCTGTTTAATGCTCATTGGCAAGTGCTCGTTAGCGAGTCCGTGACAGTACAAAGGCAGCAGGGTGACCCTCTCCATGGCGTCACTGTTAGTGAGCTTATGGGTCTGGGACCTTTCTTTCGTCCTGAGGCACAAGCCTTAATAGGCCAGGAGAAGTGCCGGGAGGCAATGAGGTTAGTCAGACTCGTAATGGAAAGGGTAAAGGAACCAGAAGAGAGACCTGTATATATAGGAATCAAGCAAGGCAGAGAGGAATCATTTAGCTCTTTTATTGATAAGGTTGCCGCAGCAATTGAAAGAGCTGAGGTGCCAAAATATCTTAGGGAGTGTGCTCTCCGAAATTGTAATTCTACTACTAGGAGAGTACTTAACACCCTAGGTACTAATTGGACTATAGAAGAGGCATTAGAGAAGATGGTCCTCATATCTACGGGACAGCAGGCTTTTGTGGTAGATGCGATCAAACAGAAATCAGTGTCAGGAATAGGCTTACAAGAACAGGCAAAGTCCTCTCAGAGTCAGGAATTAGCTGCTCTTGCACCTCTCCAAGTGTCAGCTGCATTTGCAAATCAAATAATTGGGGCCAAAAATGCCGCTCAGACGACCAGGCACCAACAGAAGTCATCGCTGCAGCATCGGCACCTTCTTCTATCTCCAACCCGACACCACAGGGAGCCACCGTGGGGGGACCGGGACGGCCGCAGAGGGAGTGACCCGCAGCGCAGAGCGGGGGGGGGCCTGTCCGCTCCGGCACAAGAGGCGACCAGAGTGCTTTTCCAGCGCCAGAACTTGTCTCTCCACCCTGCAGCTGGTAAAGAGCCTCGGTCTTGGACCTAACAGCCTAATGGATATAACTTTTGCCAACAAAAGGAAAAGATCCCTATTGAAATTGAGAAACCAGTGATGATAAACAAGCGAAGTTAAAGGAACTTTTGTTCTTCCTGGCAGAGACTATGAAACAGGCATCAGCGTACTGTATGCATGGGTCAAATTTCAGCCGATTTGGCTTGGCATTGGTTATGCTGTCTTGAAATCACCTGTATTGGCAGAGACTTTAACATCAGAAGCCCGGATGGCTCAGTCGGGGCAACATCAGACTCTAAAATTATTTTGAAAAGTTTAAAAATGTTAAGATGTGTTGGACTGATTGTATGAGTGAGATGTTGTCAGTGTGCTTTTTGGTATAGAAATGCTATAGCAAACACGTGAACGGAGTTATTTTAGCTTAGTATTTTAGAATCAGGCCTGTAAGTAAGTTATAGTGAATGCTATATTTTATGTCTATAGTAAGTTATCTGTTATTAAGTAGTTTAAGTTAAATTATTTATTAAATGCTGAATACTATTAAGGTTAAGTTTGTTAAGTTTATTTTCTGTTAAGTTCGAGGTCTGTTAAGTTTAAATTGTATATTAGGTTTAAGTTAAGTTAGATTCTGTTAAGTTTAAATTATATTTGGTTTAAGTTGTATAGAATTTAAAGTCAGTTAAGTTTTGTTATAGTTAAGTTTTGTTAGAATTGAAAGATTTTACATGTAAGTTCTGTTGATTTAAAAATCTGTCAAGTTTAAGTAATGTTAAGTTCTATTAAGTTTAAATATTTTAAGTTTAAGTATTTTAAGTATAAGTGCTATTAAGTTTAAGTGATGTTAGATAGATTTATGCTTTTACGATAGGCGTTTACTTTATGACTTGTGGGCAGGGTGCTGTTGTGAATATCAGAGAGGCTTTGCTAGCTGAAAATACTGTTTAGTTGTTGGAATTGCCTATTCTTGTGTTGCGGGGAGTGTGGCGCAGTTGGCCCATAGAATTTTGAAGCCAGTTAAGTTTTGTTAATTTACAAATAAGTCTGCTAAGTTAAATATTTTAAGTGCTTTCTCACCACTCCAAAGCAAAAAAGGACTGAGAATTGCCCAGCTGATGCCATTTGAGCCACATGACTAAAGGATTACAGACTGTAAAACTGATTTTGAACTTTTCTGAGAAACCCAGAGAAAAGGTGGATGTGAAAATCTCAAGGACAGAAAGGATCGTTTTCAGACTTGCCCTTCACCTCCTCTCCAGCTTCGCATGAATGAAAACAGCTAACAGCTTTCTTTTCTTTGTCCAATTACCACCTACCTTGCAATGCTTGGTAAGGCCGGACATTGTGGCTCAGCTGGGGGTGCTTTTAACCCTTTGGGATAACACGCCGTTGCCGGACGACCAGAGAACTGATTGACATTATTGAATCATTATCATCTTTCCATATAAAAGGACCGTCAAAAGAGAACTGTCTTGAATGTCACAGCCCACATTGTGCTGCTTGGGTTGCACTGTGTTGTGGGGGTTGTGATAAGACCTTTTGGGTAGATCAGTTGTCACTTTTTCCTTTATGGTGTAACACCTGTAATTATAGACATACCTGGGAACATAATTGGGAGTGGGCACTACGAAATGAAACAGGACTAAACACTGCCTCAGGTTTAGATCTTTATGAATCGCATGAGCAGAAAATCTTGGCTTATTATCGGTGGGAGGTACAGTGTATTTTGAAAAGGGTTAAAGCTCAAAGTGCATCATATATAGCCTCTGTAAGGTGTAGAAAACTGGTGCCTTTAACACAACATTCTGTTGTAGGGCCTATAAAAGGAGATCCCAATCAGGCATTAGATAACTGCATTAGAAGGTTACAAAGGTGTGGTCTTCAGGTCTCGGGAACAGTAAGGTTAAAAACTGATAAGAAAAAGAAGGTCAAAGTAAAACCAGAAAAATGAGATTTACTTTTGTTATATTGCTTGGTGTAGTGGTAGCTGACGAATTAAGGGTAACACATTTTAGTCAACCTAGAGATAATGTATGGATAACACTTGCTAGGCAGATTAATCAGTCGTTGCTTTGTCTCAGCATTGGAGGAGTTACTAACCCTTTTCGAACATGTTTGGTAGGGCTTCCAGTATGGTCTCCTCAAGAATTCTGCAGTCTTATTAATAACCATGCCTTATGTATGCGCAGTATGGTAAATATTAAATTGTCTGCACAAAAAGGGTATACTGCCAGTCAGAGTGACAGCTACCGTCAATGCCTGTTAATTCAATCACTTAATACTCCTTTGCATTCCCCACCTAAGGAGTTAGAGCTTTTTGGAAGTGCAAATGCTAGCATGACCAGCACTTCCAACGGTGGGTGGTTCAGCTTTGATTACTCTAATCTTCAAAAGATGAATCAGCATAAACAGACATGGGCTACTCTGGATTCATCTCTAAGCCCAGACATAGTGTCTAAACAACTTTATAACCAATGTAAAGGCTCTAGCATCATGACACCTAAGAAATTACTTACGGGAATATTTTTAATTTGCGGAGATAGAGCCTGGAATGGCATACCTGCCCAACCTAAGGGTGAACCTTGTTATTTAGGCAAGTTATTACTATTCCACCCTAATATATCTGTGTTAATGCAATTAAGTCATAAGACAAACAGGCAAAAGCGCAGCTTACATAATTTAGACTGTAGTCAAGTAGGAGATCCATGGTTCTGGAGTAAATTTAAACAAGTGATGGTTTCAGCTCTCCTACCATGGGGTGCTGCAAGCAAAGCAATGACTTTAGCAAAACAAATAGGGTGTTGGACTAAGGGTGAATTGAATAATACATCACAGACATTAGATATGTTAACTGCAGATGTACAAAGTGTTAATCATGCTGTTTTGCAAAATAGAGCTGCCATAGATTTCTTACTATTAGCGCAAGGCCATGGGTGTGTTGCATGAACTTATCTGATCATTTTGTATCTATTCATGCTAAGTTAAAAGAGCTACGGCTAGGGCTTAACAGCCTTAAGGAAGAAGAAGGATTGGGAATTGATGAGTGGCTTAAAAGTTTATGATTGGGACCATGGCTAAGAAACCTTGTAATATATGCTATAGGGATATTAGGTGTACTCTTATTGCTTTTACTTATATTAACTTGTTTTTGTAGCTGTATCCAAAAGATGGTAAGTAGGATAATAGAGAAAACCTGGTAAACTAACTTCCTTTCTCTCAAAGAAAAAAGCAGGGGAAGTGTTGAGAGTTTAGTTCAAGCATGGCTTAAAGAAAAAGGCCATGAAGCCATGCAATTGAGAGAAAAGTAAAAGGTAGTTGCAAAGCAGTTCCAAAAGCAGTTCCCAGCCTGATTTCTATAAACAATTAGATTCTCTCAGGCATCACTTTATAAACAATAAAGTTCTCAGACAGTCTTCCCATAACAAGCGAAACACCCTCTCTGGGAAAAGATGGCACCCTGGGAACAGATATGGAAGTTTTGGGAACCTTTCATATCACAGTGGGAACACTGGTTTTGTTTTGTGTAAACAATTAATGGTATTGTAAAACAAAAGGAGTGGTTAGAGTTTTCTCTGTTAGCCTATCATGAACCTGGATTTTGGAATATGCATGAAGTTAATTAACACTGTTATTTAAAGTGACTGATCGATCAATAAATTGGAGTTTGATGCATTAAAGGATGGTCGTTCTCCCCCTCACTTCAACAGGGTGCCTTAAAAAAGATTCAAGAAAATATCTCATTTGTCATATATTCAAAATAGGAAAGTTGATATTGCTTCCTTTGGCCCATACTAGTGTCAAAATTAGCTACAGTCCAAACTAAAAGCTACACTGCTGTAATTTATGTAGATACAAGACTCTAAATAAGCACTACTGTGGTGACGGAAGAATATGATTTCCCTGAGGCACAATGGGATTTGGAGATACAGACAGCTATTTAGATCCTACAGAAGTGTACATAGCTGTAGGTTTTCTTTTTTCACTTAAAAAGATATTAGGGTTTTCAAAAGGAGACCAAAGCAGATAATTTTTACATAAATAAGTAGCAAACTACACATGGGCAATAAAAATGCATTTTTTAAACATTATTTTGAGAACAAACACACCATCAGGATGGGAAAAGGATTAAGATCTTACAAACGAATGAAGATAGTCTAGAAAAAATAACTAATATATAAAATTCCTAGTTCTACAAGTCAATCAAGCAGGCTAATTTCTATTTTGATTCTGACTCTCTCTGGTTACTAAAATTCCTCTTCAAAACAGGAAATACACTTGGTAAGACTGCTAGCTGCATCTTTAAATAGCAAAATGTATGTAAAAATTCAAGACCAAATTTTGTTGGAAAAAAAATGAAATTTAGCAAAATATTTAATTATAGTGAGTTGTGTGTGAACTGGTTTGTTAAAAAGTAGTTTTGTAGCCGTTGAAAGTGTGTGTTGGGTTTTGTGTGTAACCTAGCAGGTAGTCTTAGGGATTTAATAAATAATTAAACTAGTTCAGGAAAGTAAGAATGCTAACCTGTCTGGAGGCAGCATACAATGCTCTTAGAATAAGATAAGCAGAGGATTAATGATCTTGTTTGTGAACCAAGGAATGTATCACAAGGGGTCTGTGACCAGGCAAGGGGAACGGGGAACTGTTTCTTAGAGACTAGGCAAGGGGAACGGGGAAACTGTTTCTTGGAGACTTTGTTATGAATCGCATGTATAAGAGGGAAGCACCCATACGTGAATTTGGGGGCTCGGATTTTGGGACGTGAGTCCCCCAGTTCCCCGGGCCCTTAATAAAGCACCCACAAAACTTATCCGAGTTTTGTGTCATCTATCAATCAGGCAACAATTTCAGAACTAGAAAAAATTTAAAAAGAAGATGCAAGAGGAGATTCTTCATTAAAAAAAAAAAAAGTTATACTGTTTTGTCATAGTGTTCTTTGCATGAATTCTGACGCAGCCCAAACTGTAGAAAATTATGCAGAGAGAGCTAGTGACAAAAGAACTAAAAAAAGGAGGATTTTCCCAGTGGCAAGGTATCAGAAATAAAGTTGTGCAAGCATTTGAAGTCTGAAACATTCAGCAAGCACTCAAAAGCTGCCTGGAAACTTTGTTCTAAGGACCCCAGGTAATCTACTTTGCATCTTATTTTATAGCTGGCTGACTCAAAGGAAATATTGTATTGAAAAAATATTTTACTGAGTTTCTGGGAGATAATCTGGCAATACGAGAGTGGGTTTGTGCTCCACTTGGCCTTTATATGACAGGGGATGGCTTTGAGATCCTTGAAAAAAATATTTTGGATATGTGTTTTCCCCTATTTGCCTTATCTGATTGAAAAATCTCAATTACTTGAAATTCAGAGAATGGAAGTTCTGAGACTTCATAATACAATTAATATTTCTTAAACATAACCACAGGTATTATCTGGCATTCCCATGACTGCAAGCAATGTGACATGGCATGATAACATGCAACTGGACAACCATGACTTGTGAGGGTGCAGACTCAGTAGCTGATCAAACACAATACTGTGAAGTTAGAAGGGCCACAATTTTATAATTCTTCTAGAAATTTGCCATTTTTTTCTTTAAAATGGTTGTTTTCTTTAAAATAGGGTATCTGCAAGGTATTCCAGTTTAAATTTTATTATATTCTTCTGTAATAAATGTCCTTATTTTTCCCCTAGGATACGTTTTCCTATTCCTCCTTTACACTTAGGGACTGAAAGGGACTTCCTAGATAATCAGTTCTCATTTCTTTATCCTGGTTTTAACTTGATACATCTCCATTTGGAATTTTAAAATTCTTTAAATCCATTACTACTGTGTTCCAAAAACTCACTTCTACTGAAGATTAAAAGGCTTCTAATGTCAAAGAGAAAATTAATTAGTTGGAAAAGAGAAAATTAATTGTAGTCAGTTTGCTCATTTGTTCTGAAAGTGTCTGTTGCATTTTATCTTTTTCCTTATGGTTGCATATTTCATTAAACACTTCAACTTTTTAGATTGATTTAGATTTAGTTGAGGATGCAAGTAATACACTATATAGAATAACACAGAAAAGAATTTTAGCAGATACCTCTGACTTCAATACACACATAAACTGTTGGTCATATTTGCCCTTTTGATGAGCATCTTTGGTCTAGGCAAATACCTCACCAAATTCACCTCACAGTCTTTTTTTTAATTTGAGCACTCTAGATACTATCAAAGAAACCACTTATATTTTGCCATTTTCAGGTAGGTTTTGTATCCAGTCTTAAATGCCACGAACTTAAACGTCTGTTATGGCTTTAGATACTATCTCAGAGAAAGCAGTTTATAAAAGCTGGTTAAATCTTCCTCATTTCTCTGTAAATTGCTTTTGGGGACATAACCAGCACAAAAACACATATTTTATTCTTTGTCTCTCTCTTCCTGTTCCTGTGGGTTTCTCCTAAAGTCTGTACTCTTCTAAGTTCAACCCAATTTAATTTCCTTGATTATTCAATTCCTTATTTAATTTTTAGATTAGATTTACACTGGACACCACAATGCTACCCTCCTCACCAGTTTTCTTAAAAATGTTGTTTGCTTCATATGAACACTCTTTTTTTTTCATACCAAGCTCCACTAGCTTCTCTTTTTGTCTTCCGTTCTGTCACCTTCCTGTGGTGATAAAACAATGCCACCAATTGACACAGTGACAACTAGATGAAGGCAACAACAAACCTAGCTGATGTGGCAGATCAAGGGAGGTTTTAATGTCTTATTAGCAGTATAATAGTTAAGCAATTTCATGGGTTACTCTTACTATACAAGCATGTACGAACTCTATCAAAGATCAGGATGTTATTTCAAATGGCATGTCATACTTTACTATAATTAGGAGGATATAAAAGAAAAAAAATTGGAAACACAAAAAGAAGTTCCCTTAAACAGACTGGTGTGCCGGCTGGTTTAGGTATATTCTTAGACCTCTCATGAAGCTGTTAACTGGGATATATCTTGATAGCCACTTAAGGAAACAACATTCTGGATTAAAGCCTAAAATAATAATAAATTTCAGGGCTTGGGATCATCAGTGACCAGCAGAGGAATGCTTCATGGGAAGCAGCTTTCTGCACTTCTGTTGGCTTGGAAAGGTGACTTCTGGCTATGGGTGTGGGACAGCACCTTGGAGGGACCCTGAGGTGGCCAAGGAAGAGGGTGCAGAAGACTCAGGGAAGTCCATGCCCCTCCAGCTCCAGCCACCACACACTGTTCCTACAAGATGCTGCAGAAACATCAATAACAGCTGATTTCCCATTTTCAACCTATTTGAATAAATAGAAACATATTCTCTCATCTAACTTACTTGTTTTCATTTTACAGAAGACTGACTCCATTAAGTTTCTGTGTTGTTATCTAAATACTGGAAAATGTTTGCTTGCATCTAAGAACAGTTGGGAATTCAAGGCGATGCCCTGGCTTTTACTCTGAAACCAAAGTCACTGCTGATGCCTCTGGTTTCAATCCTCTTCCTCTTGATTCTAAAACATCTTGGACTCTTTAAAAGTGAAGAACTTTTCAGGACTGTCTTGTACTGCCCAGAGCTTTCCGTGGTGAAGGCTCTCAGTCTGGAGCCCCAGACTCTCTCCCAGTTATGCTTGTGAAGATGAGTCAATTTATACTAAATGCAAACAAAATCAGACTTTCTTATGCCCTTGACAAATTCTCATGATTGATGTCTGTAACTGAGCCGATGTGTTTAATGACTGGGAATGCCGGCATGTGGAAAGTTTCTGAGGTACAGGACGAGAATAGTATTTCAAAAGGATAGCATCTGCAAGTGTCCAGCGTTTTTGTTGTGGGCAAGTCATGTTGCCTCAAGTGGGAAAGTACTGTATCTGGTACATTTTGCAACTTTTCCCTTTTTTGCAACACTTACACAGAACATTTTAATGTCTTTGGTTTCTTTTCTGCTTCTCGAAAGGAACATTCCTGATGATTTTTCTCAGGTACGGGATTTATTATTATTACTATTACTTCTTTTTCCCCTCAGAAGAATGTTGTTGGAGAACATCTACATGCTTGTCCACCTGCCCACGTTCAGTAAATCTCTCAAAGCTGTATATGTTACGAGGCCGCGGTGCGGGGAAAAGTCTCTGCAGGGTTGGCCGCGGGGCAGGAGTGGGGGCAGGAGCGAGGCGGGGCAGGAGCGAGGCGGGCCGGGGCGGGGCGGCGGAGGCACCGCCGTATGCACGACGGAGCTGGGCCGCCGTCGGGGTATTTAGCAGAGCGTTGGGCTCGGGTGCCGGTTGCAACCGTGGCTGGCAACAGCTTTTTTGGGCGCCATGAAGGGCGGTGGTATCGAGAACGCGGCGTTCGACACACCCTCCTCCGACTTCGGCCAGCAGTACCACGCGGGCCCCGCCGGGGCAGGCGCCGGCGGCGCGGCCCCCGCCGGGCCTGGCCCTTACCCCGAGGAGGGGCCCTGCGGGTGGGGTCCCTGCGCCCCCAGAGCTCTGCAGTTCTGCAACAATGCCAAGGGGTACTTGGCTGCTTATAGCCTGTTGGCCGTCTTCCAAGGTAACCTGTCCCTGCTGCCCAGGGCACACGCTGTTCCCCTTCCCGGGGCTGGGGGAGCCGGGCGGGAGCCTGAGCTGGGGAGGGCGGCGAAGGACTGGTCATGGGTGGTGGGTTCGTCTAGTGCTGTGGCTGAACACTGACGGTAATGGTTTGACTAAGGGACGAAAGTATACCTTCTTCTGTGCCCAGGATGGGGACGTTCCACAGTATTCCTTGTACTTCATTCCGTTTGTCCTTTTCCTCTTTTCGCACGTACTTTATTGACCACGAAGTCCAGGCTCTTTGCTTCACGCACTTGTCAGTGCTGCATCCCCACTGCCCACAGGGAAATAGCTCTTCATGTGCACACACAGGCAGAGGCTTAAAATCTAGGGATTAAAACACCAATATAAAATTGTAGCACCCCACTACTTTCTTACCTGCTTGCTAATTGAATTGAATCCTGGCCTGGTTGTGTAGGACTTCAGGTAAATTTGAAAACAGCAAAAAAATGTGATTTTGTTCTGTGAATCACAGTGCAGCCATCTTCTTAAAACTTAACTAATGATTTAAGTTGACCTTGGGAGTAACCTGAAGTTTAGCCTTGGCCTAAATTCCTGTTTTTCAGCTTCAGAGATTCTTGTCCATACTTTTGGTTTCCTGTAATCATTGGTTAGGGCCTTAGCAAGCCTTAGACTTAGAAAGTAGAAATGCTCACTGAGGGGAGGAGAAGAATTACTGTAAAAAAATTAGAAAATGAGATTTGTGGAACTTGGATGCATGTCTGCCAAAGGGAACGACTGGGTCTATATTCATAACCTTTCAACTTTATTTGACTAGCTAGGAAAGAAAAGGGTATTTCCTGGACAATTTGCTTTGAAGCTCCTTGTTGTTACTCATAAAGGGATTTCTACAGAGGCATGGAGGGGAATATTTGGATATTTGATGTTAGAGGAGAGAGCAGCCTGTACCAAAGAAATGCATTATTTGGATGGCTCCATTCCATGGGGAACCACACTGAGGCAGCTGGAATGGTATGAGGAGAAGAGAATTGGAGACTCTGCTTAAAACCTAGAAGATTACAACGCTCCTTGTAATGCTTGGAGATTCCTTGCATGAAGTAGTGCCTTAGTATGTGTTTCTGAGAACTTTTTCTGGTTTAATCCCCTTCAGATTCTGATCTTGTCTTAGCATATAGGTTTAGTTTTAGAAAAGAAGTATTTAGAAAGTTTTGGGATAAGCCTGTTGTTTCTTGCTTGACTTTGGAAGGTCATGCTAAATTTTTTTGGGTGGCATAAGAATAGGGATGGGCAATTAAAAATGCCTTAATATGATGCTGAAAAGATTGTTAAAACTAAATATAGTGTCTTGAATATTTCTAATGTGTCTCAATTTCTTAAAATCAGTCCTTCTGTTCTGATCTGATTGTTGAGCTGAATAACAAACTCAGCATACTTTAAAATCTTGGTTGTAGACTGGATAGGTTTCCAACTGTAAAAACAACTTGTATTATAAGAATCTCTGTCCCCTTAGGAGGTTATTTGTGTTGCTTGTGCCACTTGTCCAAATATTGCTTTGGTTATTTAATGCTATATGTATGCCAGGCACCTAATGAATGTAGTTCAGGTTTAAGGCCTTAAAGGATAGAAATTGAATAATTTTTGTTTTGGAAGCAGGTGTAGGCATGGCTATTACAGATCTTGTGACATTCCTGATGTGTTACCTGGATTTTCTGACAAGAATCTTTCCTTTGCTTGAAACATAAAGGAAACTGGGTGCTGAAGACTAGCTGCAATTCCTTTTGAGATGTGTAAAACTAGGTTCATCAATAAGAAATTCAGGCTTGTGTGTGAAACTTTGTGAAAATATTCAGGTCTTGCAGCTTCAGAGTTTAGATAAAAGCACACAAAACACACCTAGGATTTTGAAGTTATGTGACCTAACACTGTACTCTAGTTTGGGTCTACCCTCCAAATTACAGAAACCATCACTGAGGAAGATAAGATGTATCTATTAAACTTGCCTAATGTGCCTCTAGAAAAGATGTTTCCTAATGCATTGAAGGTTAATGAAGTAATCCATAACACACTTTCGCTGAATGTAAGTTGTTGTCCTAGTCTTTCTAAATGAGAGAACATAGTGGATGATTATCTGTAGTGACCTGGTATGTTGTGAATCTAACTGAAAGCATGTATTTGTCAGCTTATTTTCTAGCTGCTCTCAAAAATAGATTGTTGTCATTAGCACCTGATATGCTGTATTGCAGCTTCTCAGAAGATTTCAGGTGGAACTTAACTCTAATTTCTTGCCATTTCTGTTTCAAGTACATGTGAAACTTGTATTTCCAGAGCACAAAACACTTGTTTGCCTAGAATTTTTTTACATGACTAATACCTGCTTTCTCTATGGCACTTAGAGTTGCCGAAATGTATGATTGCATCTAGTAATACATTAACTGGATATGCTGCAATTCATAGCTGTAGTAGAAAACAAGGCAGAGATTATCTCACTATTTTGAGTACAAGAAGGACTGTTTATTTCTCATGTTGTTAATGATTTTTAGTAAATAAAAAAACTGAAGCACAGTTTAAGACTGTTCAGTCTCATATATCTAAAATCTTTGTATATCAGTAAGATTTTATAGGCTGATGAGACCTGGTACTTTTACCAAGGCATTTTTAATTGTTACTTTTATGTGTTGTTAAAGCCACCATTCTTATGACAACTGCAAAACACGTGTTTTTTGTTGAATGGATGAAGAAAAAGAATACTCTTGTGTTTTGTGATAGCAAATAAAGTTGGTGTACAATTAATCTGGATTTTGTGTCAGTACACACTCTACCTAAATCCCTAACAGATGTGGCAGGACAACAAGGTTTTGGTTGGTAATTTCTATACTACAGTTTTAGGTGTTGGGATGTCCTTACAGAATTTGTTTTTCTGATCAAACTACTATCAGTCAGATTCTGTCTTTCTTGAAGAGACTTTAGTGATTAATCACTGGATGATGTAATTGGAGAAGTTATGCTGCCATTCATCACATCTGCTTTTTTACAGATGAAGTCTAATTATCCAGTATAATTAAATGGAAGGCTTTATGAGTTTTAGAATGTAAATTAAAGGTAGTAACTTAAAATACCTGTGAAAGACAATGCCTTCTAGCTCTGTAATCCACTTGCTGTGTAGCACACCTTCACTCAAGTGTTTTAAAGCCTTAGTAAGTGTTGAAGTTCTGGCAGGTGGGAAAAACTTGTTTGTTCATTCCTTCATGCTGGTATTGTTATTTGGTTAATGCTTCTTAAGAGGAAAATAAAGTTACTGGATGTATAACTAATGGCACTGGAAGGACACCTGTATAGTTGTGTCAATCCCAAATGAGTTTAAGTGTGATGACTAAACTAACGGGTGAAATTGTCAGCCTTAATAAAGAGGCCATAGTAGGGTATTGGAACTAAGATTGTGTGAAGAGTTGTTTCCATATAGAAAGCTGACGTTTGGCTATTAGAAAATGGCTGGTTTATTCGGAGTAATTTTTTAAATAAAATGCTCTAATGAAATGTTGAAACTTAGCTCAAGTAGTTGTACTTATGGATGGTGCAAAGCTTGTTGAAAACTAACTTAAACACATTTCTGTCACTAGTCTTGTATTCTTTTCTTAGATAGACAATAGAAAAGCATGTTTTAATTTTAAAGTAACTGAAGGGCCTGTGTCAGGGAAGATCCTCATCAGTCATCTGTAAGGTTACAGAACTCAAACGTGTTTGTACTTCTGACTCTAAGACTGCACAACTATTTTTTCAGGTATCTCTTTTATTATAGGTACAATTTAATTAGACTATAATAAAGTTATCTGACAGTGTTATAGTTACAACTGTTTATCTTGTAACTGAATCCTATTTTGGGATTGCTGAAACCAAACTTACCAAAGTTTAACTACCTAGTTTTTTTCACAGAAACACAATGTGAAGCAGTGTAGAAGATTTAAGTTAGTCTACAAACAGTGCTTGTGTAAAAATGGACATAGTGTGTTTAAGCATGCACTGGCAATTGTGTGCAAAAGCTTAGTTGTACTTTTGGTTAATTTTTTTGCAGTTCATCTGTGTTTTGGTAGGGCAGCTTGTGCAGTGATTTCTTTCCAGGTTGTTTTGTAACTTCAGGGAAGTTACAGATTCAAGGGGTAAACCTTCTTTGCTTAGTTGAAGTAAATCACCTCAGTTGCTCTGACACAGTTGCAAAGAATTATTGAATAGCTTTACACTTTTTTATATTATGGAGGATTCATGTTTGTTCACCTTCTTTTATCTTCCCTTTGTGGTGGCAGGGAAGTTGGGTGTTTGCAGTAAGTAGAAAACTATGTCCTGAACTTGCTTCAGCCATAGCATGTATTCTAATGCAAGTTATAACTTTGACTAAAATACCTTTAATTTTTAAAGTGTCTTGTGACACCATAAAGCATTCTGTTTGAAAGCTGTGCTTCAGACAAATACATAGGTCCTGTACAATTTGACTGGCTAAGCTGGCACTGTATTACCTACTATGTACCTGTATCTTATAGCTAGTAAATACCTTATAAAGCAGCCTTGTATAAATATATATAAAGTTAGCTCTGCAACTCTATTGAGTTAAAGTATCTTTGACTAATTATCTCCTTTTTTTATTTTTGTAGGTATTGTGGTAAATGGCCTGATTAACATTAGTATTTCAACAATTGAGAAGCGTTACGAGTTGAACAGTTCCCTCACTGGTTTAATCTCTGCAAGCTATGATATTGCTTTTTGTTTACTGTCACTGTTTGTATCTTACTTGGGAGAAAGAGGGCACAAACCACGATGGCTTGGTTTCTCAGCATTTATGTTAGGACTGGGCTCACTTGTATTTTCCTTACCACACTTCAGCAGTGGAAAATACCAGTATGGAAGTAAAATTGAAGGTAAGCTTACAGTTGTTTTGAAAGTTAAACTAAAAAATTTAAATCTCTGCATTAACTTGGTGCAACTCCTTATTTTCAACTCCTTACAACATAGTTGATCTCTCTCAATGTCCTAAAACAGGGTGCTATCTGTAACTGAAAATTGATTCTTTGAAATCTGGAAGTTCAAGAGCTGCCTCTCTGCACAGTGAACTTTATTTTTCCAGAAGGAATATGAGTGTCAATATCGGTTCTTGCTATTAAGCAACATTTGAATAAAATGCTTTTTTTTCTTGCCCTGATGAATGCAATTAAAATTCACTAAAGAAAAAAATTATGTGGCATCTCTTAGGAGATGGAATCAAGCTGGGTTAGCAAGGTAGGGG
The DNA here is from genome assembly GCF_035770615.1 of Melospiza melodia melodia. NCBI lineage: Eukaryota > Metazoa > Chordata > Aves > Passeriformes > Passerellidae > Melospiza > Melospiza melodia. The sequence continues at coordinate 21,704,349 of NC_086226.1, forward strand.
AAATGTTAAAGCTGTTAATCTTGCCATCTTACCTGAAGGTGACTAGTGCTTGCATTTCTTTGTGGTTTTGAACTATTAAAGGCATGTTGATTAATTCATTAACAAGTTTTTCTAAGTTCTTTTAAAAGATGTTGATTTTAACTTAAAGATTTACTTGAAATAGAGAGGGAACAAGCAGTACTGAACTGTACTGAACAAAGCAGTACTTAAGTCATGGGTGTAGCTATCCCTCAGTTCTTAAACTTTGTTCACAAAACAAGACTTAGCACAGTGTGATTAATGCCAACTATTTGTATTTCAATTTAGTGGCACACCTATAATACAGAAATGTTCAGATATGTTTAAAGCAGGATGACTTAATCTTTTAGGATTGTCTTGTTATTGCAGTCTTTAATCAAAATAATGCCTTCAGTGACTAAACATATTAGAGTGCTCACTAAAAAAAAAATCAGTAGCTATGAAGAAACATGATGAAAGGTTGTTGATCCTCAAATTGATATCTTCAGTAGTAATCATTTTGTCCCCTTCTATGAGCTGTCTACTTGTTAGTCTAAAAAGTTGGGCAAGCTATTTTTTCCTATCTAATTAATGAGGATCTGAAATGGAAGTTAACTGAACAAGGTCAGAAGAAAACATCTTTACTGTTTTGGGGGCTGTGAGCAGATAATTACTTGTTAGCTCTTGGGAGAAGGACAAAAGGGTCCTGGCTCTGTTACAGTCCCATTGCCCTGTAATTCTGGTTTCAGTATTCACCTTTCTACTGCACTTTGATGAAGGGGAAGCTGAATTTAATACATAATACATAAAGTTTCATTTTTTTTTTCATTTGGAACAAGATACTGACAGTGTGAGAGAGTACATTACCAGTTATTCCAACGGATTTTCCCCCTTTCAAACAATTTTAGTTGAAATTCCAAGGAGCATGTTACTGTTTTATCCAACATCCATCATTGAAGCATTGAAGATGGCTGTATATATTGATAGCTTTATTAGGTACATGTTCCCCATGGAGTTTTGAAACTTAAAAGGAGTGGGGAATTTTTGAATTGGCATGTGTTTCTTCACCATAGCACTGTCAGGTGACAGCTTGCCTGCTGTTTGGACTGTTGTAATGCAGGTGCCTATGCTGTGCTGGTGGTGAACACATTCCAGATCTTAAGCTAACTTAAACAAAACACTATCAAAAATAAATGACTGAGAGTGCAGGGAATGTCAGCACTGGGGCAGTCAAAATAAATCTTCAGGTGCAGTGCAACAGCATCTCTTAACTGTCAAGTGAACCACAGCACAGGTTTATGTGTTGTCTGGTTTAACTAGTTCTGCGGTTGATGAAACATTTTAGCGATACAATTAGTTGCAGGATTTAATAGCACCACACCCCAAAAGTGTTCCTTTTAGTTATTTTGCTTATAGAGATCCTAATTTTTTTTTTTTTTAATTAAGCTTGTATTTTATGCTTGTATTAAAATCCACCACTGAATTTTTTCTGAACAGGCCTTATAAGGCCAATTTATTTATCATAATACTACTTCCTAGAAATAGTCTAATCCATTTCATATTGAAAGATCTGCTAATCAGTTGTCTGCCAATTATTGTTTGGGGTTGGGTTTTGTTTCTTTGGAATTGTGTTTTTTTGGAGGGAGGGGGTGGAGCGGCGGAGTTGGTTTTTTTTGGTTTGTTGGGGTTTTGCGTTTTTTTAAGACACCGTAAAATGTGTTTTCTATTTTCCAGAAAGGTTTTAGACTCAAATTTGTAACCCAGGTACAACCAGCTGTTTGTTCTGGTAAATTTCCAGGTTGCATGGGCTGCTGGTGCCTCAGCTGGCTGTGGTATGTGCAGTCAAGGGCTCCCCCTGCTGCCTTTACAGGATCAATTTAACTTGGTTAATTAGCACGGAGGACTGTGAGAACCACAAATATTATAAGGAGTGTACCTTTAAACTTCAGTCTCGGATTTTATTTTAAAAATTAAACATGTTTCAATATGTCTGTGGCAGCAAATGAGAATCCTAGTTTCTCACTTGACACAAGGAAAATAACTTCATTGTGAAGACAGTCAAACATTGGGACAAGCGTACTCAGGATAGTTCCTAAGTTGAAAGGAAGGAAAACTTTAAAGACTCTTCCTTTTGATGTGAGGTTTTCTTATCCCACATGTTGACCTGTTTCTGTGCAATGGCACTGTATCGCCTATGTCTGCTAGAGGAAGTAATGATTTAGATAAGTTTTCTTTAAATACCTGGTGCATGGCTAGCACTTTCTTAAGCTTTGTTTTGTGAGACCATAGTGTGGATTGATCTTGGCTCTTCTATGTGTAAAAGGATGTAAAAGGATCTAAGAAAAATAAAGGCTGTAATAATTTTGTAGTGAAATAGTGTGAATTAGTTTACTTATCTGATCTGGATGACATTTTCATATATTTGTTTAGTGGGGCTCATTACTACCAAATGAATGGGTTTATCCTCCTTCTTAGGGTTTTATGCTCTTATGAGGAGAACCATGGAAATGTTTCTCCTACATCTTGTCTCTTGGTATTCTGCTACCAAGAGTGCAATGATAGCAAGAGAAAGGAGAGGACAACACGGTACTACCTGTTTTCAGTTCCTCTTTTCTCTTCCCTCCTTGTAGTGCCAAATATTACACCAGCAGACACAGCCTTATGCTGCTGTACCACTGCTTTCTTTTTGTGTGTGTGCATAAATGCAGAGGTTTTACGTTAACTTCTCCTTTTAGAGGCATAGCAGTGTGTGTTCTGAGAGAGCGGTGTAGGTTTTTAAGGTTTTCATAGGTGAACACTTTAAAAAGACTGAATGTAAAGAAGGATTATCTTTGCTAATGACTTCACTTTCTGTCAGGCAGATTTCCTCAGGTTGTGCAGGCTGCTCTGTCATCTAAGAGTGGGAGTTGTTAGTTCTCCTCAGAACTGTTATAAGGTGCAGGCACACAATGAAGTGTCTGTTACATGGAAGTACTCATAACCTTTGGAATGACCATTTGACAGGTGGTTGGTTGTTTGGTTTTTTTCATACAATAATTTCTGGTCAATAATACTTTCAGTAAGCCAAAGCATATTTATAGGGCCATTTGATTCCTGTTGCCAAAGCGTATTCATAAGGCTATTTCAATCCTGTTTCTTCATAGAGAGGAAAAAAAACCCAAGCCCTGCTAATAAATCTTTTGGGGGATATGATATCACAGAAGGCTTGGCACTGCAATATTGGATATATTAACAGGTGTGAAAATTAAAATAGGAGCCTGGCATAACAGCATTCATTGTAGTTTAGCTTTTAGTACAGATTATTCTTCAAGTTGGACTGTGAGTTAGGTAACAGAGTTATAAAGTCTTGCTGTCTCTGTTTTTCAGATACATGTCAAACTGCAGAAACCACCTTTGCTAATGCCACTTGCAGTGCCAGCACAAGCTCTCCACTTCGCAACTATCTGTACGTCTTCATCCTCGGACAGCTGCTGCTGGGAGTTGGAGGAACTCCTCTGTATACTTTGGGGACATCTTTTATTGATGATAGTGTCCCAAAACACAAGTCTTCCCTTTACATAGGTAAATTTAAAACTTTATAGAACACTGTCTGCATAGATTATAGACTGCAATGCATTTTAAGTATTTTTATGAATTCGTCTAATTTAAAAATTTTGTGATTATTACTTATGTGCATGAAGTATTTCTGCATCAGTTACAATGCAATTTAGATACTAATCTGCTCTAAGTACCAAGTCTTATCAATTTTCATTTTATAGAGCATGGTAAAGCTTCTTTGAGCACCCTTGTGTTACCTTTTCATGTCAGTAACTGAAAATTGTTAAATGGTTCATGTAGCTTGTCTGTAAATGATAGAATAAGTTGTTGCAAAAAACTTACACAGTATTTTTCAACACCTGTGAATAAAAAGTATCAGTCAGGTCAGTAGCAAGATCATATTATATCCTTTAATAATTTAATTTACTTACCTTCTCATAGTAGGCTGTCCACTCATTGCATATCCACTCAGTGCATAAACACTGGTGTGTCTCATCTGATCAATCCCGTTCTCTAGCCACATACAAATTTGGCACTTGGCTGGAAGTACAGAGATTGCCTCACTGGGAGTGTTTAAAAGCTAAGGAGTAGTAATACTTAGCAAAGGTTTTTAATCTTTTTCAGTCACCATTCTCTAGGTTATATGCCATTTTATTGCCAAGTTCATTGCAGTCTAAGTGTGTTTTCTATGGGTATGAAGATATTTATTTCCCCTACCTCATATGTAATCTGGTTCAAAACATATTATCTATACTTCTTACTTGCAGGAGGAAGTCAAAACATCTCAGGTTCCAGGACTGTATTCAGACTAGAACAATATTTTAAGGGGCAAAATTGAAATAATTATCTGTTTGCATGCAAATTTTTCACAGTTTTCCGAGGCAAGTTACTTCATTTGATGCCAACAAACAGGATAGGTGCCTATGACAACTCTGAGATGAAAAAGACAAGTTTTGTTTTTGCTGTTTCTTTATTTTGAGAGGGATGATATTGCATTTTTTCTTCCTCCCCTGAATCCAGTGAAATAAATAGAGCAGAATTAGGGTTGTCTGCATAAATGGGGAAACAAGAAGTGACATGAAAACTCAGGAGAACGGTGTCAGTGTTTATACTTTTAGAAAAAGATCAATACAAAAAACTAATTCATGCACAGTCTTCAGGCAACTGAGTTGACTTCAGAAGAGCAGTGTATTATGCCTGATATAACAAAACTGGAATGCAAGTGAGTGGGTAGGTAACTAAGCCTTGATTATTTTCCTTGCTTCATGCAATGTGTTAGTATTTAAGTATATTGTGTTGCTTTACCTTTTACAAGAAGGCTTATGCAGTGCAGAAAAAATAACAAAGCCCCAAAAAAACCCACAAAACAAAAGCATAATAATCCCAGAACCCACCCCTAAAATGGTCCGTAAATAGCTGCCAGCACCTTTTGCTGTAAGCCTGCAACTTACAAGTTGGTATTTTCTTTATCCTCTATATTGGGTGCAGGTTCATGAGGACTGGTACATCTACAACTAAAGCTAAACAATTCCAAATGTATTTAAATTGAGTGTGTGGGAGAAAATAGGCACTTTGTAAGCTCAGTTTGAAGTTCTCTGGGATGAATATGAACTTAACTTAGAAAGTTCCTGTGACTATGTCACTGTTTCTGAAATATAGGAAAACCTGGGATATATCTACTCAGTATTTAATTTTACTTACCTGACTGTCACATTCTGCATTGCTTTGTCCTCTTGCACCCCTGTCACCCTCCTGGCTCCCCCATCATTTCCTCTTACTAACTAGAGGAAAATTAAGTACTTGTGATCCATGCACTTCAGAAACAAATGAGAAATCCAGATTATTCAACCTGGGGAAATGATAGGAATGCATGTTTACTAATTAAAGATGGATCTAGTTGCTATTAATTGGAAACCTTAATTTGCAGACACAGTATTCCTGCTGTCAGTGAGTGCTAAACTGCCTGCCAGAAATGTGTCTGATAGGCCAGGAATGCTATTGTGACATCAAAAAAGTCTTATACTCTTTTGTAGGGTATGGTTACACCTGCAGCTTTGCAGGTTAGTGGTTTCTTTTTTAGGGGGAGGGAGTTAGGGTGTTTGTTTTTGTTGCTTGAGTTTTTTTCTTTAAAACTGCCAGGAGCTGTTAAGAGCCTTGGCTTTGTATTTTAAGGCAGATATTACTCTAGTCACACACTTTATGTAACTGTCTTCTTGTTTTAGAAAATCTAGAAAACAACTTAAGATTGAAAAATAGAAATAAGAAAGCTCTTAAAGATTGTAGTTAATACAGTTAACAACCAATGTTCATAATTTCACTATTTTTTTCACTAGTTATTTTTTAAATGTAGGCACAAAATGGGGAAAAAAGCAATCTAATAATGCTTAAAGGTGCAATCAGCCTTTTGCTGAACCTGAAGCTTTTGAGAGCTGCAAATTTCTTTGTAGAGGGTTAATTATAGATTTTGTCTTCTAGGTGCTACAACTATAGTGACAGTAAAAGAACAGGTTGACTTACAGAAACCCTTTGGTCTGAAGTTGACTTTAAAATGTTACTAAAAGAAAGCTTAAAAAAATAAAGAAGTTATCATGAACTTGATGTATTTTCTCTTTTAGGAGTTGGCTATGCCATGTCTCTGCTGGGTCCTGCTATTGGCTATGTCTTAGGAGGGCAGCTGCTTCAAGTTTATATTGATATCCAGATCCCAAAAAGGCAAGATACAACTTAGTTTATTGCTTCCTATTTTCTTTTTCTAATATTTTTTACTAAAATATTCAGCTTTTCTTCCTGTGAGGAGAAAATTTTTCAGAAAATACTGTGTTTTCAAAAGCTTCATTAACTTGAAACAAGTTGCACTTGAAAAGGCTTCATGCTAGTGAGTTACTTCCTAGAGTGAGTAGTGACTTCATTGTGTGTGGAAGTTTCTCTGTAGTGCAAATAGTTAGTTCTAGCATTTAAATATTAGCTATTCTAAACCTCAGTAGCAAAAAATGCTTTTCCTTTTGCTTAGTTGTATATTCGGGGTTAAACCTTCATCTACTGATGTCTTGTGGAACTGTTTCCTTGAGCTGGAGTATTAGGATTAGGATTCCTAACTCCTAGAGAAGAGCTTGCTAGAAAATCTTTGTGTTGAATAATCGTCCATTTTTTAAAGAAGTGTTATAAATTGTACTAATAGTTAAATCAGCAGCTTCATTTACACTTTTGTTTCCTGTGTTTTAGAGCCTTCAGATTGATGCAATGGCATTCTGAACTTCTGAATTGGTTTTGGTATAACTCATTGATTGAGGAATCTTTCTAAATCCAGCATTCCCAGTACCTTCATAATGCCTCAGAATCTTGAAATCAGGGCCATAGAATAGTCTTTAAATTGGAATGACATTAACTAATGAGTTGAAGGCTACATTTGGTAGAATTCAGTATTTTTATAATTGCCCAGTGAAGGTGGTTTAAACAAGCAAACAATAAATTTAATATAAAACTAAGGAAAATAGCAATATTAAAAGGCTTTGTTTTAAAATGTATTAAAAAGAAATATTCCAACTCACTAAAATGTGAAATTTAGAAAGGTAAACCTGCTTTTTCTGAATTACTTTTCCAGTACAAAGATGGATCAAGATGACCCACGTTGGCTTGGAGCATGGTGGATAGGATTTCTTGCATGCTTTTTTCCAGTTTGGTTTCTTATAATACCTTTTTCATGCTTTCCAAAGCACCTACCAGGTAAAGGTTTAGCAATGCTTGGCTACTTTGAAAGAGACATTTGTTCATATTTTTGGGTTGTAGAGTACTGAACCGAATGTTTCCTGTTTGATTTTGTTTCTCAGTTAACTGTCTTTGACTAAAATCTGAGGACAAATTTGTTTGTTTGGTTTTGTGGTTTTTTGTTTTTTTTTTTTTTTTTTTTTTTTGTTTCCCCCTCCAATATGCAGCCTTTAAAACAAGGTGAATCAGCTAGAGGGAGGATGTCGTGTATGGTGGTCTTGTCCATGGCCAGGGGGTTGGGAATAGATGATCTTTAAGGTCCCCTTTCAAATCAGCCCGTGATTCTGTGATTCTCTGTAATGATGAACTGGACTGGAAACAAATACCTAAGTGTGGAGACTGGTGGTCAAAGTTTGAAAGGTGCTTGTAGCTAAGCACCCAAGACTGTATTTAAAGCTTCTGTGTTACCCAGCAAGAACAGTGAAGAAATTCCATGAGCATCCAAAGGGACTTACTATGGTAATATTGAAGGAGAAAAATGATGGAGGAGAAAAAGAAAAAATAAAGTAGGAAATGGAGAATGTGAGGATGATTTAGAAAAAAAGGGGCTTCAGCATACTCTGAAGTTTTTAGGATGTCCCTGATAATATCTTCTTGCAGCCAAGACCTTCCAACGTCTAATGAAAGTACAATGCTTTCAACAAACATCTTTGTTCAACAATACAGTATTGATCTCTTTAAAAATCTGTGCCAATAAAACAGGCAAGAAGACCTGTAATATCTGAAAGCACTTTCCCAACTAAAGGAAACAAAAGTTTTTGTGGTTCACATTGTCTAAGAGTGCAGGTATTCAGTGTTTTCATTGTTGATAAATATGACTATTTGTAGGAACTGCAAAAATTCAGTCTGAAAAAATCCCTGAAACTCATGATGATGGAGGTCAAGTACAGATTCAGACCAACGATATTGGACAAAGTTTTAAAGACTTTCCTATGGCTCTCCTGGTAAGAAAAAATTCAAATTTGCTAAAACTGAATATATTCTGAGAAATGAAATTATTTTCCAGATGTTAGAGGCCTATAGAAATGGCTTATTGTGTTGTGAAAGAGAAAACTTCAATATTACTGATAACTTAATGCACATTCGTTTTGTTGATGCCTGAGATTGTTAGAAAGGCATATTACTGAAGTTCCATTTCAGAGGATCTCCTTTTAAAATATAATGACTTTAGTTGGTACCAAAATTAAATAATTTCCAGAGTGTTATGATAATTTCTCCCCATAGATACTCTTGAGGAATCCAGTGCTCATGAGTCTAATAGTAGCCAGCTCCTCAGAAGCTTTAGTTGCCACTGGATTTGCCACATTTCTACCTAAGTTTATAGAAAATCAGTTTGGAAAGTCGTCAAGTTTTTCAGCAACTATTGGAGGTAATATGGCTTTTTAATTTTAAATCTTATATATATATTGTGTTGAACACTTCATTAACATTAGAGGTGGAAGATTATATGGGTATCTTTTTTGTTTGAGATGTTTGTGAATGTACTTAGGTGGAATGCAGTAATCAGAGCAGTATTTTTGTTATTCTTGCCTGCCCTTAAATATTCTGGTATTACTTAAGTACTCTACGTATTCAGAGTAGACTGAGGATTTTCAGTGCTGATGAAACTTTTAGTTTACTAGTAGTTTATTCCTTTCTTATTCTTGGTGAAAAACATTTAATTTTCCTGTATTTGAAATTGCCTGAAGGAGCAGTAGTATCTTAGTCCCAACTAAAACAATCAAGATGAAGGGCAACTCGGGAAAAAAAGCAGTGCTTATCACAAATAAGAAGTTGATTTTGCCTTTCTCTTCTTTAATTCCACACTGACATTACAATGAGTTTGCAATAAAATGACTGATCAGAATATGTAGTAAGTCTGTTATATAACTGGCTCTGCTGTAGTTGGGTTACTGTCACCTGTTTTTATCTGATATGCAGAAGTTATATGTAGAACAGGAGAGAGCTTCTATGAAAAACTGAGTATTGGAGGAACAGAAAACATCAGATGGAAGAGCTGTGCTCAGTAGACTCACGTTATTGACATAATTAATTCTGAAGAATAGCAACCAGATCAAGTCAGAAATGTCCATAATGCAAACAGATGCTTGCAATATGCAGATTTAATATTCATAGAAAGTGTCTTGCTGAGCTGTAGAGTGCTGCACTGTAACTGTGGTAGTTGAGCTGCTCTTTTTCCAACAGAAATGTGTTTGGGAAAGACTTCCTAAATTACTTCTCTGGGCAATATTAGATAGTATCATTGCATCAAAACAAATAATCTGTAATTTTACATAAAAACACATTGGAATATATGCTCAGTTGTTAATCAAAGACTAGGAGTGAAGTGAAAAGCTGTGTTGCATTTTTTGTCCATAGACCTTGATTGAATGTCTTTGAGTTGAAAATATTGAGAGTGCCAATTAAATGTACAGCTTTAAAGAAATGCCTACAGTAATGTTGAAAGCTGGCCGTACCTGAACTGAACTAATTAGTCTAAGCATTACCAATGATTGTGGAAACTATTTAAACTGTCATTGACTGTGGTTTGTGGAATTCCCAGGTCTGTGGCCTGGGCAGTTTTGTCACTGTACTTGAACTGTTTGTAAAGTTAGCTGTCTCAGGTTGGTGTAAGTTATACTGAGTTCTGTGTTGTATTATACATTAGCCATATAAAAATGCTCAGTTATTTATCTGGAGTGCAAAGAGGATAAATCATGGTAGACTATATAGACTATGACAGCAAATCTGACCCACTGATCTAGACTTCTTTAAATCTTTCAGTAGATGTCTTCTTGCATCTTATGTTTCTTGTATAACAGAGTTTATGTTCTTTTATTAACAAGTTCATAACAGATGTATAAGAAAGAACATGGACATGTCAAAAAACCACTGAAAGAATGAAACAGGATTTTCTGTTTTCGTGGAGACACCTACTGGTGTTCAGAGATTCCCACCCCATAGTGCTCCTAAGTCATCTAGTTTGGCTGTATTGAAGTTGGGTTTTGGACAACTATAAATTATACTTTCCAGTTAAAGCTCTGGAAAGGCTAAAGGTGATGTAACAGTACAATAAATTGCTCATGTAGTTAGATTCTGGTAGTATGGTTTGAAAGCAATATCACATGGACTGCTTTTTGCAGGTAACTGTTTTGATGTTTGTTTTTCTTAGCATAAAATTGCGTCACAGTTAAGTCTTGTACTTTTATGTAACTGCTCCTTGTCTTGTTTTCCTCTAGGACTTGTACTAATTCCAGGAGCAGCACTAGGCCAAGTCATAAGTGGTGTCTTGGTTTCCAAGCGCAAAATGGATTTGAAAAGCATAATCAAGTTCATGATAGTCACCTGTACAGTGGCCTTAATATTAAACACAGTGTTTTTATTTGCTAAATGTGGGAATGAGCCTTTTGCAGGTGTCTCTGAAACATATAATGGGTAAATATATTTTAATGCACTCTTGGCTTTCATATTAATATTTATTCAATTGCCATAGTTTCAAATAGTACACACCAGCAGTATTTAAAAGCAGAAGGAAGGCAACTAGCTATTCCAGAAGTCTGCTCTCAAGTGGTCAGTTATCCCATCATAAATTAACAGAGGCAACAGCAGCTGTTTGAAGATCTGTCAAAGAGCTAGATGGGGCTGTGCAAGATAATTCAAGTAGTCTGGTACTTAGGAATTGATAGATGCCATCTAAAAAAATCATAGGTGTCAATTGTATGCTGTGTAAGTTGACAAATAACTTACCAATACCTTTTTATTGTTTTCCCAAATCCCCCATTTTACGCAAAGGCTAGATACTGCTATCTTGTATCAAAGCATAATCTCATAGTTCTTCTCCAGTGCATAAAGAGACACTTGAAGCTAAATGAGATGGGGAAGAGGAGTGGTGCAGTTTGCTGACACATTAGCATGATGTGTACCATGAAAACAGGGGAAATGGGTTGGGGAGGAAATTGGTTTTGTAGCCTCAAATGCCCATGCAAGTTGGTGGAAAGTAGAAATTTACTGGTATGCAAAAGTATGCAAAATGAATCAACAAAGTTCCATACACTGGTGACTGAAAGAAAATAAAAAACCTTGAAGCCCAAAAAGGCCCAAGTTATGACTCATTCTGATTTCATCTTTACAACTTGTTATATAAATTGGCAGCATATTTAAAGGCCAGTGTTGAAATTGGATGACTAAAATATGGCTTTGCGACAGATGACTTAGACAACTGAGAACTGTGAATCATAATTCAGATTTTGGCTACAGCAAGGTTATAATTACATATTTAGTGAAAGAATCTGTAGTCATCAATAAAATACTGAAGATACAGTATAGAAAATGGTATATGAAATTACCTGTATTTTTATATCAGGTCCTATGGTAACAGGCAGCAGATAAAAGTTACAGCTGAACTGATTTTCATCCTAAGTTAAATACCACTAACTTGTATTTTACAGTTTTGTGTAACTTTATCAGTAGCTTAACAATTGCTAAAGGCTACTTAGCTACAGCAAGTTAACTAAGTTGGAAGTTAACCAGTCCTGAAATATATCTCTTCTCTTGGTATCCATTATAAGAAATGGCTCATTTCTACCTTATGCAGTATTACTGGTTGGCTTATACTTTACTGGATGTGTGCATCAGAATAGTTAGTGGCATTAATACAGTGCCAGTTCTTAAACTGTTTCCCATACAGAAATAAAATATGTTTTAAAAGCAGTAGCTGTTTTAAAGCAGAAATTTAAAAAAAATAATAAATGTGTAAACTTGTACAAGAACAGACAAGTTTTATGCCTTCATGCTACTGAACAAATGCTTCTGAATGAATAAGTTGTGAGACTACTCTGAGAGTTGACTTAGAATTTGATGTAGATTTTTGTCAAGAATTTAAAGAAATCCTTCATGGCAAGCATTATCTTCTTATTGAAAAATAACTCAGAAAGGTGAGAGAAGCTTTTGCAGGTTTTGTCTCAGAATTATATGAGTACAGGATCACTTGTTTGTGTTAATGAAAACAGCATCTTACTTTTAGTAACACTATTTATTACTAAATAGGCTATCAGCAGAACTAACATAATTTTGTCCAACAGGCACTTCAGGGAATTGCTTTTGCCAAATTCTATTGCCCAGTGCTTCCCTTAAGACTTGAAGGAACAGAAATGCAGTGAACTATTTCTGTTCTGTTCTGTATTTTATTTCCACGTGTCTCTGGGTCTCTTGATTAAAAACTCCTATAGAGTTTTTTAATGAGCAATTGATGGTCTCATCAGCTAGATTTTTTAGAAAAGCCAGGAGTATCTTTTTTGTTTTATTTTTCTCTGACTGGGTATAACTAAGTGTTCATTCCCTCTTTGGAGGTCAGGGAAAGAGACACTGCACATGTAAACAGGACAAATGCCACCAAATTGATTAAATATTTCTAGGCTTTGCATGCCTCTCAGGCTAGGAAGGCACTGAATGTACAAATCTGATTAGTGAATTTGCTTATGGTGCAATGTAGTTCATTCTTTGTACTTAGAAGAATTGAAGTTAGTTTGCTTAGGCTTAAAGCACAAATTAATTTAGTGGAGTTCTGCTGAATTACAACAAAATGGATTTTATATGTAGTTATGATGTCCCTTATATTCCATTTGAAGTCTGACTGTATGTAAGTTAATTCCTACATAAACTATTTCTTCTATTACTATTTTTTTGTAATCTCAAATTCTCACAAATAAACATACCTTTAGATAATTAATGTGGAACTTTAATTTTACAGTACAATATTTAAATTCTAGTGGCAGTGCCAGAACTTGGGTTTAGCTGACTGAACTTTTAAGCTGTGAAAATTCTTTACTTATTAATGAACTACAATTTGAAAATCAAAGGATGTTTTTATTCTCTCTGGTTATGCCTTAGGACAGTCCTCACACAAACCAATGTGATCTTTCATGCTAATAGTACAGTGGGACTACTTCAAATAAAACAGTACGATTACCTGTATTAGAAGTAAATTGAAAGTAAATATAGTGTGCAAGAGTTAAAGTAAACTCTGTTATTAGTTATTCCTTAAACAGCCAGAGGAAATCTTTAAGGTCCTTCAGGGTGTCATTGCACTCTGCATTTAAAGTGTACAGTTGTCTTTGTGCTCATACAATTTAGATGTCTCCATGGCAGTGTTAGAAATAGTAAAAATAAGGTGGCTTTGCAACTGGACTCAAATCAAAAAAGGGGAAGAATGTTGGAGTATGATCAGTAGAATAAACAACTCCAAATACTGGTTTTAATCTTGTATTTTTTTCTTGAAATTATAAATGGAAGAAATTCAAATACCTAAGTGGGAGGGGGAGGATGATATAAGAGTTGGACTGAGATGCAGAATTTTCTAATCTCTTTTTTTAAGTGGAAATTGGAGGAATAATCTTTGGATAGAATAACAGCATAAAAAACCCTAGGTGTATAATAAATGGAAAATCCAGAGCTCTAACTACTATGCTTATTTTTAAACAACTAAGTGCATAAGTAACATGAATAGAGTATTTTAAAATTTATTATGCTATAAATATTGCTTTACTTGTTTACATATCTTCTGTTTTCCTGTTGCTTTTTTAAAAGCCTATTAACTTCTGCTTTTCAGAACAGGCACTCTGTATAACTTAACAGCACCATGCAATGCAAACTGCCGGTGTTTGCGCTCCGTATACTACCCAGTTTGTGGCAGTGATGAAGTCCAGTACTTTTCTCCCTGTTTTGCGGGTTGTGCCTCATATCTTTTAAACAACATGAAAAAGGTACTTTATGCAATGAAGATAGCTGATATGGTTTGTTCTGGTTTCCTGTAAAATGCACTGTATTTCAAGATGTCCTTCCTACAATACCAAATATAGGTTGTATTTAACAAAATCCAGCAATTACAATACACAGTTCATTTACGGTACCAGTGTGACTCCCACTGCTGATCTCTTAACATGTTCACTGCACAGTGCTGGGCCTCCCCAGTTATTGGGAAGGTATTCATGGGTTGAAGCCAGGTCAAGCCCATTACTCTCTGAAATGTTGCTGGTAGTTGTCTAGCTTTTTATACTGTGTGTTGGAACTACACTCCCTTCCCTTCACCACCCATGTTCATGCTGGTCAGACTAACTTAGGAAAATGTTTCCACTCTCTTAATGAACTCAGAAGCATTTACATCTCTTTTGAGTCACTGAAGTGGCACAGCTGTTTGTTTTCTATATAGCTTTCTTTGCAACATTTCTGGTCATTCACAGCCTGTGTTGTTCTGTGAGTTTTCTGGGCACAACAGTCTTTCCCACCTCTGGGCGTTCTTTTGTTGTAAGGGTTTACTGGTTAGCCACAGTGTTTCTCATTTGTGTGATGCCATTCTCCAAGTGTACATCTACCAGACTTCCTAATGCTGAAAATAAGTTAAATCTAAATGTACTTTAAATAGAATTGACAATTGGAAAACTCAGCAATTGTCTTGAGGTTCTGAAGAACCTGCAGTTCTTATCTAGATCTTTAAGCAAAATGCAGTGTTTATTGTATACATATACATATACATGACAACCTGCTTCCGTGAGTTTTGAAAACTTGAATCTTAGTAGCGCCTGATGCAGGAACGGTAAGCTGTGAAAGTGCCTAGGTTATTATCAAGCCTTCCTGGAACTGAGGGGCTTTCTCTTCTAGTACAATAGACTCTTGAGAAGGGATGTGGGAGCAGTATAGAGAGATCCAAAAAGCAAGCTGACCCAGGAAAGGCCTTTATACTTTTATATTGGAAAATGAGAGAAGATATTATCCATAAGAAAATGTAGGAGAGTAACTACTTCTTGCAGTCAAAATTTCACACTTTGTTGACATGTTATATTTTTCTTTGAAAACAAACTCTGTGAGTTTAGATAAAGAGCATATTCCATTTGTTCACCTGCATATAGAAGTGGTACTATATTGCTTCTGTTCTTTCCTGTTAAAGTCTGAAGTGTAGTGCTTGCCTCTCTGCATATGGTTTGCCTCTAACCTCTGCAACTTTTTTATGAGTGTAGCTAAAAGCTTACAAAGCATACAAAATGGAGGCTGTCACTGTCTTTTTAGGTCAAAAATCCAAAAATTCCTTTTGCTCAGGTGAGGTGGATCAGTCAAATTCTGGTGAGCCAGTTTTAAAAATTAATCTTATTTTCATGTGCTCATCAGGAAATTAACTGTTTCCCATATAGTAAGGTCAATGTTTATTCTTGTCTTCTGTGATGCAAATGTAATGAAAATTTACCAAAAGGTGTCATTTTGTGACTTTCTGGGAGCTAAATTTTGTCTTATAAATTATTCGTAGACATACCACAACTGTTCCTGTATTGGGAAATCAAAAAGAAGAAATGGTTCAGAAGACTTTCTCTATGAAGCTGTTCCTGGGAAATGCCCAACAAAATGCAAACTTTTACCTTTATTCCTGGTCTTCTTCTTTTTTACTGTTGTTTTTACATTTATGGCTACTACTCCAACAACCGTGGCCATTCTCAGGTACATTTTTTGGTCTGCAAGAAAGGTGACATTGTTTTGAAAACTACTGTCAGTGAAATACTTAGTTCTTTTGCTTTGCAATGCAGTATTTTAACAAGGTTATGTAGTAAGCAAGCAGTACTTTAAACAGAGCATAGTCATACCATTGTTCACTCTTGTTAGTAGATGAGTTTTGAAATTATTTTTAAAAAATTTCTCTAGCATGCATCAAAGTCCATTTTATGAATTTTGAGCACTCTTGACTGTTTTAGTTGAAGCAAAAAGGAATAAATGTGCTTTGTGCTTTGATCAAGAAAATATTTGTCTAGCCTGTTGATAGTGTAGGCATTTCAAATTGTGTCAGGAAAAGGACAAAATAACAATTAGTCTTCTATTTTCTACCTTAGATTCCTGTCTCAGTTCAGAGTTCTAGCTTGAAAAATTGTATTCTGTCAAGAACTGTAGACTATTTCCCATGATACTGATTTTGTATGTATGGTGGTCACTAATATAAAATGTGATAGTGAGTTAACCAGTGGTTTTGCCATCTTCCAAATTGCTGAAGCTTATATGCATGAAATATAGTTTTTGTTTGTTTTTATTTTTAAAATGTGCTTCTCATTCTGAATTCAGAGCTCTTTTGTGTTTGTTGAAGTCAAACTACAAGTTTGACTTGTAGTTCTAATACTTCCAGAGAAAAGATAACCATGATGCAATAGCATGTTGCTTTGTGAGGATGTGGCTAGATGCCCTTTGGCGAGAGGCTGAGGAAATCAGTAACATCCTACCAACAGTGCTTTGTAATAGCCTCGTGTCCAGGTTTGGTGTAAATCTGGAATTAACAGCTTGTCATTAGTGTGGAGGCAGAATAGCATAAAGTTCTGCATTATCTTCAAATTTGAGCTGACATAGTTTTATTTCAGCAATTCTAAGCAGTAACATTTGGATATTTGAATCCTTATATAATTCAGCTGAAATAGTGGAACAGTTTTTTATGAAAAAAAGGACTGTAAGTAGATTAATTTTCAAAGACTAATTTAAATAGCTAAAATGTCAGTAAATTTTACAGTATATTCCAATGTCTTTTCTGTAAGCCTTTGTTGTGCAATTTCAAACATAAATTCATATATTCATGACAGTGTTCTACTGCTAGAAAAAATCTACTGCATGATGCGGAACTCATTCTCCTTCTCTTAAGTGCCTTTATAAATAATAGAATCCAACAGTTACTTCTTTATGTATAGTAGCTCTGGATTGCATCCTAACACTATTTTAATTTCCTTGGTTATTCTATGGAAAAAATGTTTATATCAGGACGCTGATAGCAAGCTTCCTTTTTATTTATACTATTTTGTTAAACTAGTTAAATCTAAAATTTCTTGATGGGCTACTGGTGTTTTTTCAGTCTTTTATCTAAACACCATTTTAAATAGTTGGGTTACTTGTTCTGCACACTGGATTTATAAACCCTTCAGCATTTAACAGGTTAAAAGAGTATATAGAGAAAGCATATTCACACAGCAGAGAAGTAGAAATTGTTTACTCTGTCTTAAACTGCAAATCTTGTTTACAGATGTGTACCAGATAAACAGCGTTCATTTGCTCTTGGAGTAAAGTTACTGTTTCTGCGAATACTGGGTATGACTTTCTTGTTGAAACATTGAGTAATCTATTTATTTGACATTTTTGTTCTCAACTTTAAAATAATGCCTTAAAAAACTTTCAGGGGCGCTTGAAGCAGTCTGTCATTGGCTTATGGAATACACTTGTAAGGTTACATCTGGATTCAAATTCATTGTTAATAGGGCATTCATGCTCTCTTTAGCCTTTCTCACTCTTACAAGCACAAGCCACATAGAGGTAACTGCCATTCTTTCAAGTAAAACACGCCTGGTGCTATTTTCCCCAGAAGAAGGCCTATTCTGAAAACTGAGATAAGAAGAACTGATGAAAACAGTTTCATGTAACATCTGAAATCCAGAAGTTTAAAAGAAAAATGAATATGTGGAGCCTTTCCTCTTCTTCTTCCTTTAAAATGTCTTTTACTAACTTCAGCATTTCTTAAGATAGATAATTGTGCATAATTATTTACAGAGTATAATGTGGGAAGTATAATACTTTAATTCCATATCTAAGCATCTCCAGCATTTCAGTAGGACAGATGAATCTTTTTAAGTAAAACAAAGGTAAGCATATGTATTTTCTGGTCCACAAGCATTTGAATTTTCTCAGGCATAATGAAAATTCTTGTTTTAGTAGTAGACAGTTTAAGAATGGTATATTTAATTCAAGACTGGGACAAGACACAGTTGCTGATTGGACTTTCATGCCAATATTTAGTACTGTAGCCATTCCCTCTCCTTTCAGATTACATATCTAACACTCGCAGTAATGATTTCTGCCTTGCTGTATTCAAACTGTGATTAATATAAGTTATTCTGCTGATAAAGTGTAATAAAACAAACATCCCCACAGGTAGAAATAAGCTGGAAGTCTGTGATCAGTGTTGTATAAGGGTCCCTCTGATTGACTTAACTCAGAGTTCAGATATTTATGCTAGATATCGATCTCCTGACTTCACTGTGGAGCGATAGAACTTTTTGCACTGCTTGTACTATGGCTGAAGAAGGCAGTACCAGAGTTACTTACCAGGACCTTTTTTTGCTGTAGGCTTTAAGAATTGCACAGGGGTTTTAAGCTGAAGATCTAGTGAGGGCCATGGCTATTTGGTTAGCTCTAGGAGAGTTTAGGCCTTGGGTAGTTGGGTAGACATGCAGTGATGTACCTGGTGTGTGTTTATTCTAAAATTGGCTGTACTTGGATGCAATACACTTGTGCATTATAACACACAAAAATCACATGGAGTTAATAAAATCTGTACAAGAATAATTTTAAACAGTGCTTTTTTTTTTTTGGTGAAATTTTTACTGGAAGCTTTGCTACATATGAGGAATAGGGAGAAATGTGTAACTGAACATTTAACATAATTATATTTTAGTTCTCATAATTTGGAACAGGGTGGTGTGTATGGTCAGAAGAAAGGAACTTTTTTCCTTTCAGTTACATTCCTGATTTCTTGATTAGTTTTTTCACCATTGATTTTAATTTTTTTTTCCAGTGAATACAGAGGAAGTTAAGAAGCTCAAGTCTTTGAATAAATTTCTTGCTTAACCAAGTGTATAATGAATTAACTCTCTGCATCCTACCTGTTAACTGAGAGCATTGCTAGGTGCGGACTTACTGTGTAATATGAAGCCTATGACTTTGATTAAAATTGTTACATTTAGTGTCTGGTTCTCCCATTTTATCTTCCCCACCAGCTTAGCATTTCACTGTATGCATGAAAACTAGTATGTCAAGTAACTCAAACATTCTAATGTGTTGCTATGTTTTTTAGGTTCTATTCCTGGACCAGTTTTGTTTGGTGCTGCTATAGACAACAGTTGTACTCTGTGGGATATTGATGAATGTGAAACTAAAGGAGCTTGCTGGGTATATGACAATGAAAGAATGGCTTATTTGCTCATGGGCATAAGTAAGTCTTTTATATTAAATACATATACTAGATAATATATATACTGACCTTGTCCGCTAGATGGGGATTATTTTGATATAAAACCTTACACTTTTTATTTTTGGCAGCAGTGTTTTTTAACTTACTTTCATAAATGATCAGCAAAATATTGCGGAAGGAGAAACATCACAGTAAGTAAACCCTAAATATTACTTTAAAAACTCCTTTAAAAATTACACAAAATAGTTTTGGTCTTTGATCTTGCTTCATTGTCATACTTATTTACTAGATTTTTAAGGGACTGGCTCACACTTCAGTCTGTCTTCAGGGCAGTGAGCATGAACAGGGATGTGAAGATGATGAGAGGGATGGAGCACCTCTCCTATAAAGAAAAGGCTGAGAGAATTGGGTTGGTTCAGCCTGGGAAAGTGAAGTCTCCAAGCTGACCTTATTGAGGCCTTTCAGTATCTGAAGGGGAGCCTACAAGAAAGATAAATGGAGAAGGACTCTATAAGAGAGAATAGTGATGGAACAAGGGGTAGTGGACTGAAACTCAGAGGGTAGGTTTTGGTTAAATATTAGGAAGAAACTGTTCACTGAGAGGCATCGGAACAGGTTTCACAGACAAGTTATAGATGCCCCGTGCCTGGAAGTATTCAAGGTGTGGAGCCTTGAGCAATCTGATCTAGTGGAAGGTGTGCCTGCCCCCAGCACAAGAGTTGGACAGACTTTAGATTCCCTTCCAACTCACATCATTCTGTGATTATCTGGGTTGCGTGTTGGTAGTTAAGGTCTGGGGAGCTTTCTTTCTCTTTTTGTATCTCAGTTCTTTTCTGTAACTTTATATAAAGTTCTTGAAAATATGTCTGAACACTTGTCAGAAAAAAATCCTGACTTGTTTAACAATTTGTTCCCTTCAAACGTGTGGTATATATGCCAGTGGGAGAGAGGGTGTAGGTTAAGCTTGCATGAGATTAAGTGGTGATGTCCTGTCTTCTAGCAACCGTGATATTTACAGTGTGTGAGCTGAAGTACTGATGTCTAATCCTGAAACTGAAAAAGCAGCAGTCACAACTTGAGGATAAGGATCTCAAGGCATATTTGTGATCAAATACAATCCCTCTGGTTTTGCCCTTCTCCTTGGCCTTCCAAGTTGTGCAAACACCTTTCTATAGCCTTCTAAGACATCTGACCAGAGAATACTTAAGAGATATTCTATGTGGGAAGCTTTAGTTTCTGGAAAAGAGAATATTGATATAACAAATTACAGTACTGAAACAAGAAATAAGAAAGATTTGCACTTCAGGCTAGAATGGGATGAAGAAATACCAGGAGCAAAGCAAAAATTGGCAGGCAGGTGAGTGGTCTGAATTCAGCTGTATGACTGTCTTTATCTGCCCTTTGTCATTCATGTAGAGTATGTTTAAATGAAGGCTGTGAATTTCAGTCTTACAGGGTGTATGTAACTCACCATATGAAGCTTTATAAATGAGTGAAACACTGCCTCTGCTACTGCAAGTGAGTGTGATAAAAACTCTCCTGTTCTTTCATTCAGGTGCTGCTTGCAAAATCGTCACAATCATCTTTGTGATCATGGCAGTGTATTTCTACAAGCCTCCACCATTAACTAAAGCCCTGCAACAAAAGACTTCAGAAAAGATATCTGCTGTACACACATGAATTATGAGCAAATCAGGGACTTTTGAAAGAAAACTGTAAAAATATAAGCATTATTACAACACTTGTACCAAAGTTCTTGTACACCATTGCCTAAATATAAAAGATCATATTCAGCATTGAAGAACTTGAAATATTTTGAATCTGTGCTATTCTTTAATTCATTTAGTATTCCATTGTGGCTGTCCAAAGAAGTCACACTGAAATTTGCAGTCTAATTTTAAAAGTCTACTATGAAACTTAATTGAAGTAAGATGGAATAGTCTGATCATAAAACAGGAAAAATTAAGTGAACTGAGCTGTGTTTATCCCTAAATGTTACTGTAGTGGGAGAAAACAATTGACTTGGTATGTTGAAGGGAACTGTGTATGTTTAGAGAGGACTTAATGGGCACATAATTTGGGCTAGTGCCTTTGGGGATTTTTCTGTAGGAACACTTGGCAAAGTGCAAGTTTGGCTATGTTCTGGAAATATTTTTACATGTTATCTTAATGGCATAAGTTAATATTTTAATATTTGTAGGAGGATGTCAATAGTTATGATAGAATAGCTGGGTTGTAAAATCAAAGTATTTGTTAATTTATGTACTTGAGTTTGTCTGGATTATATACAGAAAGTTGCTGCCCAGCTGCTTTATTTAAGCAATCTAAAAATGCTTCTATAGAATTTTAAAATAAAATCTATTTTCTTACTGCATCTGTGTATGCTTTGTCATTTCCAAATGTGACTGAGTTCTTCTTGATTCCAAGAAACACAGTGATGAAGGGCTAGCAAGAATGTGTATGGAAGCGTCAAAACTAAAATATGGCTTCATTTTCTTTCTGACTTAAGTTTTATTAAGTTATGAGTCATGTTATTAAAGCCATATTTGTATAGCACAGTGCAATTGGTCACAAGTTAGCCACTGTTACCAGACATTAAACGAAGTATCATTCAACATTGACAGGAAAATTTTAATGAGTAAGATACCCTCTACACTTGCTTTACTTTGGTAGTATTTTTTTTTCCTGTTGCATTGGCTGTTCATGTCACACTTATGAAACTGTGTGCCTTCTTCCTTGGGTTACAAGGACTGTGTTCAGTGATTCAGTCAAGATTTTTAAACAAGTGCTAGAACAAAGGATTATGACATATGGCTCAACTTTCATCTAATTCTCTAAATATAGCTGTTAAATTAGGTAGAGGTTAAATATGCAACTCAAGAAGAACCTCTATTTGTAATGAAAGATTCAGGAAATAAAAAAAATTACTGTACCCTATGTGAAAGCACAAGACTTCATGGCTTTTGAGGGAGAGAAGAAAAAGGGCAGGATTTGCTTGCTTCAGTATAGATGAATGTCTCCTGATAAGTTTGGTGCTTGTTTCCTGATGAATGGGCTCATAGCAAGAGATTAACTAGCCCTGAAAGAATGAAATATTGATCCTCCTTAATGTTTGGCAATGTGGCCTAAAACTCTGAATTAGTTTTCTAGCTCTGACATGGTTTGTGTGGAGTGTAGCAGATCATTAAAAGACATATAATACTGTAGTCAACTGGTAAACTTGTCTCTTTTGTTCTGTCCTAGACTGAGATCATAGTTTAGTTTCTGCTGCTTAATGTGGTTGCATAAATTACAAAACTTGTGGGACAAAGCAATGAGAGCTTTCTCTTCTGAAGAAGTTATCAGCAGTCTTGCTCTGGAGTGGTTATTTAAGGGGAGAAAGAAGGAATAATTGCTTTTGTAATTTATAATCCGGCTTTATGACCCATTAAAGATTTCCCTTGCTGGTTTAGGATTATCACAGTAACTAGAAGACAGGCCAAATAGGAGTATATCCATTTACCTTGTTTCACAGAAATACATAGTGAAGGCAAGTAGATGTCGTGGAGGCCAGAGGTTTCACAAAGCAAAGGTAAACATCACAGTGAAGTGTGTTGTGTGTATCCAGACAGGGAGGGTGAGCTAAAAACTGACCTGGTAACTGTGCCCAGAGTGTCAAAGCATGAATCCAGGTTGAATCAAGTCACTAGTGCTGAACCCCACAGATCAATACAGGGGCTAGTAAAATTCAACTCTTTTATGATGGCCTGAATGATGGGATATATTGTGCAGTGGACAAATGGCTGATAGACTGGCTGATTGCTGCTGTTGAGAGGGACCTTTACAAAACTGAGGAAGGGGCAAACAGGAACCTCATGAATTTCAAGAAAGTAGCAAAGCCTGCACCTGGGGGAAGAATAACCCCATGTAGCAGTAATATGTAGGGGACCACCCAGCTGGAAAGCAGCCCTTTAGAGAAAGCCCAAGAGTTCATGGTGGACAAGCTGACCACAAGGCAGCAATACACACTTTCTGCAAAAAAAGGCCAGGGATGTCTTTAATCTGTTAGGCAAAGCGCTGACAGCAGGTCTAGGGAAGCGATGCTGTCCTTACTCAGTGCTAGTGTGATCACATCTGGAATGCTGGGACTAGTTCTGGGTTCTCCAGAACAAAGGTGTTACAGACTCACTGGAATGGGTGTGCTGCAGGACTATAGATAAGATTAAGGAACAGGAGTATCATTCATACTGCAATGTAGGGAAGTTTCTTCTGGCCAGCAGGTCAAGCTAAAGGGAGTTCTGAGACTTGAAGAGGTAGAAACTACACTGTTGTTAATTCTCAGCTTTCTGGACAGCTAGGGGGCAGTGCACACAAAGTAAACACCTGAAATTTCCTCTGAACACAAGAAATTTTTAAGTGTGAAAGTGGTCAAACACTGCAAAAGTTTTTTCAGGAATTTGTGAAGCTTTTCTTGGTGATTTTTAAAATCTGACTGGCCATGATGCTGAGTGATCTATTCTGGCTGATTTTCCTTGAGCACAGGGTTTGGACTAGATGATCTCGAGTCTTCCACTCTGAATGATTCTGTGTTTCTGTGAGATGGTCGTTGGTGAGACTTTTGCCCCATTCACCTTATGATGTGAACCTTCTATATGTGTTCTTACAATGACAGAGATCTATCTGGTTTTGCACAGTGTTTTTTGGTTTATTTTCTTGGGATTTTTTGCTGTTTTGTTGTTTGTTTAACATCAGCCTGTATTTCATATTGATATTAAACAACCCGTTAGCAAGTAATATTCTGTGTATGTCTCACTGGGTGATTATAGTTCTTTTCATGGTAGCAGTGGTAAAACATTTCAAATAGAAGTTGTGATTTTTACATGCTCTGTGAACTGCTATTTAGAATGGCTGGACTGTTAAATTCATGGACTCTGTCTTTGAGGTTATATGAATTACCACAGATTTGGGGTTTTAGAAATTCAAGTATTGTCCAAAATAAGGATGATTTAAGATTTTTTGAAAGTTATGTCTTCTAACTAGCATGATTACTTTTAGAAACATATCCTACTATAAACAAGACTGTCTAACTAAACATTGTAGTAGAACAAACATTGTAATTCATCAGTGAACCAAAAGTAAGCTTCTAAAACGAGGTACCTTGCCCTATATGGCTAGTGCAAATGAATTATCCAAAAGTTTATTAGAGCCTCTGTCCAGTAAATATATAGGATTCCATGAGTCTTACAAGGGAGTGACTGTAATTAACTGTTAGAGGTGAGACTAAACTGATCTAAACTTTCTTAGTTGTTATATGGATTTTTAATCTCAAAACCAAGACTGCAAACTGCATTTTCTTTCATTTGAAGAGGAAGGATGATGATAGGGTAACCTCAGCCTCTGTCTGGACAGCAAAAGCAAGCCACTGTTAAAAAAGCTAATTCTTCTTGTTTGAAAACTTCTCTGAATTTAATAGCTTAACACCAAAATTTACTTGCAATGGCAAGAGTACGTTCTTTCTGGTGTTGTGAATACTGAGAAAGGGGAACATAATAGGAACTTTGTTTTGCATGTGGCTACCATAAATATAATTACTTAAAACTTTAAAATATTTTGTATACATGCCTGGTTTGCGAGGTCTCTTTGCACATGATTAGAAGTATGTTAGAATATTAGAACCTGAAATATGTTGGTTATGAACACAGTAGACCAAAGTATATCTACTGACTGATTATGGACAGAAACATGGGAATCTTAGCAATGCTGCAGCTTATTAGCTGGTTTTACATGTTTGTTGACCATTACTGAGATGATGACAGTATGAAGAACTGGTAGTTAAAGCAGTTACCGTGTTTAAGGTAGGTTCAGGTGTAAGCAACTGTTAAGAAAATTACTGAAAAACATCTGTGTCTGAAATCCATCAAAAAGGGCTATGGGTTAAGTAGTATTTCTTTTTATGAATTAGTGAGTATAAAAACTGTCTTAATCTTTAAGACAGACATACAGTAAGACATTAAACTTCAGGTTTTTTGTTTGTATGTGGAGGGTTTTTTTGTTAATTTATTTGTTGTGGATTTTTTATTTTGTGTGTGTGCTTTTCCCCCTCCCCACCAGATGGTTCTGTTTCTGCTAAAACCAGACAATTTTGTTGGGTTTTGCATGCAATATCACAATTTTTAGAACGCAGAGCAATAATATGCAGCTTTTGCAAAAATACTCAGTTAATGAAAGTCTAACTTTGCCTTTTGTTGGCTTGATTTCTGCTTTTGCAGTGGCAGGGATTCTCTTTTTTGTGGTAAATAAAGGAATATGTTTGTTTATGACTTATTTTCTTTTCATGACATGTCTGTGAAGCACACTGTACAGCTCTGTTTTTAAATGGGTGGAGGTTTTTTTCCCCCGAAAGACAGAAATCCACAGGCAGAAAAGATCAACGTTAGATTAAAAGAAGCTTTAGAAAGTTACTGTTACTGAGGAATACTGTTACTCTTGTATCTCAGTAATATATGATGAAAAAATTGGGAATAAATTATTTGTGTGCTGCTTCCATGGGAAAATCCAGCCAGAAGAATGAGTCTGCTATACCGAGGAGTCTTACGAATTTGGATAGCCTACTCATGTGTATGCTTTTCAAAGTCTGTATAATGGGAGTGTTGGTAACTGGTTATAATTCCTCTCCAGTCTACAGAATACCTTAGTAAATGCCCAAAATGGAAGTACAAATGGTACATATAAAGTTTCTTTCTGATCATTATTAAGCTTTGAGCTTTTGTAATTAACATATTAATTTTTAGTATTAAGTGGTGCTCTTGAGGAAAGGTGAACTATAAACCAGAAAAATCATCATTCTCTCCAGATTATTCAGGTACCTTAAAAAATTTCTGGGCTCAATTGATCCTTGTTTTGCCCCTAGTATTTTATTCTGAGATTGTCTTTAAAAGACACGAAGGAAGTATCTCATTTGTATGGAAATAAAATCATAAAGTATGGGTCTGAAGTCTGTGAAAGTTTTGCTCTTTATTTAAGGGAATAAGGGTGCTTAGATAAATTGCAAAAATAGTTGTTTGATGTGTGTTGTGTGATGTGTGTACCATGTATCTACTTGGAGAAAGTTTCTGTCACAAAACTGAAAGGGTTTAGTAACCTATAAACCTGGTAAGAAATGACTGAGCTATGACAGAAATGCAAGCTAGAGACAGAAAATTAGTGCTTTTCAGAAATTTTTTTCCTACTTAGTAATTTTTAAAAAATGTCTAACTTGTCACATTTTAATTCGCTTGATGTAGAGTTTGGTTTCAAATATTAGGAAAAGCCTCCATTATAAAGCAAATCCACATCTCTACCTTTGCACTTCACATTACTCAAGCAGGTCTTGCTGTTCCTTCAAATGGCAAGGTGTCAGGTAATGGAGGCTCCAAAACTGAAGTAATTACCTGCAATAAGTGAGCTGAAGCAGTTTGTGCAGGATATTGGCAAATAAACATGCTGAAAAGGCTATATCAGGAGATATGAAATGAAACAAAACAAGTGCAGGCTGAAAATCTGGCACAGGCAAATTCATATAGGATATTAAGAAGATTACATTGATGATGTATTTTATTATAGTCAAGTTAATGACCTCCATTTGAAGAGCTTTGTAAATCAGTTATTTTTGTCTACCAGAACACAAGGGCATACAGTTGATAATTGCATAGGCACAAAATCTCCTGGAAACAAATCTGGTAGTGGGAACACTGCAGTATGTAGTAGATGTTGTGGTTTAACCCCATCTGGCAACTAAGCCACAAAGGGCCACTATTTTACTCCATTCTGGTGGGAGGATGGAAGAATTGGAACGGTAAAAGTGAAGAAACCTTAGCATTGAGAAAACTACAGTTTAATAAGTAAAGCAAAAGTCACATATGCAAAGAAAGCAAATCAGGGAATTCATTCACCCCTTCCCATGAGCAGACAGGTGTTCAGCCATCCCCAGGAAAACAGGTTTATATCACTTGTAATGATAACTTGGGATGAGAAGCTAAACACTCCAAACATCCTCCACTTCCTTCTTCTTCCCTAAACTTTATATGTAAAGCATGATGCTATGTGATCTGGAATATCCCTTTGGTCATCTGGGGTCACCTGTCCTGGCTGTGTCCCTTCTCAACTCCTTTTGCACCTCCAGCCTGCTCACTGGTGGGGTGAGAAGCTAAAAAGCCCTTTGCTCAGGAGGTTGCAGTGAGAGAAGGATTGGTCCCTGCTACTGTGCCTGCAGAGAGGACCAGAGGCAAAGGCCTCAAGCTGATACACGGGTGTGCTGGTTTGACCAGGAAGTAGGAATTCTGGGATGCTGTGGTCAAACCAATGGGTGCACAGATTTTGATATTAGCACCTGATGTGGCCAGTGGGGTTTGGACACACCTCTGAGAACACACAGGGGTTAAAAACCAGAGCTTCGGCCCTGTGAGCTTCTCTTGGGACTTCGAGGTGAAGAGGTCAGATCTCCCTCCCCCGTCCAGCTGCTGCTGCTGGGCGGGGGAGGGGCAGCCCTGCAGTAGGCCTGGGCCTGGACAGAGATGGGGGGGTGAGGAGGCCCTTGAGGAAGGGTGGAAGAGCACCAAGAGACATCGAGCAGCCACCCTCGGCCCCCCAGGAGAGAGAGAGGGAGAGCCAGCAACAGAATGTGATAGCAGCCAGCCGAGGAGGAGAAGGGGGGAGTGCGGCGAGAAGGTGCCTGGCCAGGGCAGCATGGGAGTTCTGGAGCTCTGGGACAGGCAGAGACTGAAATTTTTAACCCTTTTCTTGCCTGATAGAGACCTTTCAAAATGCTGATGCTCCTGGAGCTGAATGAGACGAGAGATAAGGGATAAGAAGGAATGGGCCATAAGGGAAGTGCAGAAAACTCTTGAGTGGGGGAGAGATGACGGAGTGGCCTTTTGGCTGGACTTTTCTTGTATGGCCATAGACTGAACCATTTTTTTTTCCTGTGACACAGAGACTGAGGAAAGTGAAGGAAGATGAGCACACATCTGATTGATGAGCATCGATCTCCACTTTATTGATCCAGCTTACACACTTTTATAGTAGTGTTAATTAAGCTCATATATATTGAAAAACCTGAGCTCATCATTCGTTACAGATTACATGCCAACCCCTCCTTTGTTGTTAATACCTGTGGTTTCTTGTTGAGGCTAATACTTGTTTTCCTTATCCTGCTGTTGACTTGTTATTGAGCACCCTCAAGGACTCCATGTTTTCCACCATGTTTTACTCATCACTTAGCCAAGGACACAGTGTTTATTGTTTTTAAGGAAAAAGCCTGAGAATGTGCTGCTTACAGCTGCCTTTTACTTCTTAACCAGCTGTATATGATCATGGCCTTTTTCTATAAGCCATGTCTGAACAAAACTCTCCAACATATTCCCCGTTTTTCTTTTTTTTTTTTTTTTGCACAAGGAGGTTAGTCTGCCAGGTTTTTTCTATCATTCTACTGACCATATCTTGAATACAATTAAAAATACAAGGTAAAATAAGCAAAAGCATTAAAAGCACACCTAGTATCCCTATAGCATATGTCACAAGGTTCCCCAGCCACGGTCCAAGCAATGGCTTTTACCCCAAAGGGTTAAAACTGTTATGAACAAAAATTCGGTTAATATTTTTTCTTGAGAAAAAGTTACCACTACTGCTGGGCTGCTGCCTGTGTTATGGCAAGTACGGGTCGTTGTCGTTATGGTTGTTTTTGTATTAGTAAAAGCCCTGGCTGGGGCGAGTTAATGGCCCTTCTCCTGAGACAGTAACGGGTGGGGACCTTCCCAAACAGTAAGGCGAAGAGACCTGGAAGGCGGGGTTATGCAAAGTGACTCCAGGACCAGAATGCTTTGTGGGAACCCCGACTCCAAACTCACGGAGAAAACCCCAAAAACAACGAGCCAAATAAGAGTTGAGAGACTGGAGTGATGTCTGGACGTGAGGAGCCGAGTGCTGAGGCCTGCAGAGATGTGGAACACCTTCGGAGCCTCTCGCCCTGACCATGGGAGTTGTCCCCGGAGATGAGGGCCTGCTAAGACAGCCAGCAAAATCAACAACTGGAAGGGATCAGCAAGCCCTAAAGGCTCCCATGAGGATCTGATCCCCAGCTCTGCCCCTGGTGGACAAAGCTGCGCATATCCTCCTCCTCTGAATCGCCCTGGGAGACAGGATGGGGACTGCAGCCCTGCCAAGCTGCCCAGTCCTGAGCTGATCACTTTTAATAAAGGCATTAAAAAGGAGAAGAAGTCTCCTGGCCCTGTTTATTTCAAAAACCACCCCCAACTGAGCCATAATGTCCTGCCTTATCAGGCATTGAAGGGTAGGTGGTAATTGGACTACTGAAAAAGAAAGCTGTTAGCTGTTTTTCATTCATGCAAACCCGGAGAGGAGGCGAATGGCTAGGGCTAATAATGCTGGAATCTACTCCAGTGTCGAGCAAGCCTGAAAATGATCCTTTCTGTCCTTGAAATTCCACTTCCACCCTTTTCTTGGGTCTCTCAGAAAGGTTCAAAGTCAGTAAGGTAAGTCCTCCAGTGGATTCAAAACCATTTTCTCCCCTCTCTTGTCCTTTTATAGCCTGTAATCCCTTAGTCATTTGGCTCAAGTGGCACCAGCTGAGCAATTCTCAGTCTTTTGTTAATTTGGAGTGGTGGGAAAGGGTTATACACCACAACCACATAGTCCACATCAATGACGCCAGGCAAAACAAATAATCCCAATGCAGATGATCTTCCGAACAGCAGAGCACCCAGCTTGACCCTGTATAACAATAGGTCTGTGAACTCCTGTTGGGATTTTTCATGGGTGCGGGGCCGTCAGCATAACTTCTACGGCGGCTGCCAGTTCCAAGCCGAGGCTCCATGTTGTGGCAGGTTGGAGACAGGAGAGGGTGCTGTTGCGGCAGCGACAACTTGTGTCGGTACGCGGTCACTGCGGTTCATGCTTCCCGGTCTCTGCTTGCAGGCGCCCGTATTGTGAGTGTCCGAGCGGCATTTTTGGCACCAACTAGACATTGGAGGCAGTGCTGCTGACGCTTGAAGTGGTGCAAGAGCAGCTAACACCTGATTTTGAGAGGTCTTTGCCAGTTCTTGTAAGCCTAGCCCTAATTGTTTGATTGCATCTACTACAAAGGCTTGTGCTTCTATTGGCACTAAAGCCATCCTCTCTAATGCCTCCTTTATAGTCCAATTGGCACCCAGAGTATTAAGCACACTCCTAGTAGTAGAATTACAATTTTGGAGAGCACACTCCTTGAGTAATGCCCCCCTAAGATATTCTGGTACTCCAGCCCTTTCAATTGCAGCAGCAGCCTTACCAATAAATGACCCGAATGACTCTTCTGGCCCTTGCTTAATTCCCATATACACAGGTATCCCTCCTGGCTCTTTTCCCCTCTCTGTAGCAAGCCTGACCAACCTCATAGCTTCTCGGCACTTATCTTGCCCCAGCAAAGCTTGTGCTTCGGTACGAAGAAAAGGTCCCAAGCCCATAAGTTCCCTAACAGTTATACCATGGAGAGGGTCTCCCTGCTGCCAATGTACCGCTACACATTCATTTACAAGCTCTTGCCAATGAGCATTGAATAAGAACTGCTGTTGTTGAGTAAAGATCAATTTAGCTATTCCATGACAATCATTTACCAAGAGAAGACTGGTATCAAAAATATAGTCTAACATCTGTTTGGCTGGCTCACTTTTCACTCCAAATTGACTAACAGTAGACCTCAGCTAAGACAGCAATTTCCAATCAAGGGCTGTAATAGTAGCCTGCATGCCCCCTCCCTCCTGCAGATTGAACACAACAGGACAAGCCAGCTGGGTAGCAGCGCTGATAACCTCCTTATCCCCCTTTTCCATGGCTTTTCTTGCCAGTGCAGCCCAAGCCTCCCGTCGCTCCCTCGCAATAGCCTCCGCTAGGTCGTTTTCCGCCCCAGGGATTGGCTCATTACTTTGTGGGAGCTTATCGGGTGGTCTTGGCCATGGCTCCTGTTGTTCAGGGGGTGCGGAAGCCTCAGAGGTGCGCTGTATACCCTGGCCTGCTGAAGCAGAGGAGGCCAGCGAAGCAGGCAAGAAAACCGTCCTCACTGCAGGAGCGAGCGGTGTACCCATTTCCTGATCATAATCTTTATTACGGCCATGTGCAGCTGTTGCCTGCTCGGCTGCTTTCTTCTCGGCCTGAAGCTTTAACATCTCATTGTGAACCACCCTCCATAATTTACCTAACTTCTTGGCAGTTTTATCGTCCTCTAAAGTAGCCTCCCACAATAAATCACCGAATTTACGCCACTCCGTTAACTCGTGAACCATATGGGGGTTAATAAAAACTCCCTTAGCATAGCCATAAGACAAAAGCCCTGGTAAATCCTTTTGCAAATCTATTCCCCTAACCTGCCGTTTTTGTAAAAAGGCAGTAAATAAATCATATGCTGCTTGCCTTTCCATACCTAAACTGTCAGTGCTGTTGCAGCTCTTCAAGGTCGCGGCAGCACTTTTTGGCCAGGCTCGCCTGTATGATCACCCATGGCATGGCGCGTCTCAGCTTCTTTTTTCTCCTTTTTTCTCCGCGCTTATCTGCTGTTACGGCTGCTTCGGAATCCGACGCGGTCTGTCGCCGTATCATGATCGAGGTCACCATTTGAGGAAAGTGAAGGGAGACGAGCACACATCTGATTGATGAGCATCGATCTCCACTTTATTGATTTTATAGTAGTGTTAATTAAGCTCATATATATTGAAAAACCTGAGCTCATCATTCGTTACAGATTACATGCCAACCCCTCCTTTGTTGTTAATACCTGTGGTTTCTTGTTGAGGCTAATACTTGTTTTCCTCATCCTGCTGTTGACTTGTTATTGAGCACCCTCAAGGACTCCATGTTTTCCGCCATGTTTTTCTCATCACTTAGCTAAGGACACAGTGTTTATTGTTTTTAAGGAAAAAGCCTGAGAACGTGCTGCTTACAGCTGCCTTTTACTTCTTAACCAGCTGTATATGATCATGGCCTTTTTCTATAAGCCATGTCTGAACAAAACTCTCCAACAAGAGACTGCATTTAGGGGGAGGCAGTGCCTCAGAACCAGGAGGGTTCAGTGTGGGTATCCCTCGGCCCCAGGGGGTGAAAAACTGGGGGGGACAGATGTCCCAAAGGAGAGACTGTGCCTTTTTTGGAGTGAGACAAGACATCCTTGAAAGACAATTCTAGAAGCAGCTCTGGTCCATGCATAGTGGTAAGAGCACTGGGCATGGAAGGAAAGATGTCACGATGCAAAAGGATTTTCCGGGCGGTGCTGAGTGACATGGAAGCACATGAGGTTTCAACGTGTTTCCAGGGGAAGCCTATGGTGCAAGAAGGACTCCTCTCCTCTTCATGAACTGAAGATTGAGTATTCTAAAGGGTGGTGCCGGACTGGGAGTTGGTGATTTGGGGGAATGTATTGCATTGGGAAATTTGGTGGGGGGGAAGGAGGAAAGTGCTTTTTGTAAGGTTTTCAGTTTTTTCCTTTATATTTTTTTCCCTTCTTTTCTTGTAGTTTAGTTAATAAAGTTTTCTTTATTTCTAAGCTGGAGCCTGCTTTGCTACTCCTGGTCACATCTCACAGCAGACACCAGGGAGAGGGTATTCTCATGGGGGCACTGGCTCTGTTCCAGGCCTAAACCATGACAACGGGAGATTCGGATTAGGTACTAGAAAACAATTTTGGTGTGGTCAGGAACTATACCAGGCTGCTGAGAGAGGTGGTAGAGTCACCATCCCTAGGTATACTTAAAAAACACATGGATCTGGCACTGGGTGATGTGGTTCAGTGGTGACAGTGACAGTGTTGGTTGAACTGGATGATCTTGAAAGTCTTTTCCCATCTTGATAATTCTTTGATTCTATGAGAACACAGAAAAACCTTCATTCATTAGTCAGTATCCCTCCAGATAGTTTGAGGACTGCTTCTGGAAACTGTAAAGCACTTTTAAATTTTGCATGGGAGACCAACATACTAAAATTTCTTGAGTAGCTTCTTAGACAGACTGAGCTAAGACATTTAGTTTTTTTCAACACCTTAGTGGCCAACTCTTAACTTTTAAACAGAAAAAAATTTCATCAGACTTGTGTCATTCTGAAACCTAATAAATCTCACTTGCTTAGGTCTGCTCACATAACTGGCATCAAAATTTTGAAAAAAATAATTTAAAAACTAAACAAAGTGTCTGTTTAACTATTCCCAGAATGGTAACTTCAGTATTCAGAAAATGTCCAATAGAGCTTTTTAGCAAAACAGGCAATGAAAAAAAAGGGTGGGTTTTCTACTATACCAATAAAAATTTGGAACTCCAAAAGGCTCTGAGAGTTTCCTTATCAGCTCAAGTACACAAGAAAACAGATATATCCCAAAAACTCTTCTACTGAAAAATGCAGTAAGATCCATAATGCAGGGCAGACTTACTACTACTGCAAATGAATTAACTGCTTTTGCAATTGGTTTCAATAGCTTTCATAGTCTTTTCTATGGGTTTCATGATTTCAGTGAGAGTACATGGATATCTGAACATGTGAATATAATGAGAAATGTGGACTGGATAAAATTTGATCTAGTAGAATATCTATCCCAAATGCTGGAATTAAGACATATTTGTCACCTAAATACAAAAGCCACATAAATAATGGAGAATGGGAAACACATAGGTAAGTTATAGCCCATTGTTACTTAGTCAAAGTACTTAGTGTCCATGAATACAAGAAGTATATGCCCATGATAATAAAACTGAGTAAAAAGGAGGAAAATTTTTTACACATTCCAGTTAGGTGTTTGTATTCAATTAGCTTTACACTAGTGTTGTTCCCTATTCTGCTAGAATATATTATTATTACTATTATTTGCTACGTGCTAATGAAGATTATTGTACCATGAAGTAAATTTCAAGAGAAGTCACAGAAAGAAGAAATTAAATTGGTGCAGGAATGATTATGGAAAAAAACTGTGTTATAGTTTTGGTGAATATTCCATTGGTATGTAATACTTTGCATCTTTATAATTACATGTTAATGAGTCTTTTGGAACTTACTCTTCAATTTCAGTACTTGAGGAAACTTGTGTTTTGCCCATTGTTTTGTGATGGCATTTGATACTTAAAGTCTCAATTCAAGATTATATCCCTTGTTTACATAGAGGGCAGTAGTAAAGTTGGTACGGTCACAGTGACTAGGTTTACTTCATTTTGAAAAATTATCAAGCTAAACCAGACTGACAACAACAATGTAGTTAATTTTTCCATTTTTTGGTTTGTCTACTTTGTTTATATGTAGTCAGTGTTTTCCAGTACTGTGGTCAGCAGAACTGACCTGGACTCAATATGGCTGGATGCTGTTATTCTGTGCTCTGTGAAAAAGTGTGAAATCTTATACATAGTGAATGGTAGGTAGTATCTTGTTTATAAGACTCTGTTGTTTGAATAGTTTAGACTTACTTTGAAGAAATTTAATTAATCCTGAACTCTACAGTGGTTTGCATTAATTGCCTGGTCCACCCAATATGTATTCTATTGTCCTTCACTTTCATATTGAAACTAGCCAAGTGCTAGCTATTAGTTTTATCTCGTAACTTTTCCACATTGTGTTAGACAAAATATTTTCCTTGCATTTCTATTTTATGATTTTGTTTAGAAAGTGGTACTTGTAATGTGTTATATAGAATTAGAAATAGGGAGAATTCACTTTTTGGGATGAGGAAGAAAAACCATTAGAAAAATGTGCTCATTAGGTCCATTATTATTTTTCTGAACAATAAAATCCTTTTAGAACTGTACTTAACATCAACTTGTAGATGGTTAAATAACATCATTAGGAAAACGGCATATTGCTTATTTTAACATGAGCCATGATTTCCTGTGGAGATTCTTCAGAGTGTTTGGGTGAAGCTCTACTGAAAGACGTATGTCCTCAGCAATCTGAAAAATAAAGTTCACTTAATGAGATATCTGAAGGGACTACCCATGTGTGTGTCCAACTGGAGTACAACATGCAGGTAGCTGAGCTCCATTTTAAATACTCAAGGTAGAAGCAACTGCATTTATCCAACAACTTCTGCTTGTTCAAGCAACTTGAGGTGAAGTTTTCAATGCAGATCTCAGGTAATCCTGAGTTTTAATTTCCATTTAAAAGCAAAGTTTTCTGTGATTCCACTATCTGGCATTCTAAGTGTTTATTTGTTATTATAACAGGGAGCCAGGTCTTGTTGAAGTAAGTAAATTCTCTTCAGAAAGGATATTCTTCTCTTGCTTCAGAGCGTAAGAGTAATTGAGATGGACAAACAGGGGCACTGAGATCCCCTTCTTCCCTTCCCCCGGCATATACTTCTGTACTATTAATTTAACTAGACTGTAGTGACTACATAATTTAACAATACAAAAATATGCAGTTGCTGCTCTCCTAAAATATGATCCTAATGGGAATTTATTTCTTCAAACAGTAAATTCATTTGCTGAGAGCAGCATATTCATAGCAGAAAATTAAAATGGAAGTAAAATTGTAACTGTCAGCATCTGATGCAGAGCAATATACCAGTAACCATTATATCTTCTTGTTCTCTCTGCAGGGGGAAAGTGATGATGAAGATTACTTATTCTAATACTTCCACTTCAACCCTGTTGCCTGTTATAAAAAAAATTATGTGCTTGAACAAAATTCACTTTTCTTTCTACAGTATTAGCCTCAGATTTTCCCTCTAAAAAGCTTCCTACAAATGAGATTTACTATTTTCATAGGCTGAAGAGGAGCAAAATCTGAAACATGGCAGGTCAGCCTCTTTTCCCTTGGCAAATCAAAACATTTTAGTGGCGTGCAGTGCACTGGTGCCAGAACTTTTGACAAGGGTATAGTACCACACAATAGTCCTGTTCCCATTCCCAGCAGGAAGCTGAGTCTCTGTCAGGTGCTGTATATGTAGTGGGTCCAAATGGCTCTTGAAAAGCTGTGGAAAGCATCACATCCTGATGCTGCATGCTTGGCAGGGATTCAAAAGGTTTGGTGTTCTGCATTAAAATTATTGTTAAAGTTTGAATAATAAGCCTTAAGTTGACAAGAAAATACAAATCTGTAACTGTTCTTGCCATGCTCAAAATAGTGAGATGAGCCATTTCACCCTTTACGTTCTTCTTTTTTCCCCCTCACTTAGTTCTTCTCTCTCAACACTTTTGTATTTTCATGGTTTTATCTTCAGAATACTGAAAGTGTATTCAAATTTATTGTGATTATCAACTTTTTTTGAAAGGTTGGAACAATCTCTGGGTACGATTGGAAGTATTTTTGCTTTTGCTTGGTCCTGTGTTTTCCTGTGAAACCACATGATTGCAGACTGAGGTTAAAGAAAAGTTAGGATATGGTCTTGGATTGTCTTTTTTTCCCCAACCTTCTCTAATGACCACCTTAATTCCTGGCTGATTTAAGTCATCTATTGATGCATAATTTTATACTTTTACCACAGACAAGTTTATAGTATCTACATTTTACAGTAGACAACACTGTTTCCACATTGCAAAACAAAGTTAGAGGAGAGATTTGTGTTTTGATTAGGGATAATTTTATTCATTCTTTAGTGTGACTCAAACATCTCATGCTTTGCTTGTGGAAATACTCTCTAGGCTTCCAAAACCATGGGGGCAGCCATGGGTCAGTGTTTGTCTCAGTTTAGTGATAGTCTGTTTTAATTTCATGCTTTCATGCCAGATTGTAGATATAATATCTATGAAAATGTATATTGATGAAGATACTTTCTCTTTAGTATAAGAAAAATAATAAAAACACTAGTTCAGCTTTTCTAATACCATAATGATTTCTAATGCCTTAATAATGTAATTCAGAAATATATTTTCCTGTTTCATAAAGGCATTGAGAACACAGGGGGAATCAGACTCAGTCTCAGAAGATTACAATACCATCACAAGGCTGGTAACACTGAGACAACTCCTGGCCCAGCACAGCTTAACCCTCCTTGACAGAGCTTTGTGTTATTCCCTTGGTTCCAAAGCAAAGAAGGCTTTAACCATCTCTGATTTGTGTAAGTCCCTGTTCAGTGAAGTGACCCTCTCCATGATGTGACTGGCCAATGTTATTTCTAATATCTATTTCTACACCACATTTACCTGTTAACATGTTTTTAAAAGTTCTTTTTATTGTTGCAACAGTCTGTTGGATATTGGTTTATTTCTCTTATTTCCTTGTTAAATATGGAATTTTGTTCCCATTGAGTTGCTAATAAGCACAGATGGCGAGGAGGGGGAACTCCTTTGGGTTTTGGGAGTTTCTCTGGCGGGGGGGGGGGGGGTAGGGGGGCGCAGGGGGCGGTGATGGGGAGGGCAGAGATACCACCGCGAGAATGGGAGTAGGTAAAAAAGGAGACGGGGTTGGGGGCAGTCCTCTCTCGCTTTGCAGTATCAGAGGCGGACCGCCAGGCTGTTGCTTACTGCGAGGAGAATTCACCAGCATCACTGTATCTCAGCCCTGAATGACTGATCACTATCTGCTTGTGGAATCCTGAACTTCACCTCTCCCTACTCTTCTCAGAGCCGGGCCACCGCTGTCCCGCCTCCGCTGTTTCTTCGTTACTGCTCTGCATTTTCTCCATGCTGTAGCCTGTACCGTGCTGCCTTGCTGGCATGTCCCCACAGTTCCAGCTACTGCGAAAGTGCTGATATATCTTGCCCACCAGCTCAGGATTTTTGCTCATTGCTGCCGGCTCTGATAGCAGCTGTACCAAGGGGCAGAGGGACTGCCGGCAAGGGAACTGTTACCGAGTCCCTGATTCTGTTTGTTGTTAATGCCATAAATATTGTAGTTTTGTTTTGCCTTGTTATACATACTAGTAAAGAACTGTTGTTCCTATTCCCATATCTTTGCCTGAGAGGCCCTTAATTTAAAAATTATGATAATTTGGAGGGAGGGAGGAAGGGGCTTTACTGTCACAGACATCTTTTGTGAAAAATCCTTCTTTAGGATTTTTCCCCCTTCTGAGAAGCTGTGGCCTCAGCAACAAATGTAAACAATGGTTATCTGCTGCTGTGGAATGCAACAGGTGGATCCGAGATTGGTCTCCTGTGGATGTTTGGATTTACTGACCGCTCACGGCAGAGCTGTTCTTGCTTTCTGCCTGGACACAGAATTTTGTTATTTTTTCCTTTTCTATTCTTAGCTTAGCTAGCTTCTGAGACCTTTGCTTCTATACTTTTTAGTATAGTTATAATGCAATATATATATCATAAACTAATAAATCAAGCCTTCTGAACATGAGGTCAACATTCTTGTCTCTCTCTCACCCTGAAGACCCTTGCAAGCCCTGTAGCAGGGGGGGGTTTACATTTTCCATTTTAAGGGAGGCTCCTGCATTCCTTAGAAGACATCTGTCTTTTTCAAACCAAGACAGATTTTGGCATCTAACGTGAGGTACGAGGGCATCAAGAGAAAAAGAGTGAAAAGAGTTATTGATTAACCTAATTCATTAGATTAACAGTTCTTGATTAACCTAATATTTTGTGTGCTACATACAGAAACCCCATTAGATGTCACCATGCTTATCCTGGATTGGGTGGCATGTGGTTGTGGCTATATTTCACCCATTTGCAGGCCCTTATCTAAACATGGGCCCCATAACTAAGACTACTGTGGCTTTTGTCCAGTTTTATGGGTTAATAAGGTGAGAAGCTCATAGATTTTTAACTTCCGCTGGAAGGCGAGCATATGGATTCAGACCTGTCACACACAATAATAGTACCTACTGTGAGGAAATGACACCAGGGGAAATTTTCTCCAAACCAGCTCTTTGGGTCTACCTCACCACCTTTTGAAGGGTTCAAATCTTCTCTAAATGATAGTGATATCATACTGGTTAGTGTTGCTGATATGCCTGTTCTATTTAACATTTAGAGGTAAAGGAAGATTGACTTGGATAACCACCCTATACCCACCCCAGAGATTAGGGATGCTGCTTCAGAACCTGACATAGCCCCAGAGACTAGGAATGCTGCCCCACCACCTAAGCCTGCCCCAGACCCCACCTCAAAAATAAACCACCCACATTTGGATGGAGGTAATGGAAGAGAAGATATACCAGATGCTGGAGGAATACGTTTCCCCAGCTGGTGAGAAAACCTCCCACTACCAAGAAGAGGGAGAGTCTAATGGTGCAGCAATAGAACCCACAGACATTTCAACTGTCCAGGTTCCAGCTGAACTGCAAGGACCGTCACAGCCAGCTGCAGTCACCCCAGTGGAAATGAGGAAGTCTAAGATGAAATCAAAGCAGATAATAAAGATAAGAAAAGAGGGCCTTCAACAACCCACAGGGGAGCCAGCAGTTGAGATCATCACTGAGTCCCTGACGTATGAAAGTCTCAGTAATCTGCACAAAGACATTGTATGACAGGCGTATGAGGCTTATACTTCGATTTGGGGACCTTATGGGTACAGGTGTGCAAGTGGATGGTGATTAGGCAAGGAATTTGGGATCCTTGACCCAAGAGTCACATATGAATCAGGTATTCATAAGGGAACCAGAGTCTCTCCCTCTGGAAGAAGCTTTTAATGAATGTAAGAAAGAGGTTTGTCCACAGAGAGACAATACAGGAGCATCATCATAGAATGTGCAAGAAGACCCTTGAGGAAGGGATCCAATAGCTGAGAGAAGTGGCAGTATGGGAGGTACTCTTTGGGAAGGGTGGACAGCATGATAATGACTCTGACAAGGTCAGGTGCACAGGGCAAATGCTGTGGAATCTGGCAAATGTAGGGCCATCTCAGTACACCACCTTCATTGTAACAATTAATGCTGATATCAACCAAGAGACAGTGGGTTCTGTCGCCAACAATCTTAGAAATTATGAGTGTATGATCAATGGCCTGATGCAGACTCATGTGTCTGCCATGGTTAAGGAATTCAAAGAGGAGTTTAAAGAGGAGATGAGGGAGGAGGTGAAGAAGATCAATGCAGCACCAGTGCGAGTCACAAGCCCCAAAGTC
The DNA here is from genome assembly GCF_035770615.1 of Melospiza melodia melodia. NCBI lineage: Eukaryota > Metazoa > Chordata > Aves > Passeriformes > Passerellidae > Melospiza > Melospiza melodia. The sequence continues at coordinate 21,744,589 of NC_086226.1, forward strand.
AGACCCCAATGTCCCCAGCTAAAAAGAGAGGGTACACCTCACAAGCTGACCTGTGGTTCTTCCTGCGTGACTGTGGGGAAGACATGGGAAGGTGGGATGGGAAACCACTTCTCTCCTGGCAGCACAGGTGTATCAACTCAAGAAGGAAAATACTAACCAAGGGAGTTCCAGTAAAGTGAAGGCAGCCTCAGCCTCCCATGACAGAGTTGCCTGGTATGATCTGTGAGAACCCCTTAAAAGAACTTCTAGTATGTATGCCCAGGAAGAAAATTATAACCAGGGCTAGAGAGGGCCTTCCTCTAGCCAAGAAGAGGCATGGGAAAACTGGGTCTTTTGGACAGTGTGGATCTGATGGCCTGGCACATAAGAGCCACAAAAATATGAAGTGTTAGTTGATACTGGTGAGCTGTGTACCCTAATGCCACTGGAACATGCTGTGGCAGAGCCTGTTTCCATTGCTGGAGTGACAGGGGGATCACAGCAATTGACCCTGTTGGAAGCCAAGGTGAGCCTGACCTGGAAGAAGTGGCAAAAGCATCCTATTGTAACCAGCCCAGAGGCCCTGTGGATTCTAGGCATAGACTTTCTCCAAAACAGCTACTACAAAAACCCAAAGGGACTCAGGGAGGTTTTTGGAATAGCTGCTGTAGAAGCAGAGAACATTAAGTAATTGAACACCTTGCCTGGACTATCAGAAAACCGACCTGCAGTAGGATTCCTGAGGGTGGAAGAGCAACAAGTACCAATTCCCATCTCAACAGTGCACCACTGGCAGCATTGGGTGAATAGAGTTGCTGTGATCCCCATCCACAAAATGATCTGTGATCTGGAGAGACAAGGGGTGGTCAGTAAGGCCCTTCAACAGTTGGGGTTTTTGTTTGTTTGTTTGTTTGTTATACTATTGCATTTGTATTTTAATTTTCCTAGTAAAGAACTGTTATTCCTATTCCCATATCTTTGCCTGAGAGTCCCTTAATTTCAAAATTATAATAATTCAGAGGGAGAGGGTTTACAGTTTCCATTTTAAGGGAGGCTCCTTAATACCTTAGCAGACACAGTCTAATTCAAACCAAGACACTGAAATATAAAAGAGATCTCTTATTCTTGAAACTAAAAGGAGATTGTTGGTCATTAATATAAATTAGAAGATAAAGTTTCTGTAAATCCACAAGGGAAATAAAGTTTCAAAGATTGAATTGGCATTTGGGAATTAGAGAATTTTATCTTTTTTACTGGGAACTATACAAGAAACAAAAAACTTTCAATGACACCATAATAAGACCTTCTGAGAAAATGGTATGTCTAACAATTATAAGTTTGTTTTGTATGAATTGGAGGGTAGCTATTGCAATGCTTTCAGGTGTAATAAAAACTGCATGGATGTTAAGGAGCAAATTCTAATAAACTTTTTGGGAACTGCTTAGCTGGATCACTGATTAATCATGGAACACTGAAATCATCTTAGAGGGAGGGGAAAACAACAAGAATATTCAAGTATGGACTTCTAGGTGAGAAAATAGCCTTTGCCAAAGAGTTCGTTATGTTTGTGTGATATTGGTTATCTTGATTTTTATCAGTACCTTAGAAGAAAACATATTTATTATGATAATTATTATAGTAAAGATTATCACAGAGCTACTGAGAAAATTTAAATAATGAAAGATATACTGGTGGATCTGGACTACTTGGGAATCTGAAAATAAGCAAACAATAATAATTTATATATCAATATTCAAAGTGATACATAAGGAAGCACAGATGTAGTTTCTGTTGCCTTGAAGTGTAGGATTCTAAATTGGTGTGAAGTGTTCCAAACAAAGCTTGAACATACAAGAATAATTTAATAAATGTGAGATTTTGAAAGCATATGCACAATTTATTTTTAAATAATATATCCAGCTCAGGTGCCCACAAATTCTTCAAGGTCTCTATCAACTGAAGAATATTCAGCAAGGATCATATTAATTATTATTCCATATATGAAACAAATAAATTTGTAGTACTTATTTTAACCAATTTGTAGGTCTTTTAATAATAAGTATAAATGTAGCAAACAGAAACTTCTCAGCCCATCAGGCAAGGGTGAGTGAGGTACTATTATCCAAATGCAAAGCAAGTGAAAGAAAAAGTTTTCCTCCTTTTAAAAAGCTCATGAACATGGATAATAAAGACTTTGAATCAACTCTGTCTCTAAAATGTAAATCCTGATTTCTCCTGGCATATTGCCATTGGTCAGCAACAAATAATAATGAAAACCTAGAGCTTTTGCTGAGTTAGTGATGCCTATTGATTTTTGCCTTTTTTTCTTTTACATATTCTCTGTATCCTTCACACATATATTTGGAGATCTGTAGCCTATTACTTCATCTGTCGCTAGTTTTTCTAGTACTTTTCCTGTCCTGATAGGCAGAAAGATCAAACGTATTACAAAGCCGCTATCCTATCTTGGTTCTCCTTAGGAATCCAAGCCAAAACCAACTCTTGAAGACAACTTTTAGTCAAGAAGTTCAGTTTCCATCTGAGGGGGGAGGACTTGGAATGGGCTTTATCTATGGGGAGAATTGCATCATCACTTGTACTCCTAATTGGCACTTTTTAGTCAATTAAGCTAATTTACCAAACTTATAAAACTGTATGTACCCCCATGTAGGTGGGCTTTTGTGGACATTTTTCCATAACTGCCCCTGGAGACCTCCAATAAAGAGCAGGTTTATATTACCTCTTTGATATTATCTCAGAAGTGTTTGTTGTTCCATTTCTAGGTTGAAAAAGGCATCACTGCAAGTCAGACAAGGTGATCACAACAGGTCTCTTAGGAGTACACTACTATACTTCAATCTTTTGGACTAGTTATGTTCTCTGTCACTGCCCTTTTAATGTCCAAAATGGTCCTCCTAGACATCAGTGGCAGCATGGTTAAGCACAGCTAGGTATTCCTTGCTCTACTTTCTATTTTCCTCCATGCTTCTGTAGTTTATGAGAGTGACCAGTAAGCCTTTAACTAACATTTCACACACTTTTGTGTATATTTTCAAATATTTCTTAAAATTCTCTCTTAATGGAAAGGCTCTTTATTTACTCCACCATGATGGCCAGTAAGTAGAATGCAAGAAGATAGATTCTGATCTATCTGTTCAGAACAGCACCTTGTAGTAAGTATTTTTAAATAAGTAAACCTTTATTTCAAGTGTTATAAAGAAAGATCCTGAAATTCCCTCCCCAGTCACCATGGGTAAATGGATTAATAGCTCAGCTGGGGTGTATATACACCAGTGAATGCAGCATGGGCAACAAAGAAGCCATTGTGCAGCTGGAAAACAGCAGTTTAGTGTGACCAACAGAATCAGGGTATAGATTGTACCCCCGTATTCAGCATTGGTGACATCACATATCAAATCCCGTATCCAGTTTTGGGCCCCTCGCGACCAGAAAGACATTGATTCATTGAAGGGAGTCTAGAGAAGGGCAGCAGATCTGGGGAAGGGTCTCTAGCATTAGTCTGATCTGAAGCAGCTGAGGGAGTTGGTGGTGCAGAGCCTGGAGAAAAGGAGGCTCACAAGGTACCTTGTCACTCCCTTCAACTGCCTGAGAGGGGAGTGTATCCAGATGGTCTCTTCTTCCAGGTAACAGCCTGAAGATGAGAGGTAACACCTCAAATTGTGGCAGGACAGATTTAGACTGGATATTGAGAAAAATTTCATAGCCAGAAAAGTTGCCAAGTGTTAGAATAGGTTTACCAGGGAAGTGGTTGAGTCACTGTCCCTGGACATATTAAAAGATCTGAAGATGTGCCATTGAAGAACTTGGTTGAGTGATGGATTTGGCAGTGCTGGCTTAACAGTTGGATTTGGTGATCCTGAAGGTCTTTCCATTCTTTGGTTCTATGACTTAAAGACACAGTTTTGTCCTGAAAAGGCAACAAAAGGGTTTTTTAATGAAAATACAAGTGAAGAGAATTACTTCTGCCTGAAGATACTGTGTGCTTCACTTTAACTTAATGTTTTGCTGTTACAAATCAACATGAGAAAGAAAGGCAAGAAGCATCAATTTGCTGTGACGTGGTTAAACATCATTTTCCTGTGAGAAGCTTTACCATAAGTGGGAGCTGCCTCCAGATAACTTCTGCATGCTGACTACTCCTCTCTCAGATATGACTGATCCTTTCTATAATTCTGTACAAAGACTCCTGACATGTATCCTTTGGAAGTCTGTACAGGTAATGTGAAATCCCTTTTTTTTACTGTATTCTTCTGTGTAACATAGGAAATGAATTCTGAAATTACAGAAATGGCCACTATTAGGACTACTGAAATGTAAGCTATGTGTAATATATAGTTTTAACATATTTAAAGATTTAGTTTTATTTCTGATTAATTTTGTATATGTCCAGAAAGAATTTCTTGTGAATAACAAAAATAATCCTACTATTAATTGTGAATAGAAACTGTTTGATAGATGTTTTGACATTTTATAATTGGCATCTGTTTCGAGGGAATGTTTATGAAATTTAATAATGAACAAAGTAGGATCAAACTGGAAGCAAATTTAAAGACTCAATTTGATTCAACTTCTTTTTGATTAATCAATTTGATTCATCAAAAAGAAATTATGGCATAATGTATCTCACTGTTAATCTTCAGCTTCACCAGAGCTGGTCATAAATTTTGACTTCTCCTATGTATTAAGAAATTACATGATGAAGAGAGAGACTGGATGGCTGAAAATTTGTAGAGACTATGGCATTGAAGAAATATTCTGGACATACATATAGGTCACAATGTGGGTTTTGAATCTTCTAAACATGTATTGTGCTTAACAATGAATTCTACCTACATACCATATCATAATATTCTAGGTGTTACAGAGGAAATGTATTTCCACAGGCATCAGAGATCTCCTGCATCAACATGAATATGATAAAACTATGGAAAAACTGCTTTGACAGAGGGGTTGGATGCAGCCAACATCTAAATTCACTATACTGATGTAAAACTGTCCTGCCAGTTTGCTGCTTCTTTTATAGTGGTCCTGCAATTCTACACTGCTTTTTTTGGTTGGTTGGTGTTTTTGCTGGTGATGGCAATTTTGTTGTTTGAGTTTTGTTGGGGGAGGCATTTGGTTGGTTGGTTGGTTTGGGTTATTTTGTTTTGTTAAAGGAAAAGGATGGCTAAGAAAAAATCTTGAGCGATGGCTTATGTTACAAATAGATATGAGTGTTTAGATAAGTCCTTGCCTTTTGTCCAGACTTCTGGCAGCAGACAGTAATCTTTTTGGTGTGGCCAGCACCCTAAAACCTACTCTCACATAAGACTTTAAACAGGTTATTTACTACACAGGAATAAATAAAAAAAAGGACAACTTCTAGTAGATAACCATAGACGTACCAATTATTACAGCTAGCAAAGAAATAACATAGGATTCAATGCATCTTACAATCCATTTGCTGATGGAGCACTGTGAAGACAGATAGGCATGCCAACCCTCTCCATTGGAGAGGTATCCCTTGAATTGGATATTATAAGATCTTCTCAAACTCTCCTGGATTGAGAAATCCTTCTTGGTCATGGTGAGTTCCCAACATGCTTTGGAGTCCCATGTAGATTTGTTGTTGAGACTGATTGGTTCCACCCCCCACAGCCTTCTTTGTACCACTCACGCTTTTCCCCATAAAAACCTGAGTTTCTGCCCTGTTCAGGAGGGAGCTGTCATCACTGGCTTCTTTAGCAGGGTGCTGGAATAAAGGCTACCTCTGCAGAACAACCACACAATGCTCCTGTCTCCTTGTTCCTGTGTTGGCAAGGGGACACCTCTCAAGGCAGAGCTGAAATCACTAAGAGCTGAAAATCGCTGCTAAGAGCTGAAAATCACTGCTAAGAGCTGAACTGCCTGCCCCTTGCTGAGGTTATCTGGTAGCTGAAAGACTGCCTGAGACACCTAGAAAGCTGTGTCTTGCAGGACCTCTCTCTGCAATGTTGAGGCATCCAGGTCAAGCCATGACCAGCCGCCCAACAGGGCACACATTGAAATCCTTTCCCTCAATTTCCAGAAAAGTAACTGTGAAGAGGCATCCAGCTTCAGGGAGTAGCCATCTTACACGTTTCCAGGGAATGTGTAAGATGCTTTTACCTTTGTGATAATTTCTGTGGCTTTTATAGTGTAAAACAAGGCCTTTTAGTTATTAATACTTATTTTCTTTTATCTCTTCCCACATCTGCTCTCCATACTAAGATGCTGATTTTTGGTTGCACTGAAGACCTTTTGGCACCAGGAGATTACCTCTGTGTTGGGCCTTTGACATGCCTGGTTTATCCCTCCCATCTGCATCAGCCATCTGAGGAAGGGTGGTAGAAGTCTTGCCACAGCTCCCTCTGGAAGACAAAAAATTTCTTTCCTCCTTTCAGTCATCGGTAGCATTACATCCAGCATACATGGTTGCCATTAGATGCTGGTTATTAAAATATATTAAGCAAATGAAAGAAAAGATGCCATAATTTCTCCACTAATTAACATTATTTCATGAACTGTGAGTGACTCACAGGCAAATTAGAAAACAGAGGAGAGGCTTTGCTGATTGACGGCATTTTTCTGATTCCTCTTGTACAGTTCAAATTAATCTCCACAAGGACACTTAAGCTGCCCAGGGAGGAAGTGCACAGGGATCACAAGATTTTGGAACTGAAGAATGATACAGGAATGTCATCATCATCTAGGTAGAGAATATTCTGTCTTTATGATAGGCTTCATGAATGTCAACCAGGAGTTGACATTTTACCCTACTTTCCAGGTGTTACAAAGTAATGACAAAATTACTTTCTTGTTTGATTTTTTAGTCAGTAATGGCTATACATACTGTCTGTTTTCTATTGGTCAATGAGACAAAACAGTAGTACATTTTTGCTGATGTAAGATACTGTCGCAGACATTTCTCCACAGAAATCCTTTCTTTTGGATTTCTGCATCTTCGGGAGGCCAGAGGCCCCCGAAGAGAAGGTAAACAATTATTATCAGCTGCTGTGGAATGCAACAGGAACACCTTGATTGGTTCATTTCCTATGTTTATAATTAAGGGCCAATCACCAGTGCAAGCTAGGGGACTGAGTCCCTGGACACAGCTTTGTTTGGGATTCTTTTCTATCTATTCTTAGCTCAGCTAGCAGCTCTGCAAACCTCTCTCTATGTTCTATTAGTATAGTAATAATGTATTATATATCATATCTTAATAAATAAGCCTTCTGATCAAGATACAAGATTCACCGTCTTTCTATCACCAGCCGCGCCCACACAGGTCGCTGTAATAAGATAGGTGTCACAAAGGCATGAAATCAGACTAGAATGCTAAAATGCTTTCTCTTTTCTGGGTATTCTTCTCATTAAAGACCATTTTACATAGCAGTCCTGAAGAGACTGCACTGATTCCTGTTCTGAAATTAGTAATTACATGGACCTTTGGAGTTGTCTCTCCTCCAGAAATCTGAAATATTGGCATAAATTGATTCAGTTTAGTAATTTAATTAATAAAATTCAGGCTACAGGTGTAGAACTGAAACTCTTTCAAATCGTCCAGCCAAACAGAGTTTGTGGAGATTATTAGGATCAGAGTTCAGATTTTGGTCCAATGTTGATATGAGTTATTCAGTCCTCTGATCTACTTCATGGACAATAGCTGGTCATTGCCTCGCACACCCATTCATTAGAGACCTCTTTCCTCCAAGCAGAGGTTTTTTTTTTTTTTCTTTAACTTATACAGTCTCTGAACTATTTGCAGTGATGATGTGATTTTTCCTAGTCCTACATGGCACTAGGAAAGAATTGTCTTCAAAGATATTAGGCAAAAATTGTCTTCAAAGTCTCTGAAACTGGTGTCTTCTAAATTATTATGCAGAAAGAATGATCACAGTACACATTCTGCCTTTTTCCATCACATAAGAAGTAAGATTTCCTAAATATTTACCCTTAGTTATCAAATACTAGCACAAGACTTTTAGCTTTGGTCAGTATAGAGGGAGAGTGATCAAATTCCATGGGATAATGTTTAGAGTAACTTTGCTTGAGAACTATATTTGCTGAAACAAAAAAGTGAAAATGCCTTTTACAAGTGACTCAAAAGCTTCTCCTCTGTGTAACTGTGATCCTCTAAACAACCAATGAACTGGAAGGTTTTTTCTAATACATCATTTCCCCCACAAGAATTTATGCTGTTGTACTGATCTAAATTCTTTTATTTTGTGATATTTATGCTTCTAATGTGTAATTTAGGCCAGTGATGGCAGAGGGTACTTTGACATAAAATCATCTCTTTGATACAAATCATATTGTTCCATAAGAAGATAAATGAACGTTGAAATACCTTCCAGACGTATAAGAACTTGGAAAGCAATGTGGTAGGTCATGCTTCCCTAAATGTAACTCTGCACAGACATGTATTTACACCAAATACTCACAACACATACATTTCAGAAGAGACTCAAAAAATTCTTGTATCATGCTAAGAACTGATCAATGGGAAAATATTGTCATGAATTTCCTTTCACACAATTTTAAGCAGTATACTACTCACTTAGTTCCACTGTGTCCTAGGGTGATGTTGATGCTTGTATCCTCATTTGTGTGTTCTGTTTATGCTGGATATTATGTTCTGTTCCTTCAAGACTGGCTCTGAAGAGTGAATGTTTTGGTTTGCTATCAGCCTGCTCCCCCACAACTCGTGGGACACAGAGACGGGGCAGTACATAGTGTGGCTTTTGCTTTTTGCTTTGCTTTTTGCTTTTTGCTTTGCTCTTGCTCTTGCTTCTGCTTTGCTCCTGCTTTGCTTTTACTTTTTGCTCCTTCTCATTCGTTAGTTCAGCTAAGCCTGAATTTTTCCCTGGACTGTTTTTCCTTCCCTTTTTTGGAACCACTCAAGCTTGCTCTGGACTGGGACCTGGGAAACACCAAGAGTTTGCACTTTGTGGCTTGCAGCAGTTACCCCAGTGCCGGAGCAACTGGTAAAAGAGTGACCACTGCCAGGAGAGACTTTTTGAATTTGTCATCTTTTTTCAGAGTGGTGAAAGAGTGTTGTCATCCGGTATTGCTCATTTTGTGTGCTGGGGGGTGTTTTGCCTGTTAAATAAACAGGTTCTTTCCACTTGTCTCCTAGGAATCCTTCCCGAACTGGTTGGGGGGAGGGGCTGTGTAGCTTTTCTTTCTGGAGGGGCCCCCTTTTGGAGGTTTTCTCCTAAATTTGCCCTAAACCAGGAAACACTGTTACCTCCTGTGATAATATTAAAAGGATTTTCAGTGGTTTTCTTGGTAGTCAAGACCAAATGTGAGTATTCCATCAGAGAGGCTTTCAGATTTTTTAACCCTGAACTTACTGGGAATAATGAAAAAAAACCCATAAGTTATTTCCTGAGCAATCAGTACAGTACTGTATTTACTCAGGGTGTCCTGCTGAGAGTTTCCTTAACCTGGATACATCCTTTTTTTATATTTGTGTGCAGTTTTTGTCTGTCTTTTCCAGATAGAGACAAGTGTTTATTTTGGGTTTCTTTTTGCATTTTTTAAATTATAAGCTATCACAGACAAATATGAAACTATATGGTTAGCAGTAAAACTGGTATATAGATTTTCATATTTTGCTACTCATTAATTTATTAAGGTAACAGAGCTTTGGAGGCCTTGATTTTGGCTTACATAGTAATCTTTTTATTTTTTACCAGATCCATTTCTTAAATTTAAGTCCTGATACGACTTGGATGTTGCATATGGAATTAGAAAGATCTAAACAAGAATCTGTGAGTTCTTATGTTGGCCTCTGAAATGAGAGCCTAAATGCCTGTAAGTGTCCCAAATAAATCTTTGGCAAGTCATGGCATTTGTTATATTTAATTTTCTCCAGCTCTGAATCAGAAATAATGATACCCACCTTCTTTAAGGAAAGCAATGCTAAAATCATTCTATTATTAAGACATTTCCCATATTAGGACTTTTCTTCCACAAAGGTTATGCTAATTATACTTTATTAAATTGAGTTAACTTCCAATCACAAGTCCAATCTTAATTGGTTCTTTTAATATGCATTTTTGGTATTTTTTAGTAACTAGAGTAGCAAAAGCAGATGGGTTGCAGGTCTGAATCTTCTCTGTTATTGTTTGCCCTCAATTACCTTTGAAAAATTGACATTATGGGTGTTTTCTAGAAACTCTTTTAGGAGCATCACCTGGTTTACTCTGTGTTGAAATGTTTAAAGGAAATATTTTAAAATGTTTACAGCAGTAAATATCTAATTACTTTGCTTTGTCCATTGCTCATCGATTTCACTGATTTCTCAATGGACCACTGAATTATTTTCACAGATCTTCTGGTTTTAGTAAATAAGAAAGCAGTAATAAAAATAGATAGCATTAGTCACTGTTGTTTCAAACAATTTTTGTGGCATGTGTATCATGTATTACTGTTTTCATTTTTTGCATACTCTTTAAGCATGGATGAGAAATGTATTTTAGATGTCTGTGAATAAATACCAACAAAAAAAGCAATACATACTCTTCAGATTGAATTTAGTCTGTTGTAAAAGGAAAAGACATTATACCATCACTCTTTATATAAGGATGAAATAGCAGAATGTAGCTTATCAGTGATGACAGTTCTTAAATTAGCCTGAAAAGAAAGAATATGCTAATAATACAGCAAAGAAAGTTCCATTCAGTTTTGATAAATCTCAGAAGTAATATTTAGCAAACAAGGACTTGAAACAAGGTGCTGTGTTCTTGGAAATTTTGAACCTTAAGAAAAAGAAGAGAAAAAATGGTGAATTTTCAGCTTATGCATGAAAATTTTTGAAGTTATTTACCTGCCTGCTCTTCTGATCAAGATGTCAAAATGCATCCTGATCAGTCCAAGTGCAAGTCCTGTGCATTTTCTCTTGAAATACTGCTGCTGTTGAGACAGCTTGGTGCTGTTGGAAACTCTCATCACTTTTGGCTTTATTACTAGAAGCAATCTTATTTATTCTAATATTTACACGGGGATATCTGTAACATTAGCAATGTGCAGCATCTTTAGCCTGTGGACACACTAGCTGCTCTACTCCCCAAAAACTTTTCTCTGTTAACTAAGGAAAGTCAAGGAAGAGGATGGACTGTCACAAGGAAAGTATTCCTGCAGTTATTACTGCTGAGCAAATCATTGTTATAATGTTATAATTTGTCTTAATTTTAATTTCCTTTTTGTGAGTTGTGAACTTTCTGAAGACAAGCAAGATCCCTCTGCTTGCTTGCTTGTCTTTCTTAGACATTCCTTGCAGAGCAATAGACAATCCATAGTTTTTTACTGAAATGTAGAAGACATTCTACATTAAGAAGAAGACATTCTGAAATGTAGAAGACATGCTACAGTAAGTGGTATTGACCATAAATAACTTATCATTGCCAGATGTGTAATTACACACAAAAAGTGGGAATGTCCTAATTTTGGTGGGGCTAGAGTTGGTTTTCCTCCCATTTGTAGCTGGTACAGTGCCGTGCTTTGTACTCAGTGTGCGAATTGTGTTGATAACACACTGATGTTTTAGCTCTTGCTAAGTAATTCTTACTCTGAGTGAAGGAGTTGCTAGTGTTTTATGCTCTGCCAGTGAGGGGTTGCACAAGATGCCAGGAGAGAGCACAGCCAAGAGAGGTGAATGGCCAAAGGGATATTCCAATACCATAGAAAATCAAACCCAGTACATAAATTGGGGGCAGATGGCTGGCAGATGCCGAGTGCTGCTTGGAGATTTGCAGAGCATCAGTCAGCGGGTAGTAAGAAATTGTATAGTGCATTGTTTCCTTCTCTCAGGGTCTATTCCTTTCTCTCTCTTATTTTCATTCCAATATTATAAGTATTTTTATTGTTATTATTAGCATTAACATGATTAGTAAAATTTTTTTTAACTAATCAACTCATTATTCCACAAGTTTCACTTTTTTTCTAATTATCCTGTGCATCCCTCCAAGGGCAAGGTGCAGTGAACAGCTCCATGCTACGTAACTGCTATCAGGGTTTAAACCCTGGCATGGAATAACAAACTTAATTTCTGTTAAAATCCCATATCTATCAGATAGTTTCTTGCCTCTATTATTTGATAATTACAGATACACTATGTGATTTAAAGGCGAAAGACTAAAGTAATACTCTTGTATAATATTTGTTTTTATTTCTTTATATCTTTTGCATGAGCTGAGTAAACTGGTCAGTGGAATAGATTTTTTGTTACTTAAATGCATCTTTCTGTTTAAAACAATGAATATTCAAAGAAGAATCCCACATCTTGCTGGTAAGAAAAGCTGTGTACTTTGACAACACATCTTAAGATAGCTCAGTTATTTGAAGTGGTTACTAGCAAGTCACCATTCACACTATTGTAGGTGCTTTGAGTGATTATAGTTGTTGATAAAAGATCCATGTTTCTGCCTGAAGATATAATTTTTTCTTATTAAAATAAATATTTTCCATCATTCTCATGAATTAGATATTGATATAATATAATTTGAAGGAAACTCCTGTATGATATTAAGCTACTCAACCATAAAGTAAGTGATGCTGAATGAATTCTGTAGTTGGAGCTCCTTTTTCTTATATTTCCCTGACTTTTTTTTCCATGCATAGATTTCTATATTGCAGTGGTAACAGTTGTGCACTATTCAAAACAAGCTTTGAAAGATGATTTGTAGTTGAACTTTTCATACGTCCAAAAGAAAGAGGCAGAACTGGATGAGTCACTGTAGTGCCAGATTGTTGTCAGATTCCCTCTGCTTGCTTGTCTTCCTTTCTTGACTGCTGAAATATGCTTCTGAGGATACTTCACTATTATGTCTTTTTCTTTGTGTTTTTCTTCCTCATCTCATTCAGACTCAGGCATTTTACAGCAACCAGTGACTCTAAGGAGTACCTTTTATTTGAGAATATCAAACTGAATATGTGTATTAAGTTGTCTGCTTTTTAACAGTGGAAAAATAGCAGACTATACTTGTATCAATGGATTAAATACTTTCATTCACTGAAATATGAAAGACAGTGTCCTGAGTTGACAACATTGTTTTAAGAAGAAAATTAGAACCAAAGAAATCTGTACTTTGTACATATAAACGGCTCAAAATACATTGATAATAGTTGATAGTGTACTCTTGAGACGGTGGCATGTCCAAAAAATAAGAGATAAATAATCACTCAAACAGTTTTGAATTAATTATTTCTTGGTTACAAGAGGTAAAAGGACTCTTTTTCTTGTATAATTTATACTGATACTTACATATCTTTTTTTATATGGTGAAGTAGCCTCCCTTTCAATGAAATTTTGCATACTTCAGATTATAATATTGCCCATAAAAAATCATGATGTGCTATACAATGAAGGACTTTGACAATCTGCAAGATTTGGTTTTTTTGTCTCCTACTTTGGAAATTACATCTCTCTGGCTATCATTTGTTTGTATCTCATGAGTAGGTATGTCTTCACGTTCATATGTGCAGGTACTGACCAGTAAATACTAATTCCTAATTGAATGACATAGAAATTTCATGCTTTGAATGAGGATCTACAGGAGCACCCTATTCCATCACATTTTCTCTTGTTAATTTCTTTATATTTTTTTCCTTTCTGGAAGGAAAAAAATCCTTCCTTTCTGGAAGGATTTTTAGGAGAGACCTCTTAGGTCTTTAACAGTGCAGCTTGACATCAGAGAAAATTTGGAAGCATACCCTAAGTTTTGGAAATTTACCTAGGAACTCATTTACATGCATGTTGTATCTAGAATACCTAATCATCTAATAATGGTGTTTGGAAGCCAGATGAAGCGGGGGAACCTCCAGTGTAGCCAAAGGAGGAGTGATTGATATTCACATATGGCAATGCTATGTTATCAGGGTTAATAAATTTAAGGTTAAGAAATTTAGGGGAAAAGATTATATATGATCCTTCACATTTGTGCTTGTTAAGAGTAATAATTTTTGACTTAAAGAGTTACTATCTTTACAAGCTTTCCTAGAGAAAGAAGTTTTGTGAATTTATCCTGTCTTGTGAGTTGTTGGCAGCAGCAGTAAGATGTTCTTTCAAAATTCTTTCTCCTGCTACAGATTTTCATCATTTTGCTTCCCTACTGTAAAGACAGGAATAGTGGAATTATGTTCCTGTTCCTGATGTAGGTGCCCATGTATTGGCAAGAACTGGGGCTGTCCAGAACCAGATACATCTGGTTGAGCCTTCTCCAGGACTACCAGGCACAGCTAAGCCCCTCTGCCAAGATGCTGGTGCCTCTTGGAAAACACATTAAAGAGATGGTAAAACACTGCATAAGAGTGAAAGGAGTGAGAAAGGCATCTATGAGAAATAGCCTTGTCTTCACCAAGGTGAAGGTGCTCCAGACCCTGGGGCACAGATTCTCGTGCAGTTTGGGAGGATCGTGTTAAAGCAATTTGTCATCTACAGCCCATGGAGGACTACACTGGAGCAGAAGGTGAGTATTTCATGAAAGAAACTGCAGCTTATGGTGCGACCCACTCAGGAACAGGGAAAAAGTATGAGGGGGAAGGAGTAGCAGGGAAGAATTGTTACGGACTGACCTCAACCCTGACTACCCACCCATCTGTGTTCTTCAATAGAAAAAAAACAGAGAGAAGGAGTTAGGTTTGGGGGAAAGTGAAAGAGTGATGAAAGGAGTTTTAGCTTTTGTCTTTGTTTCTAGCCATTAAAATAAATTTTAAATATCAATATTTGTAAATTAATACTCCCTAAGCTGAGACTGTTTTGCCCAAGATGGCAATTGGTAAGGGATCTCCATTTCTTTATAATAACCCATGAACTTTTTTCCATCTTATTTTCAACTCCCATTCTGTTAAGAAGGAAGAATAAAAGAGCAACTCGATGGGAGGCCAAGGCAATGTCATCAGAGCAAGCAACATCAAATTTGGACCAGTTAATTTCTCATTTTTACTTGGTTTCTCAGCCTAAAAAATCTCATTAGCATAATGAGGATTGAAAACATGCAGATTTTAAAATAATTATGTGCCAATCATTATACATTCATGTTTCTACTTAATTTTGTATAGTCTGTATCTTTGTGTATCTATTTAGACAGTCTGGGCAAGATATAAGGCACAACAAAAATCACTTACATAACTAAACCTCATGGATGATTTATCCCACCAGTGCCTCAAAGTAATTATTATGTACTCATAATTTTCTGCTGTGATAGACCATTATCTTTGCATTTATTGCAATGTACAGCAGTAAGCGAGCTGGAGGAGTAGTACCAAGCACTACGCTGAGTGTGATTGGGTAACAGTTGTGGGCGTATTTAAGGACACAGATTGCAGGTAGATATTTTTATTTTATTTTTAATTGTTTCAGTCTTTTATATGTGTGCAAAAACATAAGCTTTTTAAATAGGGTAAAGAGGTGTCATGCCTGAGAAATATACATATTAACATTTCAAACTGAGAGAATCAGAGGTGAATCTAATTGTAGCTTTTAAAATGTAAAATACCTGCATATTCTATTTGGGAGAGAAAAACAAAATGTTTTGACAGGAACTTGGGGAACCTACATGAGTAGGGTCAAGCTTGTTTTGGGCCTTGGGTCTTTAAAGAGACATGAGCCATTGTTGGTTGTAGTAAAGTTGTTTAGTGCATGAATACATCAATCTCGAAGGCAAGGAGTTCAAGTTATTAAAGTCCATGCTAAAAGATTTCTGGCACAGAATCCCAAACAGAAGTTGCTGCTGCAAGGCCGCTCTCTGGTATAGAGTCCCAGGTTCCATGCATGAACAGCAGCAGCAGCAGCTACAATTGTTCCCTGGCGTAGAGTCCAACGTTCTGAGCAGCAACAGCAGGGACCATAGCCTTTTCTTCTTCTTCTTGTTCTTTCTTCCTCTTCTTCTTGTTGTTATGCTTGTTATTTCTTGCACTCCATTACAGGGCATTTTATTCATGAAACATCCAATCAGCTAAAAACATGACTCTAAAACCATTGTTTCTAAACCAATCTAAACTTGATTCTAATGTGTTTAAGTAGTATGAAAGTAATGTCAATTTTTACCTAAAAAAACATGTTCATATTATTATCTATTTACGCAAATATACGATCTATTTTAATACTTAAAATTTACATATATATGTTTATCTATTTATGTGAATAGGTCTATCTATTTACGCATGTAGTTCTATCTGTTCCAGAGGCTCAAGCAAAGTTCTGTTGGATTTTTGTTATGTCTGGAACTAACTTACTGCATAACTTCCACTTCTACCACTTCCACTTACTTAAAATTTAAACCTACATTTCTACTTCATATCTCTGTAAAGCCTTCAATTTCTCTAAAGGCTTTAATTCAACCCTTGCATTCATCTCTGTCTCTGAGGAACTCAGAGAGGCTTGCAGTCCAACAAGTAGAAACAAGGAGTATCATGAATTTTGAGGATTCATTCCCTCTCTAAACTCACAAATCCTATCATTTATACAAGTATCCCACTTATTTTTAAAAAAGCATGATGAAATATGACACCAAACTTTCAGACAATCGTTCTAATTTTCCTCTCACTAGTTCATGTCAGTTTTTCTACCTTATTTCATGGCAAATGATCTTATATTTCAAATAAATTAATTAGTTTTGAGAACAAGACTGAGGCTTCAAAGCCTCTTGCACACAAATTTTCAGAAGTCTTTGGATGTTTAATGAGCTGATGATGTGATTAAATTGGGGTGCTATAAAAAATATGAGAGCTAGAGCAAATTAGACTCTCCTGGTATTAAAGCTGGCCTTGTGGTTGATGAGAAATAGCTCTTTATTGGTGAGGGAGGGCACACCACACTCATTGCTTTTCCAGCAAAGGAACAATGGCTCTGTAGGGTCTCACATGTTCTGTGACTCCTGTGTTGGTGTGGTGGGTTTCCTTGCTTGTTTAGCAGATTTATCTTGGCATAACCAGACAGCTCAAACTTTTTTGTGATGAAGTTTGCTACATCTGCTTGTACTGGCCACTCACTCAATTAATATTATATTGATAGAAGCATTTTTTTGTTACAGAAGTAAATACTGGAGAACACAGTCTATTAGCGGAAGTCCTGTGTAGCAATTTTGCTTTCTCTGTGAAAAAGCAGACTTACTTGTCAAAGGTTAACTGACATATTTGCCAGTTATTTAATATTTTTTCTTTTATAAAAAAAGAATAGAAAGGCAATTTTAAAAGGTTGGGTAATTTTCAGATTGTCTGATATTTTTCTCCTGATGAAATAAGACTTTTCAATTTTGTTTAGAACCAGGACATATAGAAATTGAAAAAACATAGATGCAGTTCTAATAAAGACTTCTTTTTTTTTTCCTCTCTATAAAGATATCTTTCCTGTAGAAAGGTAGGAATACCAATATTTAAGGAATATATCACTAACTATGACATTCATATGCATGTAAGAACTAATCACCTTAGCTTCCTGTAGCTAACACAGATTTTCAACGAAATTTTTTATCATCCCCCACCCTGATCCAAAAAGAAAAAGAAGTGTGCAAACCAAACAAAATTTTTCTTGATTTTCAAGTTATCTGGAAAGATAAATGAAATTAATTGCTATATAATAAAACAGGAATATTGATGGATTTTGTTAAACACTCCTTGAAATTAAACTGGTCCCTGATTTCAATAATGTGTAAGTGTTCTAAATCAAAGTGTATGAGATAAAAGAACCTTTCAGACAACAACTTTTTCCAGAGAGGTGGTAGAAAGCTTAGGTCTAGGTGATCATTGAAGACTTACTTTGCCAGCACAGCTGCTTTAATATCCAACCCTGGCAGAGTTCCCAAACTTAATTTTCAGCAAAGATTTGTGCTTTTTCTGGAAAATGCTATACTGGAATCTTACTTGACGACAAAATACCAATTAAATTATTATATTTTAGTGTAATTTAGGACCTTCAACAGTTGAAATTGCAACAGTCAAAAAGCAAACTTAATTCTCAGTGGTGTTATTATAACGTTACACTGTAGAGCTGGAAATGGAACATCCCTATCTCAGAAACAGATGAGCCATCTAAGAGAGCAGTGTGTGGTACCTAATATGTTAAGTTATAGACTAGACTGAGTATGTCTATCCACTACAGTGCA
This sequence comes from Melospiza melodia melodia, assembly GCF_035770615.1. Classification (NCBI taxonomy): domain Eukaryota; kingdom Metazoa; phylum Chordata; class Aves; order Passeriformes; family Passerellidae; genus Melospiza; species Melospiza melodia. The sequence continues at coordinate 21,762,696 of NC_086226.1, forward strand.
GAAAAAACCCTCATTTTGTTAGTCATGGATTTAAATTACTACTCAACATTATTTTCATATCACAAATGATATCTAAATTAAACTGACATCAACTTCACCATCTCATGCTATTATTTTGCTGAACCTTTCTGCCCTCCTCTAATACAACAATCATCCTTCATTAAGGCAGCTGTGTACTAACAAATATGGTCTATTATAAGAAATGTTACCCCCCAATAAGGATGCCTGGACCATTGGCTTCAGTTGCCAAATCGGGGACTGCACAGATACAGGTCATTGGAAATTGATCTGCTATGCCAGGGCCAGACAGAGCTGTAAATATGTTAATTAATGCATTTGATCTCAAAAGAATAGGTATTATTTTGTGCTCTATCAATTAAGTATATTTGGGTTAGAAACCATTTTGCTAAGATTTCATCTGTTTCCTTTCATTGTTTTTTTTTTTCATCACTTAAGATGCAAAATTTATACCAGATTCCTAGAAGCTTGCAAACACTTGGCAGTTGTGGAGAAATATTGTGATGGACAGGCCACTTGTGTATTGCTGACTGTCACAAGAACTAGAGTTTCCATCTAGAGTACCAATGATGCAACTGAACGGAAGCAGGCTTTGGTTGTGGGGGTGTCCCCCTTGCGGAGGAACGTCCTGTGTGGGTGTGGGCAAATCACTCCTTCGTGGGTCCTGTAGGAGCGGCTCCACCTCTTCCACCGCGCGCACAGTCCTGGGATATATATCAAACAGCACAACCAGGGAGAAGGAGGACTGAAGGCATTGGTGCAGATACATCTGGGTTTATTAGTGGATGGTCTGAGGGTTTAAGGAGGGAAGGAAAGCAGGGATGCAACCGCAGTTGAAGGGAGCCAGTGTTGGGGTGAGCTCGAGGCCGAACTGGGCGTGGGACCAGGGTTTATAAAGGGAAGAGGGTAGGTGGGGTCAGGGCTACAATTCAACCACTGGGGAAAGGGCGCAGAGGAGGAGACAAGGTAGGGTGATCAGGGGGTGCATCTATAGGAATGTGGGGAGAGAGTGGTCTTGGGGTGAGGTCCAATGGGGCAGTGGGGAACGGGGGATTTTCCAGAAGGGAAGGAGTGGGCTACAGATGATTGATGTTAGAATCATCCCAGGGCACTCCTGCCCCATCTTCCCTGTCCCCTCCTCCCACATCTCCCCCTTTTCTGTTTATTAAAAAGGCCTCGCCTACTGTCTTTAAGACGGCTTTCTTGAGGCATGAGATGGCAATCACAACAATCCCTACTATGATGAAAATCCACAGCAGGCCTCTTAAAATAGAGAGGAATCCCCCATTGTCCGAACAGTTTGTCCAGCCAGTCAACCGCATTTTTCTCAGTTTTAATGTCCTCTACTTGGTCCAGTAGTCCTTTTATGTTCACCTGGATCGACCTGCTGTGTGAAGACAGGTTGAAGCAGCAAAGTCCCTCAAAGTCCTCGCACCCATGGCCATGGGAGAGCAGCAGAAAGTCGATAGCAGCCCTGTTCTGCAGTGTGGCATGTCTGGTGGTGTTCTCATCTGCTAGTAGATTGGATAGTGCAGCGGACATCGCGTTGTTCTGCTTACTAGGCCAACACCCCAGGTGAGAAAGCTCACTGAAGGGCCTTTGCAGCGGCAACCCAAGGCAGAAAAATGGATACCGCAACCCTCTTTGTCATTCCCCAATTAAAAATTTGGCTATTGCAATTTGGATCAAATTCTTCAAAGGATCTCTTTTCGCGTGCCAATTTGTCATTCTGCTTCCAATTGTGTAATAGTGTAGTATTTGGGGTTGAGGGTAGTCCACTGGCCAAGGCTGCAGGGACCCCCTTTGATGTTGGAGGGGATTCCTGCCCACGCGCTGTCACCGCAGATAAGAAACACGCCCCGTGGGAGCACTCTGGGGTATCGCATAGACTTGGATGGTGTGGTGCTAGTCTAATAAGAGGCACCATTCAGCTGTATTGTACCTCTTGTCATTTGGTGAGACAATTTTGCTTTGTGGTTTTGTGGTGGATTGCCAATTGGGTCTTGCCTTATGCTCTAAGTTAACACAGTACTTTGCCCTAGTGGAGCCCAGTAGATCTAATTCTTGGGGCTCTTGTGAGGCATGTGGGAGAATCCTCGTCCATTTGTCCCAGGTGTCCACAGGGTTGTGTTTCTTACCTATAAAAAGGTAGTAATTTTCGGATAGGGGGATTCCCACCAGACACATTCCACACTTTTCATGGTCATGCAGAAGCTGTCCTGCTGTAGGGACTTTGCCAAGGTGACCCAGACGTTTTGCTTGAGCTGAGGGACAATCCAGCTTGAGGTCACCTGGATGGATACGAGCACACAGGCGAAGGCGGCAACACTGGCTGCACTGAGGGGATTACCAGGATTGTTGCGATAATGGTCATGTTCCTCTCCTTTCTTCGTCCGTACAAGGTGTACCTGTCCTTTTAGGAAAACAAAGACCATTCTTTACCATCCCTTCTTTCAGGAAATGCTCACTCATTCCAAAACAAGTCCATTCCTCCCCACCACCACTCCTAGAGACACACAGGCACTGCATGAAATCTCTGTGCTTCCCAGCGAATCCAAATCCCTTACTATACTGCACTCATATTGGAGCTCCTTCATGCTTTGATAGGCACATGTAAAACCTCAATTGGTGACGTCTCATGTTCACTGGACAGGTGTAAAGACACCATTAGGAGCATCGACCTCAGAAGGTACTTCTTCATCTGAGCATGGACCTGTGCAACCTCAACCTATCTCAAACTTCCCCTGATTTCTCCCTGCAACCTCAAGAGCATGGACCCGAACAATCTCAATCTATCTCGGACTTTCCCTGATTTCTTCCTGTGACCTCAAGCTTACACTTGTGGGAAATACACATTCATTACAAAAAGATGGTTTTTCCCTTTGATGTCAACCTTATCTCAAACTTCCTCTGAAGCCTACCCCTTCTTTTTATGTTGAAAAAGAGGGAGGGTGGGGAGGAACAGGGGAGGAACAAGGGGGCATGGGGCGAGGGGTGGGACCCGATGCGCGTGATATTGGTGCTCGGGGGAAAAGGGAAGGTAGGGTGTCTTGTTAATAGCAGTATTTAGGGAATGGTGGGGGTATGCTGTTATTTGAAATGGTTGTCTGGTTGGTTGAAGGGACATATCGTTGTGTTATCAACACCCTTGCGACCAGGTTTGGATATGTCCCCTTCCTCTTTCTTCTTCTCCATAAGAAGACTGATTCAGGGGCAGGAGGGGTGATATGATGGACTTGTTTGTCAGCTGGTAGGTCTTCTGGCACGCAATCGAAGTATGGCTTGATGTATTTCCCTGGGATCCATTTGGGTTCAGTGCCTGTAGAGACACAAGCAAATCCTCTCCCCCACGTAATGAGTGGGTAGGGCCCTTCTATGACTTTAGACTCTGCGTCACAGATGAGCAGAGGTAATCTCTCTTTGAGATGTGCATGCGTATTGTTGTGGAAACGTTTAATGGTGGGGGATTGGGCTCCTTCTGGGAGCAATTCATAAAATTTGTAACATATAAGGCCTTGTAGAGTCTCTGGATAGGGGAGGAAGTAATTGTATCATGCTGCTTTTCCAGCAGCTTTTTTATCTCTTTGTGTGCTTGCTCCATGATGGACTGCCCTGTGGGATTGTGAGGAATGCTGGTGGTGTGGGCAATTCCCCCTTGCTGTGTAAAATCTCTGAAATGTTTGGATGTAAATGCCGGACCATTATCTGTTTTAATACCTTTGGGGACCCCGAACGTCGCGAAAGCCATATAAAAATGTTTGATTACATCCTTCGTTTTCTCACCTGCATCTGCCGACGCAAACACTACCCCTCAAAACGTGTCAATAGACACATATTTGAGCCTTCCGAAGGGGGCTTTATGAGTTATGTCTGTTTGCCAGAGTTCAAGGGCTCCTAGGCCTCTCAGGTTGACCCCAGCTGGCATGGAAGGTAGGGAAAAGGTTTGGCAGTTGGGGCAAGTTGCCACAATGGCTCTGACTTGTTCCACTGACAAATTGTCTACGTAAAGCAGGTGCATTTTGATGGTAAAAGCAATGGCTCAACTGAGCCTGTTAAAATATGTCAGGGGTGGTGTGTAGTGTAGGGTTAGAGTGTGCTGCCATTGCTAGAAGATCTGGCCTCCAGTTGCCCTCAGTGATTGGTCCAGGCAGGTCTGTGTGAGACTGGACATGCATGATATGATAAGGTTGCTCTCAGTGGGAAAGTAGCCAAATCAGTTCTGAGAGCAAGCTAAATAATTTCTCATTTTGGACATCTTTGAGCAGGGCATGTTGTGCCCACTCAGCTATCCCGGCAGCATAAGCCAAATCGGTCACCACATTTAAAGGTTGTTGGAATTTCCGGAATGTTCTCACAACCACAGCAAATTCTGCGATCTGGGGAGATCCTTCAACAATTTGGACATTGGATTCCCACTCACCAGTGTCCTTATTTCTCCAAGTGATCATTGACTTGTGGGACTTCCCAGACTCATCAGTGAACACTGTGAGAGCATCCTTGATAGGTGTATTACTTTTGTAAGTTTTTGGAGTCTAATATAATGAATCTTTAAAGAATTTGTGTTTTGGGTAATGGGTGGAAATTTGGCTGGGGTGGCTATCTAGAGCGAACTGGAGGTGTTCATTGGTTTTTAGAAGTGCATCCAAATAATCTAAGGTAAAAGGTAGGTAAAAGCATGCCGGTTCACACCCTGCAAGTGTTCGGAGGCGATCTCTAGCTTTCATGATTAATTGTGCCACCAGCTCTTGTGGGAGTGTTATGATTTTCTGTGCCTGGTGGAGAAGGAACAGCTACTCTATGACAATTAGTGACTCTTTAGAGCCACTGTCCCACTGTAAAATTATTGTATAGAAATATGGTGCCTTACCTAAGACTGCAACCTCCAGGGGAAGGGACCAGTCCATGCGGTGGGCCTGACAGGACGCTACAGCAGCTGTGACTGTCTCCATGGCCTTCTGGGCTTCTGGGGTCAGAGCATGAGGAGAGACAAGGTCTTGCTCACCTCACAGAAGACTGAAGAGGGATGCCAACTCCTCGGTGGTGAGACCCAGGAAGGGCCGAATCCAGGTGATGATGCCGCAGATCTGCTGCAGGTCATGTGGGGTGCATGGATCATTTCAGATGGTAAGGCTCTGAGAAGTGACGGTCCTTCCGGTGATGAGGAAGCCAAGGTACTTCCATGGGCTGGACATCTGGATTTTTTCTGCTACAATTTGGAGGCCTGCACATTCGACGGCGGCCATGGTCTTCTCCAGTGCAGTCTTCAGGTAGGTCTCAGTGGGTGCAAACACCAAAATGTTGTCCTTGTAATCGTATATGATTGCCTCAGGGAAGAGCTTTCTGATTGGGGAAAGCACTTGTGCCATGAAAGTTTGGCAGAGCACAGGGCTGTTTTTCATTCCCTGAGGCAAAGTGACCCAATGGTACCGTTTGTACGGCTCTTTCCAGTTGATAGATGGTACCGAAAAGGCCAACCTGGGAGCATCTGCGGGATGCAGCAGGATGTTAAAAAAGCAGTCCTTGATGTCAAGGACTGAAAGCGGCCAGTCTGTCGGGAGAACAGAGGGGGAGGGGAGGCCAGGTTGGAGGGGGCCCAGGTCCTGGATGACTTTATTGACTCTACCTAAATCTTGGAGCAGCCACCGCTTGTCTTTGCCAGGCTTTTTGACGACAAAAACTGGGGTGTTCCAGTGGCTGTAAGATGGTACAATGTGCCCCAAATGCAACTGCTCCTCAACTAAGTCATTGAGCGCTTTTAGTTTTTCTTCTGGGAGGGGCCACTGCTCTACCCACACCGGATCATGCGATTTCCAGGTGAGGGGTGGGGTGGTGTGCTCAGCAGTGGCCCAAGCTAAAAATCCCACTTAGCATCAGGGATGTCTAGGCGGATCCCCCATTGTGAGAGCACATCTCTGCCTAGCAGAGTGATGTCACATGATGTGACAAATGGCCTTACCGTGGCAACTTGACTCTCAGGCCCCTCTAAGGTGATAAGATTTTTGCTCCTGAGAGAGTTAACAGCTACTCCAATGCTGGAGACTGTGCCACAAGAGGACACCAACTCCCAGTCGCAGGGCCATTTAGCTCTCGGGATGATGGTGACATCCACTCCTGTGTCTGCCATCATCGAAAAGTGAAAACTCTTCTCCTTGTAGGAGATGGTGGCTGAAATGTTAGGTCTTCCCCTGGACAAAGTCTGTGTGAAATAAATGTCATAATTAGGTGAATCACAGTCCTGTCCCAGTAGCATGTACATCTGTGCAAATGGGCTGTGCTTGCACAAAGTGTACGGGGGTGTGGTACAAGAAGCAGAAACAGTTATCTCATTGAAAGGATGGATGGTGACAACCTCTGGAATGACAGTGGTTTCAAAGGGCGTGTGTTTGTTGTCTCCGACAAGGAGTACCTCGATGGCCCTGTTGTGGAAAGGAGGCTCCAAGTAGCCTGCCGGAACCCTGACAAAGTCTTCGTCTGAAAGCATGATGGTGACGGAGCTGTGGAGGACTTGGCAAAGGCTTGGATCTAATTGTCCTGTCCTGTGAAAGTACCTGAAGCTGCTCTAGGGGCTCTAAGCCTCGGAAATGACCCATCTGGGAACTGGTCCTCGTTGATGGTCTGGAGATGCTGCAGCCTGCCATTTGGTGTCATCATGCAGGGCCGGGGCACGCTCAGCAAACCGTTTCCTGGACACCGAGGAGGCTGCTGGAACTGTGGTGGATGATGAGCAGCGGAGGCGGGCACTCTCGCAGAAGGCACGGGTGTGAAGGATGTGATGCGTCCATCGGACAGAGGGTAGGGGCAGTTGGCATAGATATGGCCAAATTGCTTGCAATTAAAACACCGGATGTTATTTAGTGTGACCACTGCCTCCCCGACACCCTTGCTTACCGCAACTGCAACAGTCTGCTCGATGGAAGTGGCTTTGGTGCAGGTGGTGACCATCTGGGTGATGGAAGGCTCAGGGTCCTGGGGAAGAGCCCTGAGTACCTTCTTGGTGTCTGGGTTGGCGTTGGTCATTGCCATCTTTCGCAGCAACTTGTCCCTAGCCTCCATGTTGTCAATTTGTCTCTCGATGGCCTCTCAGAGGTGGTCCACAAACTTAATGAAGGGCTCATCGACTCCCTGGTGGATGGCTGAGAAGCTTTGCGAAGGGGTAGAGCTGTCCGAGATCTTTAAAAGTGCTGTTTTGGCAGCTAATTTAATTTCAGTTAGTACATCGACTGATGTACTAACTGACTGATGTACTAACTGACAGTTTTTTCCAATGAGCTTCCTAGAGGAGGAACTCAGTGGGGGACAACAAGGCTATCATTATGTACCTTAAATCCTGTGGTATTAGAGTATGTCCAGTAAAAGTGAGTTCTGCGAAGTTTTTTAAATAGAGGGAACCTCTCCCATAGTCCTTGGTTGCCTTTTGCAGCTCTTTGATCTCGGGTTAAGGGATTTGCTCCCACCGTGCGTTCCCATTCTGATTCAGAATGACAGGAGCAACCACCTGGTCTAGGTCCCTAGCCAGCTGGAGATCCCTGTCCCTGACTGCCTCCTCCTGGATTTGCACCCAGCTGCTGCCCGGCCTGATGTTGTGGCTGGGAGTGCAGCAAGTCCCATCCTCCTCAGAGGATGCGACTGCGCAGGCTAGTATGCAGGGTCTCTGGCTGACCAGCGGGACCCGGTGACTGGGGTCCCAGCAGGCCAAGATAGCCGCCCTCCGGTCTAAGTCATGCCCACTCACAGTCCCAGTACCGTGGGAACCAGAAGGGACAGGAGACGGGGGGGCGTGGCCTGATGGGCTGCTGTCATGCTCCTGGGTGGGGCCCTCTGGGGGGAGTAGGACCACCCACCAAAGACCCAGGGAGGAGCAAGACCCACCCCAGGCCCAACGCAGTGATGTCAACGCTTGGAAGAGAGCAGGATCTGACACAGGGGCGGAACTCGATGTGGGGGGAGTTGCCAGTGGAGAGGCGGAAGGACTTGGGAGAGGGAGGAGGCCGCCATCTTGGGGCACCACGTGGCCACTGCCATTTTGCAAACACTAACCGGGGAGTAAACCAGGACCTGAACTGGGAGCAGGAGTTTTAGGACCAAGGGTGAGGGCAGGGTCCAGACTGGGGTGGTCGGTCCCAGGCTGGGAGAGGCACTGGGTGGGACAGGGGGCAGCAGGGAGACAGTAGCAACCCTGTACCCTTGGGCAGGATCTATGTCCTGTCCCATTCATAGGGAATGAAGGCTTAGGAAAGGGTGAGGAGGAACATGGGGAAGGAGAACTGGGGACCCCAACTTTTTCCCTTTCCTTTATCAACTTAAAAATTGGATCAAATAAAGCATTGAGTCTTCCTACCCTAAAATTCCCCTTAACTTTTTCCAAATAAATACATTTCCCCACTTTCCCCTAAAACAAAAAAGAAAAGGCATCTTCCCGAGAAATCTCGGGAAAATGTTTGAGCAGAAAATGAACAAAAGCTTTAACGACCCTTTTTAAAAATTAAATGTTCCCTGAAACAAGGAGGCTCTGAACTTGGAGATAGAACTCCTTCTGGGCATGGGAGAGATTGCTTCCCATTGCCACTAAATCCACTCATGAGGCAAATGGGATAAAATAAAACAGCTGAGCCCGGGTGGGGGCACTGCTTGGCACCGTTTCACTCACCAAATATTTGAAGAAGTCCCAGGTGAAAGGAAAATGCCTTGGAGCAGCTGGTCGGCTCCTGCAGGTCCCTTGGCTTCGCAGTCGCTTCCCCGGAGATGCAGGCTGGTCAGGAGCGTAGCATGGAAGGGGTGTTGGCAGGTCAGGAGAAAGCAGTCCTCACACAATCAACGTGCGGCTTTTCCTGGTGCTGGAGCTGAATGGTGCTTTTGTCCCCCCATTGCCGCTCATGGAGATGCAGCGCCAAGACACTCTTTGGGACACAGGCGAGAAAAACTGCCCAAGCCCCTCATTGGGGTGCCAGGTGCGGGGGTGTCCCCCTTGCAAGGGAATGTCCTGTGTGGGTGTGGGCAAATCACTCCTTTGTGGGTCCCGTAGGAGCAGATCCACCTCTTCCACCATGCGCACAGTTCCGGATGTATATCAAACGGCACAGCCAGGGAGAAGAAGGACTCGAGGCACCAATGCAGATCCAGCTGGGTTTATTAGCGGATGGTCCGAGGGTTTAAGGAGGGAAGGAAAGCAGGGGTGCAACGGAAGGGAGCCGGTGTTGGGGTGAGCTTGAGGCCCAAACCGGGGTGGGACCGGGGTTTATAAAGGGAAGAGGGTAGGTGGGGTCAGGGCTACAATTCAACCACTGGGGAAAGGGCGCAAAGGAGGAGACAAGGTAGGGTGATCAGGGGGTGCATCTATAGGAATGTAGGGAGAGGGTGGTCTTGCGGCGAGGTCCAATGGGGCAGTGGGGAACGGGGGATTTTCCAGAAGGGAAGGAGTGGGCTACAGATGATTGATGTTAGAATCATCCCAGGGCGCTCCTGCCTCATCTTCCCTGTCCCCTCCTCCCACATTTGGTCTTATTAAATTCAATATCTGGATATCTACATAGTGGTGCTAGCAACCAGGAAGAGGAACTGGTTTCACAGTATAAGCACAACCAAAATAAAACCAATTAAGACTAAGCTTGAAGCGCATAAATTACAATATGACAGAAGAAATAGACATGTCACTTTAGAGTAGAATAATGTGGAAGATAAGGTGAAAATCTAAAATAAATAAATAAATACATTTGTATGGTATTCTGACGACAAGAATTCTCTGAGATGCAAATATTTAGGAATGTTTTCATTCAATCTTCAGTTCCTAAAAATTCATAAAATTAGGCATATATCCTGTGTACCCCATGTCTGGTGTTGATGATGAAAAGGAGATGTATATACATATATTTATCTGCTATTTACTATAAAAAGTAGAGAAAAGGCAGAAGGGACTAATTTTAGGTTTTATATTAAAGAAATGTGCTCTGTTTAGCCTTAAAGCTGCAAATTATGTAAGTAAATTTATCCCATAGACTAGTGTAGATTTTTAGCTTTCTTTCTCCCGTGTAATTTCTTTATTATTTTTAGATTCTTTGTCAAGTGATACTCAGTTTAAGTTACAGTTGTTGTTGATACTATAATCATTACATCATCAGTTCCTACATCCAACTCAGAGCTGCTTGTTAACATGGATGGGATATTTTGTACTCAGTGACAAGTTATGATTGTTTTTGCTATTCTGTTTCTTTTCTTAGATATTGAAAATCAGTTCTTGTGACTTTAGGATGGTATTGGCTTGCTCAGTATTGCATTTGTGACAGATGGTTGATATGGCTTATGAATAAGAGGGCAACACAAAATATAGCCCACTTCAATTCTTTCAGTATGATTTCAAGAATTCTTTTTAGAGCCTTTTATACAACTTTTTAACAGCACTTACGTAAATACTTTACAGCTTTTTTACACCATTTACACAAATAATTTTGAATGAAGTATATATGAAGGATGGTGAAGTGAGAATTAGTATACTCTTGCCAATCTGGTTCTGTATTTATTGACTTATTCAGAGCTTATTAGTGTTTTTCCCTGATAGACTGCAGTGTGACACCTGCCTGGAAGCCAAAGAACAAGTTTTAGGATTATTAATCTGGTCTTCTGATTGCTGGAATATGTAGACTTCTGGTTATGAACACAGTCCTATTAGATGGCAGTAAGGATTACACATTTTAATTTTAAGATAAAATTTCTCTATTCATCTGTTAGCAATTTCTGTTACTCGACATGAACCCTGACATAGTTCATGAATTACTATATATCTGTTCCCACAGAGAAGTTTGTTTCCCTTCTGGAATTCAAATTATCTTTATCATAGGGCATAGCTGCCAAAAGTAGTTTTAATATATTTTTGTGTAATATATTAAATATCCACTCAATTTTGCAACAATATAAATGTAAAATGTAAAACTCCTTTTCCACTATTGTATGAGATATGGGTTGTAGCTAATACTAGAGCAGAGATCATCATATGTACAATGTTAGCTTTGACTTGGTACTAACACAAAAATCAAACCCTTTACTTAAAGCTGCTCATTGTTATTTCCCAAGCAATGTTGATGCATCTGGTAACCATAACCCAGTTGCAGCACTGTCTTTCAGAATACACATGGACCAAGGTCATTCCCATGTTCCAGGGGCAAAGATTATTCCCGTCTATAATCTTATAGATGGTAGGAAACTGTCACAACTAAGCACTTTGCCTTCTTATAAGTAGGCAATTACTTGGGTTAAAAACCTGAATTCTGCAAGTATGTAGTACAAACTTGAAGTCTGTGCTTCAGTCTGATGAGAGGTATAAAAGGACGGTACATTTTTCAGCAGCTACTCAGTTGCCCACACTAGTTACTTGGTCTAGTTTATCCTGGTTACAGTTTATCATTGCTTCTGGTACCTACAGAGTGCATTTGCAGTGAACTACCACCAGTCAATTCAATGTAGAAATCCTCATTTAAAGTATACCCAAGTTCTTCTTTCAGTCCTAAGAGTAGCAGTAAATTCTGTTCTTCTCTTTTACTGCCTTCAGAATATTTTCTTCTAACAGGTACTCCTAGAAAACTTGTAGAATGCCAGCAGCTGCTGTGCTGATACTGGCAGTTTTTTCATTTCCTGTTGCACTACAGCTCCAGCTGCTTCTATTGAAGCAGAAGAGAGAGAAGTTCTGAAGAACAAAAATGACTACTATTTCATTATTTGTTTACAAAGTTATTTTGGACAGCTTACTGAGACAACAAGCATTAATGACAGCTTCTTTATCCTAGAAGATGCTGTTAAATCATTTCTTAGAGGGTCTGTAATCTCTGACACTGCAAAACATAAAGGATTTAATTAGTCATTGAGAATGTGAAGGATATCATAAAGGTATTTAAGGCATTACCTCTCAAAGGAAAAACCTTCAGGCATTACCTTTCAGAGAACAAATCTAATTTAGGTGCTGCCATGTGCGCATTAAAGGGTCTGATGTACATGAAGAAATGTTCATGCATTACAATTTAGAGCCATAAAATTTGAAAATGTATTCTCTCCAAAGCAGGCAGATCTTCTTGGGGAGATGTAGCAGGGTTTAAAATACAGAAGACAATACAGTTATATTGTATTGTACAATACGGAGAAGGTAAACTCCTCGGCAATTGAATTCAATCCTATCTACTACTAAGTAATTAGAAAAACACTGCCATTATTTCTTCTAGTTTATATTTCTTTTTTTGGTTTTTGGGGGTCTGTGTCAATTAGGGCTTTCTCTCATCTTTAAGTGTATGCATTAGAAGTTAGTGTGGGGTAGGACAACAAGTCTAGGGGGCAGCTGTGGCAGTTTTTTAAAGAGTTTAACAGTGTGGACAGAGGTTGCTCTGTGGCAACTGGCCTCAGTAATGGTCATCTGGTAACTAGTTAACTACTGTAGCAAGTCAGCTTCCAGCATATCCTTAAATATATAGGAGCAGAACACTTATGGGAACACTACTGTTATTAGTCACCTTTTTTAACAGAACACAATGGTGCAAAATTTCCTCCCCCACAGAGAATTGTCCCTGGAATTACAGAAACATCTATAATCATAGAAAGGAAACGACACCATTGTTTTCCAATTAATTGAACCAAAAATTCAGTTCTTGAGATTTCATATGAGACAACAGTCCTAGCCAGATTTGGTTAAAGATTTATTTTTTGATAAGAGGAAGATGGACATTTTGAGTTAGTCTGTTGCAGCTAAGGACAGACCAATAAGGAGGTTGCTGAAAGTAGAGCCAATATGGAATGAATGTTTATTTTAATTATAAATATTATAATTTGATAAAAGAGGTAAGTTACTATAACAAATGATTATTCACTTTTCCTCTCAGGAGAATCAGTTAGCTCCTTGCAGCATTTTGTTTTGAGAATCTGACAATCTTCCCAGAATATCTGGGCTATCACACAGGGAAACTGAGGCAGGGTGGATGGATTGTCACAGTTCCCAGAGACACCACAGCTGTACATTACAATTGCTTCAGCTGCAGGTGACTTTTGTTACTAGCCTTTTAACTGAACAAAAATAAACAGTGCTGTGTTTAGGACTCCTGGCAGTCCCTGCTTGAAAATGCATGCTAAAGCTTGTGTGTTGCCTTTTTAATTCACTAGTTTCATAGATGCAATTTTACACAGAGCTTTCTTTTTTTTGGGGGGGGCGGGGGGGGGTATGTTTCTAAATATGTTCCCCAGTTGCATGTTCCTAAAAATGGAAAATCATGCTGTGTTGTGATGTTGAATACAACTACTTTGCCTTCTTTCCTGATCTTAAAGTTTAATTCAGGAGTGTGGACATGTATAGTTCATATGTTCAGATCAATCTGAGGTGTAATACCAAAAAATCCTTTTTTCCTAACATTTATACATGCTTCACCAGTGTTCCACTGCCCCCCCCCCCCCACACGTCATTCATGCACCAGCCAATCTGTGGCAGATTTAATACCACTATGCACCATCATGGTGTTTTACAATTCATCGCTGCTTCTATGAAACTGATGTTTGATATTGTGATCAGCGACAGCCAAATAAATTGTCTTTGGAGGAACTGACTTCTGCAAAAGTCTGTGACAGAGCAAGGAAACAAGCATTCCAAGATTCTGCCCAAGACCCAAATGTATAAGTTTGCATTTAGCCTTCCTAAACCAATAGTGCTAAATAACTAGATAATTTCTTTATATTTATGAAGAGGTAATGGTGAGAGGAAACCTGATTGGTTCTTATTTACATTTTTGGTCTTCATCGATTTAATCCTAGCATAAACTTTTAATTCAGCTGCTTAAATCTTCCAACAATTAAGTTTGAGCCCTAGCTGTTTTCTAAGTGGTGGTCTCTTCAGTTAGTAGTATTGTGTTACCAAGACAATATACACTTGCTGATTGGTCAATGGGCTTAAAACTAGGAAAGAAATAATGAAAGACTATAAGTGGCTAAGCACATCTCACTCTCCATGCATGTATAGTTTTAATGCATATAGAAAATCTTGCCCTTGTGAAATAAAAATCTGCTTCTAATACCATAATGAAACATGAAAAAAAAAAATTAAAAAATTAAAATCTCATTAGAGGGAAATCTTTAAAGAGGATGTTGGCTTGGAAAATTGCAAGTAGGAATAGCTTTCCACTTCCAGAGAATTCTTCAAATATCAAAGAGTAGTTGCTGAAATAATTGGATTTTAAACACAAAATATTGACATCCTCCACTGCTCTCAAGTAATCAATGAGAAATGTGACAGTTAAGATACTCCTTTAAGATATTAAAACTTAGGGAAAAATATCAATTAAAAAAAAAAAAGAAAAAAAAGTATGTCCTCATCCTGTGATAATTTTCATTAAAAATTATCTTGGTAAGTTCTGCATTAATCAGAAGGAATTTTATTAGATAAATATATTCACTACTCTATAAACTAAGCAAGCACTAGACTAAGGGAAATTGCTAGGACAATTTTTTTCTAGCTACAGTCTGTAGCTATGGTTTCAACTGACAAGTAAAAGATCTTACAGCCACATGGCACTGCTGATAGTCCTTGTATACCAGATTTAAGTCTTTGCATTTACAAAGTAGCAGAGTTACTAGAGAAAGCCTGAGAATAAAAGCCTTGGAGAACTCTTAAATTAACATTTTTAGTGTATCATTATCTGATAGATTCTATACAAGTAGTAATTTTTGGAAAATAAACAATCAGAGAAATTAAAAGACTTTCTACTTGAAAGTCTATGAAAAAAAATAAATTAAGAATACCTGAACAGATGTATTAGAGTAAAAATAAATTACACGTCTGTGTAGCTCTACAAGGAATAAAATGTAACTTACTATAATTTAAATAATACTTGGAAAAATTTTAACAAGGAAGAAATTCTTGGATGTTGCTTGTTCTGGTCTCAGCTGGGATAGAGTAAATTTTCTTCCCAGTAGCTAGTGAGGTGTTGTTCTTTGGATTCAGTGTGAGGTGATGTTGATAATGAACTGATGTTTTGGCTCTTGCTAATCAATGCTTACCCTAAGTTAAGGACTTATCAGTGTCTCATGCTCTGCCAATGAGGAGCTACACAAGAAGCTGGGAGGGAGCATGGCCAGATCGGGTGACCTGAATGGGTCATTGGAAAGGGTTATTCCTAACATGATGCCCAGCACATAAACTAGGGGCAGTTGGCTGAGAGAGGGCAAGCACTGCCCAGGGTTGGGCTGGGCGTAATTGAGTGCATGTTGAGCGACTGTATTGTGCATCACTTCTTTCTCTTGGGATTTATTCCTCCCTCTCCTCATTTCTTATCATTACAATTGTTATTATTGTTGTTTCAATTGTTGCTGTTGTTGCTATTAATTTTATTTCTTTTATTATCATGCTTTTCATCTTCTGACTCCCCTCCTCACTGAGGGCAAGCAGATGAGTGGCTGTGTGGTACTTGATTGCTGACTGGGGTTAAATTAAACATTAGTTTAAAAGCATTTGAAGTTTGAAAGTTTGAAAATATGAACTTGAGTTGAACCTTTTTATAAAAGGAAAAAAAAGCCAAACAAAAGTTAATATAATTGATAAACTACTTACCTTAGTTATTCGTTTGTCATTCATTGTGTGTTTGGCTCACTAGAGATTTTTTCCTTAGTGGAAACCATGAACCAGATGGAATACAGTGTGAATCTTCAATATAAAATAAGATAAAGTCTGCCCATTCATCTTTTTTCAAAATTAACTTTGGACCTTGAAAAAACATTCCAAGAGCAGTTTGCCTACCTTGTGGAACTGCAGTATTATCAAGCTTGATAACCAAATATTTCAATGTAGAACTTTAAGTTCAATTTAAATGTATTAAGCTCTTCCATAAGAACAACTTCGGAAGCTGTTCTACAACTGTTCTACAACCAAAGGTCATTCATGTCCGTGGTCTCTATTTCCAGACTGAGCAGCAGAAATTCTCTTATTTACAATTTATTAACAACTGAGCATCAAAATCTGCCTAATACTTGCCACTTTTAAGTCTGGTGCATTTCATAGACTTCAGTGAGACAAAACCTGTTCAGGGTCAGAAGCAAAGCTAAAATGTACCCAGAATGCTTCATACATAAGAAACCTACTCATCACTATGTGAAATGCTCAGTTCAAGTCACCAACAATACAACCAAATCCAGGAAAATTTGCAGAAGTGGAAATTTTAGGCAAAGTGAAGGTATCAAAGTAAAAACTTGTGTGCGCCCTAGACAATACTGAGCTTCTTTGAGGCTTTTGGGCACATCCTCTTCACTTTGGTATAAAAATTTCTGTGTGATGACAGTTTCAAAGATTTTTTTCAGAGTAACACTGTCAGAGCATTGTTGCAAACACCAGGATTTTCCTTTTCATCTCCTCAAGGGAAGGAGGAAATTCAGTCCAGATGTCACTATCAGAGTGAGGTCTTTAATAGGAAGTGTTGTGTGAAAGTTGGTACTTCACAACCAAAACCAGACTACAAAGCACTACATAAAATTACAGCTCTCCCTCTGTTCTATGAAAGAATGGCTGAAGATACATTTATGGTATATGAATCACAAATAACTTCTGATTAACATATTGGTCACCCTCTTGGGTGGCTCTTGTGGGATTTCTGTTACTGAAACTGATCTACTTCAAATAAATTCAGCCATTGTTGGATGAGGTTGTTTTCAAGCAAAGCTCAGTTTTCCCAGCCCAGAGGCTCTCAGAGGCTTCACTGAAGGAGGCAAAGCCTGTCCAAGGCACAGAATCATCATTTTTGACAGTTATTTAAATGAATACTTTTCCTGTAATTGCAGCTTCTTTAGATGCTTCTCAGGAAGGATTACACCAGGAAAGGATGGTCAGTGGAAAAATGTTTCTGTCTGCTAGACCTATAGATCTCAGTTAACAATTGATCAGCAGAGGACAATTTCTCAAATGTCAAATTAAGCATGAAAGACACCTTTCAATGGATTACTGCCATAGTTTACCCTACACTATGCAATGTTATCTAGAAAATGCTGCCCAAAACAATGCTTTCCCTCAAGGAAAAGCTCCTTGATAATTCTCTGAATTTATCTGTATTTAAATTTAAAACTTTCCAAGAAGACAGATTCCAAAACTCTTCTTGTAACGTTTACAGGAGACTTGAAATGCATTGTAATTGTATTTGGGTTTTGTTTTCAACTTATTTTAAGGTGTTTTTCTATTAACATTACATTGACAGCTTACATCAAAATAGGTGGTATAGTTCTGAAAAAGAAGTTCAGTAGGTCACACATTAAAAGTAAGATGGACATAGTAGCCTACTTGGATTAATGTATGATAATACATTAATAGCCATTATAACAGTGCATTTATTTTATATACATCATTACCTTCTTGAAGTGGTCTCTGATTCAGCACTGGAACACTGAAAATGGCTTTAATCTACTTTTAAAATAGACAGAGAAATATGCCATCACACTTAAGCAAATTCATCAGTATAAAGCATTGCTTTATATTTAGTGGAACAATACAATCCAATGTTTTAATTTGCTTAGGTTTCAGATATTGAAAGAATGGCTGATTTAGTAAGAAAGAAGTTACTATGTTTTACTTTGAAAATATTTTATTAAAAAAATATTATTAAAAGTCTTTTTGTATTAAATTTTGTTACTTTGCATATTTTTTTTCTAAAAAGGATCTATTGTAATTTAAGATGAATTGCTACTTTCCTTTTCTTCTTATACTTTTAAATAATTTTAACTAAATATCTTTATCTGTCTTTAACTAAATTGGTCAGTAAATTCTCGTCTTTAACTAAACTGATTTTTTTTTCAGCTCTGAGTAAGGCTTAATTTCTTCAGATTTCTTTGGCTGGATGGGTATAGGTTTATATATAAGTCATGAGTTCTGTTACTTGCACATTCTCATGTCTCAAGACAAATAAAAGAATCTAGCATTTTTACTGGAACTAGGTACTCAGTAAATTGGGTAATCTGGTTCACAATTGTGGAATGCCAGTGTTGATCAAATGCCTTTTCTCAAACTGGTATGTCTCTGCTGAAATTTGTATATTAATTGTAGTGTGCTTGCTTATTAAATAACCACAAAATTGTTAAAAGAAAATTAATAGATTTCAAAATTAATTACTTGACAATTAGAAAATAGCAGAATGAGTATTTCCTATGTAAATGTAGTTCATCTGACTGAGTGCACATTTTGCATGAGTCTCCCATTTCCTTCAGTGTTAGTAGCAGATACTGTTCAATTGAATGTTCCCCCTTTCAAACTATGCTCTGTGGACAATGTTAATAACCTACTTTCAGGAATTATCTGATCTTTATCATTAGGATTACAATATTAATGAATTATTTTCACAGCATAGCTTTGAGGTGAGGGAGAGACACTAATCCCAAATGCAGAGCTATCAGAATTGGCCAAAACATTTGGCTACCTACACTGAAGTGCTAGGATGAGAGACTTCCCTTTTCATTGTGCAGAAGTACACCTCTGGTGACTTCAGTAAAGAAGTGTTTGCTACTGCAAATCAGAGTCTCTATTTATTGGGTTTGCAATCCCGGTTCAAGAGCCCTCCAATCCCCTTTCTCTTCTTCTCCTCTTTCAAAGATACCTAGAGTGGCCCAGGTCCCCATCCCCAGCACTGTCTGTGAATGATACCTGACTGACAAATCTTAGTCATCCATTGCCAAACTCTACAAGGTTTAAGAGAAATCTTTTAACACAAGACAACACTGGAGCTTTATGCTATAGCTCTGAGAACTGGGATATGTTTTGTATCAGCATAACCACAGGATCTCTACTGTATTTCCCAGTAAATAAGGTGGTGCTTACTGGAAGGAACCCTAGGGCCAAATGAACAGGGATCTAACTTTCCAGAGCATTTCTCTTGCTTCATTCTCACATAAAATATTAAAATTCATTCCAGTCCACTATGAGATCAAAACACACTGAATTAAGTAGAAGGAAGAGTAAGGTAATAACTACCATGTTTTCCCTAGGAAAGATGGGAACTAAATCAGGTGTGACCACCTTGATAGTAGTATTTCCTAGCTCTAGAGTGCTTGCCTCAGCAGAAACAGTTACATTGTCTTGCTAATGATAACATTATTTCAATGTTTTGCTGTGGTGACACAAATTGCATATGTGATGACTGTGAGGTGAAAAAGACAGTGAAACAACTGCTGAAAGCTGTTTCTCCACCTGATGATGTTTTGACCCTAACTTAACTCCTGGTTCACTGTACTTCAAAGTATCATGAGCATCGGTAGTGTGATCTTTCAATTAATTTTCTTTCATTTTTAGGAATGTATCTATATTCTGATGGACTTCTGCAAAAAACAAAATTATTTCTATATTGTAACTGGGTAAGAGAAAGCTACACGAAAGCCCACCCACCCACTCACTCCTCCCTAAAAAAAAAAAAACTCAACCAATTAAAACAGACAAAAACCACACCAAACAAGCAAAAAACCATACCTAATCAAATAAAAAACCCACCTTCACAAAATACCAAAACCCAGGCAATTACATAAAAAGCATTCCAGAAGACATTTGACATTATTTTGGACAAATGCAACTTATATGTACATACATAAAATAAAGTATGAAGGCAATGAAATAATATTTTAATGCCATGTTAAATGTCATAAAATAAAATGAATCATCAGTCCTTTCAAATTTCTCACTAGTAAACTGAAATTCTTGAAGAAACTTTTATTAAAAAATATTTGCCTGGTAACATAACGTTGTGGACTCGGATTTACAGATTGAAAAACAATTTCAGAAGAATTTGGACTAAACGAAAAATTAAATTAAATGTCCCTAAGAAATATTTTTTAAGCTCTTCTCATTCCTATAGTACATCATCACTGCAGGGGCTCACTTTCATACTGGCTGTATCTGTTATTTTCTTGTCTTTACCTCAAGGTAAGTGCATTGCATTCTGTAAGCTTTGGAATCACTGCTTTAAAATTTAACTTGTGAAGATGTGAAAATCAGCAAGGAAGTAATAAAATAGAAAATGGTAAAATTGTCCTCCTTTTAGGAAAAGAATGGAATCAAGTTTGAGCATAGCCTGGGAGATTGTAATGAGCTTTACAAAAAAATTAAAACATTATTTAATGCTAAAAATGGGTAGTATTGGAGTGAGAATAATGTCAGGTTTTTAACCAGGGGGAATGTTTAAACTTACTTTAAGAAATTCCTGCATATATCATAATTCTGCAAGTGATGATGGTATTACCTGCCTTGTTTTTGGAATCTGAAAGCATGGTGACAGTTTCAAAAGTAAGATTCCTTAATATGAAGCAACTCAAAGCTAGCTGAGTTTAAGATAATCACTCAAAGCTTTTACTGAAAGAAGAATGTTTTCCCTTGTAATTTATGTGTTAAATTAGCATGCCTAAATTCAAACTGAAAAAAGAAAGCATTTGTCCAAAATTGCAGATCCATAAAAAGATAGCCATTTCTCCTCTCTTTAAATGACTACAAGGAGTCATAGTCATGAGGTATCTTTTTTCATTTTGGATCCAGTACCTTTTTTTTTTTTTTTTGGGGGGGGGGGGGGGGGTGGAATGAAGAAGCAATGTGTATCTATACACATGTAAATGAATATGTAATTTTGTATATACATATTCAGATAATCACCAAGTCACATATCTTTCAAGCTAGAAACAGACCAGTTGTGACCTAATATATGGACAAGAGATTTGCTTATGTTTTTTGAAGCACTAGTGTACCAAATATTAATTTATGACTATCTTAAATGTTAAAACTGTAAATACTTTTCTCTGATTCCTCACAAATAAGAATAATCCTTTATTTAATATCATGGATGTTCTTATCTTCTTACAATTTTGATTCTTAGAGTTTTTAACAGAGTCCACAGCAGAACTAGTAATTTTTTATTATGGGTTCTAGCTGGAGTACCCTTACATCATCTGCTTGTTTTCAATGTAGCTTTTGTATGTAAATAATGTGCTCTTCAGGTAAAATGAAGTCATTACTAAGTTCTAAGATCTTTTAAAAGTACATACACTGTGTATGTATTGTGCACATGAAGAGCAGATGGTCTCCATCTCCTATTTAGATGGTAAAGGATCCTGATCTGAATGTAGTAAATGACAATTTAGTATTGACACTTCTCTGTAAGCCTGCCTTGTGAATTTAATATAAAGTTCTAGAGCAGGTTTATTCATGCCAGATTGTTTTAGTTGCCCCTTTCTCATTTAATTTTTTTTGGGTTTACTTGCCTTACCAACTCTGCATGCTTAGAGAAGGCTGGGCTGGCTGTAAGACTGCTACACTTCTTTTTGATTAACATAGAGTCACTGGGAATGGTCCTTACCACTCTCTTTAGGCCTGTCTGATTAGATTTAGGCAGATTTGATAAATCAGTCAGCAAGTTTAGGTCCACTTTAAAATATCAGGTGTACTCCAACACTCTGAGTCAGTAATTTGAGCCCAGACCATGGGATCATTTTATTTTAGGCTTACCTGTTATCTTTGTGTAGTGCGTCATCTAGCAAGCTCTGTGCTTGTCCGTTTTTGAAAACATCACTATTATTTCTCCATGGAGGAAGAGTAGGATTTTTCATCTCTGTCCTTCAAAGAATGCAGGACTACATTTCTTTTCTTGAAAGCTAAAAACTGTGGAAATCAGGAGCACAGAACATGTTCCCCCAGCTTTATAGTGAAAAAAAGAACTGATCAACCACATAACCAAGGATGGCTGTGACCTGCAAAGTGTGCTGCTGACAGACATTTTTGCATTCTTGGATGTTTCATGGTACGTGTTCTAACTTAGTGTTTCTCACACTGACATTATACTGCATTAGAGAAGGGATTGCTAAATGGACAAAACGCACTGGCATCAGAATGCAGGGATAGGATATCTAAAATCTCTTCTGCATGAGAATCATCTAGAGAGCTGCCTCACAAGTTCTCACCTTGGAACCATTTTTCTGAGGAAAGACTCTATTACATTATCCTAAAAAGAACATCTAATCAGTGCCATCAAATTAATGAAATTAATGAAATCAATATATTCAATGAAATACACAGTAAAAAATTCTCAGCATCCGAAGTGGAAGAGTCAAAAGTAAGAAAGAAACTCAAATGGTGGAACTGCAAAATTATTAGCCATAATTTCTAGTTTCCTGAAGCCTCAGCATCAGATCAGAAACAAAGCTATATTTCACCAAACTTAAAAAGGCCTTTCAGAGTATTGTAGAGAATTGTTGACTCTGGTTTATTTACTAGGGAAATGGTTTGAAATTATAACAAAAAAGGATAAATGGTTGCAATAAAGCAAAAGCAAAATAATGTGCTATTCCCATATTAAAGCCAATTTTAACATATCCATCACTAAAGACAGTTAAGAAAAACTTACCTTTCTGTCCTGCTTCGGGACAAAATTTAGGAGGAAATTTCCTTAAGGGGTCTCTAAAAAATGAATTCCAGCAGCTCCTCTCCCAGCCGGTTGGGAGAAAAATCTCCTTGGAGAAAAGTGTAAAAAAACCTCTTTATTCAACAAGCAAAGTATTCACAAGCATGAAAAAAAAATTAATCATAGTGAACAATGAAACAGATGGCATAAGACCATTGCTCTGAAGAGATGGCAAATTCAGAGAGAGTCCTGTAGTTCTGAGAGTCCTCTGTGAGTATGTGTCAGCCTCTTCAGCCTCTCTTAATCCCTCCAGGCTCGGACCCAGTGTCCAGGTCACAGGGCATCTTGGAGGACGCCCCCACGCAATTGTCCTGGTGTTCCGCACTGGAGAGAAGCCGAACACTTCCAGAAAAAAAGACACAGTCCTGGGAAAACCTTCCTCACCATAGCTAATGAGGAAAACCAGTGAAAAAAAGACAAGAAAATCTCCCTGTCTCTCCCTCTGCAAAAGCCGAGAACTTGGAGAGCACTGCACTCTTTATCTCTCTGTGTCTTGAACACAAACTACGAAAATATTCCACCGCTCCCCTGTCTCTCTCTTTGTGGGCCAAGCTTAAAGCCGCAGGACCCATTTCTGAGCAAAAAGACAGATGATGGGAATATCAGCATAAAGTCACCCCAGCACACTTTCTTAGGATAAAAAGATGGATAAATAATTCTCTTATTAACAACAGATTAGGAGTCATAATAAAGCTGAAAATGTAATTTTTCACAACAGGGTGTTTCCTAGTTGCTAAGCCACCTGTCTCTGGTATTTCAAAATCCTCTCTCAAAAGTGAGTAAGATCATTCAGGGAAAAAAAAAACAAAGCCAAAAACACATATGGAGAAAAACAGCTTCCCCAAACTCCCACGCTCACTTTTACTGCAGATTCCTGGCTCCTGATAGCATCACAGGCTACACATTTTCCCTACAATGAGGCTGTTGAGTGGCACAGTGTTTGAGGTCAGGATTGTCTTCACTGCTGCTCCTTATTTTCATAGTTTTTCTCCATGCTGTTGTGGGTCCTCTGGAAGCTACACTCTCTTTGGGGAAGCACCTCCTTCTTCTGTTACCACAGTGATCCCACCATTGTTTATCACTCCTGCTTTCTTTCCTCCTCCTCTATTTCCCCACTGTTCCTTTCACGTCCTTAAATATTTTTGCACAAAGGCATGACTGCTCTGGCTGAAGGATTCAGACATGGCCTAAAAAGGGATCCACTGGTGTGGAGGCCCTGGAGGGGGCTTTGCCTAAGTTACACTCCATTTGCTCCTTTCCCTGTTCCTATGCCTGAACATTGGTGCTCCTGAGCCACTCCCTCCCTTTTCCCTGATTGGGCCTCACCTTTGTACCGCCCGAGGACCAAGGTCAGCTCCGGGGGCTCCTGGAGGGAGAGAGCTGGACCCTCGGAATAGCTGCACTCCGAATGTGTGGATGTGTGGGACCTGAAGATCTCACCACAGCTGAATTAAACATCTGTGAATATTATGCAAAGGCCCTTTTTGTTTCTTTACCCTGAACTTTACTAGCAGCAATTCAAGCTGCAACACACTGGTGCCAACTGAAACAGCACACAGCAGTCTCACTCTCCCCTTTCAGAGGTGGCTCTGAAGCTACTCGCCACCAGCACCTGGGCACTTGCACCCAGTACAGGGATTAAGGTGGCTGCTGCTTGAAAATTTTCCAAAGACAAAACTAAGATCCCTGCAAATGTTTCTAGAAATTAGCTTGCGAGGAGACAGCGGGATAGAGGACATGCCAAAATGAAAAATGCACAATGAGGAACAAAAGGAAAAGTACCTGGGACTCTGGTTTGTCAGCTGAGAACTACTCGTTATAGCACAATTTTGTCAGGAATGGTGAGCAGTTAGTCCAAAAATCTAGGAAATATTAGGGAAGAATAGACCAGAAAATATCACTATTGTACTGTCTCATCTTGAACACTAGGTGCATTGTAAGCCTTTTTCAAAATACTGAAGCACAAAAATGCAGAGAAGATTAACAATTATGGCTGAAGTTATACCATTATTTTTAGAGGAAAAGGAACTGTTAAACCTGAAAAATGAAGGAAGGATAAGAGCAATACTGTTTACATCCCTGCAAAATCGGGTATGGTACAGAAAAGGCAAGTATAGACTATTCATTACTCATTTTAGCACCAAAACAACCTGGCAGGCTCCCACTGAAATGAGCAGGCAACATTTTCCTGGCCTTTTTTTGAAGAGGAAATGCTTTTTCACAGTGTGCTTAACATCAGACTGGGAAATTAATTTCCACAAGAGGTCATTAACACCAAAAGTACAAATTAATCTGAAAAAAAATGATTAGGTGAATTAGTGGAACAAAAGTCCATGGGGACTAATGAATGTGATCACTTGGCTTGAGATGTCATAAAATTACTGATTCCTGAGAAGGAATACCAGCAGATGCATTACCTTGTAGCAAGCCTTAGAGAGCAGTCTTTGCAGGACACTACTCAAGGCAAGTCTTTGGCCAATGATCTGAAGCAACACAACAATCCTTGAACACAAAACACGGAGAACAGCCTTACTTAAACTAAATTCCACTGAAATACATATTACTAAATAATATAGTCTTTCCATTTTACCTCCTTTTCTCTCTCTTTCTCCTGTTGGTAAGTTGCAGGCCTGAGTTGTGCATTCTATTCTCATTACCTTTTTTCCTCCCAGAAAATATGAGAGAGGGCAGTAGGAAAATAAAATTGCAGTACCGGCTGTACAGTTACCTGTTACTGACAAATAAAAGCCTAATATGGAAGAAGGCTCACAGGAGATGGGAAAAGGCAATTGTACCCACAAATGTACCACAATGCAGCATGGAATAATGTATGGAGTTATTAACCAACATTTTTATTGTGTTTTCAGTACATTTTATTTCATTGTTTCATCACTTTGTTTCATTTCATTTATCTAGTAAAACAGAAATCCCATGTAACATTATCTTCAAATAAATAAATTTTACATTAAATGCAGCCTTCCCTCTGTGGAATATCTAAAAGGACCCAGTCAGAGAGTATTGGACTGTGGTACAACTACAAATTAGCACATTTTCTTTTGAAATAACACAGTTATTATAACTATGCTGTGTAACGACCAAGGCAGGGACTCAGACCAGCAGGGATACTGAGACATTTTTTCAGATAAGCGAAAAAATGGTTTCATCCACTTCTTCAAGACACAGTATTTCCTTATACTGTATCTTTCACTAAGTGACCTATCACACATTGCCATGTCAGCAACACACTTTCTTAATGTCCTTATATTCGGTGATCACGCACTGTTCAGGTGTCTGGCAGCTTCCAGCAGACTCCTCTCTGCGCAGGACATCTGCCACATCACATCTCCTTCCCCCAAGGTCAGGAGAAGAAAAGCTTTTCTATGATGGCATGACATTCTGCAGGCATTTTCCACAGCCTGTAGCTCAACTCTGTCTTAGCTCTCTGCACTGCTGAGGACCCCCAACCATACCTGAAAAATATTTCAAATCTTCTGTTTGCTTCTCCGCAAAAGATCTTTCATGGAACATTTTAGTTCCAGTTTGGGTGGTTTTGTAGGTACAGTATTGACTGCAACACCAAGTTTCAGCTTATTTTTAAGTATACAATGTGATGAAAAAATAAATAAATTACAGTCTTTTCTCCCAATTTATTTTTTCATTTATCTCAAAAATAGGACTCATCTCAACCTATTTACTTTGGACTTCTTTGTTGATTTCATAGGTTTTATCTCTGTAAATATTACTCAGTATAAGTTTTTCAGTGCTCTCCATTCACATAGTTTCACTCCAAACACTCATACCTTATTCCTAATAAATCCCAATTATATCCACCCAGTTATCAAACTGTTTTGATGTCAACCCATGTGGGGTTTTTTTGTTTTCTTTTGGTTTGGTTTTGGGTCAGGTTATCTTTTTCTTGGTTGTTTTTTTTTTTTTTTTTTTTTGTGAGTGAGTGAGTGAGTGATTGAGTGAGTGAGTGAGTGCCTTATTTACATACTTACTTACTTACTTATTGGTACTGAGATGATGGCTGGGGAAAAGCCTCATTACACATTAATTAAGGAAGATAGAGCATGATATTATATATAAGGCACTGTCTAAGTCAGCAAATTTTGACTAAATGGGACAACAATGCAGTGAACAGTGACAAATAAAGACTGTCATCAGAAAATACAGCAACATTTGCAAACATTTTCTAAAAAAGACTGAAAATATTGGTTTTTCTCTACAAAAGAAAAAAAAAAAAAGGTGGGAATTGCATAGAACACAACTTTGCCCTAAAATATATATTCATTAGCTCCAGCACTTAGCACTCATCTGGCTCTCCGCTCCAGACATTAATATCTTTAATGTTCAATATTCATGCTGTACTCCTATGGTAGTAACTTTTAATAGAAATGTAAGGAAAACATCAACTGAAACACATGGTTTTTATTTGAAAGTAAAGCATTTTAATTGTGTCAGGAATGTATTCTCTCAAATTGCAATTCTTAAACAGATGCTCTACTGCACTTACTCCCCTTATACTTCCTTGACATGGAAGTGAATGCAGCTTTTAAAATGACAGTTGAGTAACATAAATGAAAAGGATTACGATGAAGTTTAAAGTACCACATTTTAGACAGTTATCTTGGTAAGTAATAGTGATGATTTTTTTCAGTGTGTTCATTGATCACATAA
Organism: Melospiza melodia melodia; assembly: GCF_035770615.1. NCBI lineage: Eukaryota > Metazoa > Chordata > Aves > Passeriformes > Passerellidae > Melospiza > Melospiza melodia. The sequence continues at coordinate 21,789,815 of NC_086226.1, forward strand.
TTCTCACCAAACACAGATTTCTCAGTAGATTGGAAAAAAACCTCAGTCTGGTAACTATCTGCTTTATTTCAAAAGGAGCTAGTTACATGCAGCAGAACACCAAAAGGGGGTTGGATTTAGTTTTCGTTTTTCATACACTCCAGTTTTTCATACCTCCAGCTAGAGGTTTTTGTGTGCTAACTGACTTTCCATTTCATGGGTGCTTTTGACTAGCCTAAGTAGCACGGGAGGCAAAGGAGTGAGATCCCTGCTGCAATTGTAAAAAGGAAATACTAGAGGTTGCTTTGCATAAATGAGATTTATTCTGATTGCCTGGGCTGGATATTTAAAATCTGTTGTCACCTTATAGTCAGTGTAGGCCATTTAGAGAAAAATTTTATAGTAGTAAAAATGGTAATGTACAAGAAAAAAGAAGGCTCTAGAGGCTGAGTCTATCTAACTGCAATAGACTATCCAATTCACAGTGTACGTTTTCTTCTGATCCTGAGAGTGCATGTTTAGAATTGTCAAGTTTACATAAATAAATACAGAAAAGCTGGAATTATTTCCACATAAGTGAAAGGCAAAATACAACTCAGAAATCTCATTTCATCTTTAGCCCCTTGAGAATTTATTACTGTAACAGTTAGGACTAATTGAAGCCCTGACAAATTTGAAAATCATCTGCCTGTTGAACTCATGTTCCTGGCAAAATTATAGTCTTTTAATTTTACTAAAATAAAAACTACTCTGTTTTTTTTCCCCATGAAAAATAGACTTTTTGATGTGCTGACTTAATTTCTGACTCCCAGTTAAGGTTATAAAAACTCCCATTTCATTTGTCAATGTGCATACAGATGTGGTTTCACATTTAACTGAAAAGGCAATTTACCACACTTATAGCAGGGAAAAGAAGGAGAGCTGTACAGGTCATATGACATTACAGATAGCTTAGGAAAAAAATTAGAAATTGCCCGTAATTCGGAATTTAAACAGAAGTTTATTAGTGAACTTGAAGAGATGCATTTATTGGATTTTTAAAAAATTTTTCATCTGTTTTCTACTTGAACATCAAAAGTTAAATACTATCTGGATGATATGACCCACCAGAAGTCTAATCAGTCCTATGAGTCTGTGTTTGAAAAACAGAATGGAATTTCTTTGTAGCAGTTATTAGACAGCTGAACCTGACAAATGAAGAGACCTTCCTCTATTCCATGTTATGCATCTTCAAAGAGCAAGATCATTTGCAGTCATACATAATCTTTCTGTATATTACTATAAGGTTGCAATTTACTCACATTGCAATTACTCACCCTGAGTCTAAGAATTATTAATATACATATGGGAGGTATTTTGAAAACAAAAAGAGATTCAGCAGTTCAAGAAATACATTTTTTTCACATTAATGTTTTTTACATTTTTTTTTTTTTTTGTCTTGACTGGAAAAAATCATTCCTGTTCAGAAAATTGTTATGTGAATGATTCTCTGAATTAGATCTACGGGAAAAAAGCAAAACAGTTGTGCAATTTTTAATTCTTACACATTAAAAATAAAATAATTACAATAATAAATTTAACAAAAGCTAAAATGCTTTAGCAATAGTTTGAAAAAAAAAGTATGAGGCAAATATATCAAATGACTTAGCTGGGGAGGTTGGGGTTGGGCAGAAGAGTTCAAACACTTCAATGTTAAAACAGTATGTTTAGACACTACTTAAAAATCTATATGTTTTTTGAGTTATTATTCAGACCTTATGAATATTTAACTAGCAGGGCTGTAGTTCATTCCCATCTTTATTTTTAGGATTTGACATATTCTTAAAGTATGTTTTTTTGGAAACTGTTCAAATAGAATAGAGTGTTACATTTAAAAAGAATCCTGTTGCAGTACTGTCAATATCTGTGTCTACTTTTGTATTTTTACATTTTTAATCTATATTTAGATGGTGGGATTAACACCAATATTTCCTCTTTAGCAGGAATTAATTAAGAAGTAAGTACTTAATCTTTAAATTATTATCCGTCTTTCAGTCTTTAATCCAGGCCCCAGAGTGGAAAGCATGTTGTCCTAGGTTGACTGACACATGTCCACAGTCAATTGACCAGGACTGATGAGTAGATGCTTACGATGGCACAAAGGTAAAATCCAAGTGAGATATGACTTGATTCTGCCATTTTCAGTTCATGTGGTAAGAACAGGTGTAGACTGAGCTAGCTTCTGTAACGTTGGCTGAGTGCTGCTCTGCTTCTGATGTTCGAGTTCTTGATTGATTAATTCAACAGCTTGTTGAATTTCTCCATATAAATAATGTAAAATATTGATTAAATAGCTGCACTATGAGAGTCTTCCAAAGTGCGGCTGTTAAAAATAATGTGATAGCTGTAGTCTCCAACTTGTTCCAGTTCATGCATTTGATAAGATTTTCTTGAAGCATAGAAATTGAATATGGATTTTAATGCACAAAACTCTTCCTACATTTGACATATCTTCTTAATCTATATTTATTTCTCTAAATATTGGGCCACATATGCACCCTGTTAGTAATTTTGAATTGTAACTAGAATTATGCCGTTTTAAAAGTATCTCTGTTTTATGTTCTTAAGTGAATTCATTCAAAAAAATCACTAAAAACCAAAGCCCAAAAAACCCTGAGAATGAATATAAAGAAAATATTATCTGTTAGGACTAAAAAGTACTAAGAACACTGAAGATTAAACCTGTCTGATTTTCTCTGCGGCCTGTAAAGTGTGATAGAATCTTTTCTGAAGTACCTGTCACCCCACTTTTGAGTTCAAAGAGAACACAGAAGCTGATGTTCATAGGCCCACTACAAACAGCAGTAAAGAACACTCTTGATATTGACTCATAAATGGCTTCATATTACATATTACACACTTACAGGCAATGGCCAGTATATAAAATCCAACTGTAGTGCTTGATATATATGCACATGTCCATAAATATGCTGTTAATGTAATGCTTAGAGATACAGAAGAGTATCCACAAAGCCTGTCATCAGGAAATTACTTCTAAAAAACTCTTTAATAGCCCTTGCATGTATGCAGAGGAGCAGTGTTATGTATTTTCCCCATATTGTTTATTGTGGGATCTCAGCACCTCGGGATGAAGGTGCAGAGTGGCCGAGAACACCCTTGGGGGGCTCGGGAGTCCTGGAATGTTGCCAGAAGTGTCTGGTGGCTGGACTTTGATCCTACACAGGAGATGACACCTGTATGAGGATGGGGGGATTTCACTGGTGTGAATGGTGAAGGGATAAGTTAATTAAGGTGTAGAACACAGGGTTTAGGATTTCTGTACAGGGGGGTCTAAAGAAGTAAGATGGAGGAATTGGGGCGTGTCCTGTTCTTCTTCTTCTTCTTGGCCTCCATCTTCTGTGGTGATGGTGGCACTTTGGGATTGGTCTTTACTAGAAGTGCACCGGTTAATAAGGGTAGAAGGTATTGGGGAAAAATTATAAATATTGTATACGTAACTTCGGGTACAAAGATAAGTGACCGCCCCGGGGGCTCTCAGTGTGCCCATGGCTGACTTGCTGTGCAGACCTCTGTCGGGCTGAAAGAAAATCTTTTAGATAAACAATTAATAAACACCGAGACTGAAACAAGATCAGAAGTCTCTCCTCGTCCTTTGAAGCGCCGGGCTGCCCAAGGCCACTCTGGGCCTTTCCAGGCCACCTAAACAGCCGAGAAACAGAGCAAGTGGCGTCCCTGAGCAATCTCCGGACATAAATCAGCCGGGAGAAACAGAACAGGAAACCGACAGTTTATATAAGTGAATGTAATTGATTTTAGGCTGAACTGAAAATCCTAAAATGCACATGGAGAAAACAGAGATGATATGGGTAATATTTCAACCATACCAGCTTTCAGAGATTCAATTAGTGCTCAAATAAAAATGTTACAACGTAAGTAAATCTATGCTTATATATATATTAAAAACTTACTAAACAGATTTATTTTTCTTAAATGAGCCAAAGTTTGAGGGCAGCAAGGGAAGACAAGCAATCAATCAATATGATTGGTAAAGCAAGCTTCTATTTATTTTGAGTACACCGGTACTTTTATATTGTTTCCAGTAATTATGCATACTTGTCGTTAGTTCATTGGTTTAATTGTCCATACATGTTGTGAGTTCAGTGGTTTAAAGCAAGAGATTACATTTACATATTCCTCCTACTTTGTGGTTTCCTACTTTGTGGTTTCTATTCTCCTCGCTGTCCTTGCCCTTTCGACCTTATCAGCAGGCAGGATGCAGCATATTTTGCAATGTTCCTATCATGGTGTGCAGCCTGGTTATGCTAAGTTACTTATGCTAAGCTAACACGTATGCTAAGTTAACATGTATGCTAAGTTAACATGAAGTTTGCTTGTACAAAATTTCCATGGATCCATGGCCCTTTTGCTCCTGCCATTCTTCCACATAAGTTAACCTCTATACATGAAAGATAACTTAGTATGGACCCTTTCCTATAAATAGAAGTTCTCTTTAAATGGTGCGTTGTCCTCAATCTTTTTTGTGGCAAAGTGATTTAGGTCTACAAGAGTAAAAATTATTTGGCTGTCTTCTAGTGAACTACTGTTTTGTCTAAAATTTGAAAACATTTTGAAGCCCTGAGTGATAAAATAGTTCATCTCATGAAAAACCAAAATGCATCCAGGACAAAGAGAAGTTTAAGTCTATATAGAATCACAAAATACTCAAAGTTAGAAAGGACCCATCGCGATCATCAAAGTCCAACTCCTAGGCCTGCAAAGAGCCATCCCCAAGAATCACACCATGGCCCTGAGAGCATTGCCCAAGCACTTCTTGAACTCTGTCAGCTTTGGAGCACTTCTCTAGGGAATCTGTTCCAGTGCCAAACTACCCTGGCGGTCAAAAACTTTTTCCTGATATCCAACCTAAACCTCTCCTGACTTAACTTCATGCCATTTACTAGAGTCCTGTCACTGGGCATCACAGAGAAGAGATCAGTGTCTGCCCCTCCTCTTCCCTCACAAGGCAGTTGTAGACTGCAGTGAGGTCTCCCCTCATTGAAGAGTCTCCTCTTCTCCAGGCTGAACAGGCCAAGCGACCTCAGCCAATGCTTATATATCTTCTTCTCGAGGCCCTTCAACATCTCCATAGCCAACCAAGGATGCTCTGTAATAACTTTAATTCATACTTATATTGTGCTCCTGTAATAAATCAGTTAATTGCAGGTTATCTCCTTATATATCTACAATGAATCCTAACCAACATATACTTTGGCATCACTACCAACTTCAAATTCTTTGCATTTTTCATCAGCAGGGGTTTTTTTGGTTTTGCCTTTTTAGTTTTTTTAATTTTAGATAGCCTATCTTGTTATTGCTGCTGTTATGGACTGTGTGATTTATTTCCTTTTATCCTGCATTGCTCAGCATTTTTCTTTGAGAACTGATCCATTTATTGCAGAGACACCTTGTTCTAGTTAGTGATTTACCCTTCTGTGACTCTGGTTATAATACCTGTGTTTAATTATCTACAGTTTCTTTCTTCTTTTGCTTCCTAACAAGAGCATTTATGAAGCACAGTTTTCACTAGCCTTGGAGGTATTTGTCAAAATTTGCAGATCAAGCCTCTTTTCTGACACTAACTTTGTACCTTGCCTTTCATGTCATGCTAGATGTGGTCACTGAATAAATTCTGCCTGGGATATTCAAATATGTATGACAGTTATATTGCAGGTTTTTAGAAAGAATGTCTGCAGTTTCACAGTCTACTTTGCATTTCCCCCTCAAAACAACCTCTTATGTACAGATCAAAGAATTCTTTAAATTTTGAGTAACTTAATCTAGCAATTTTCCCCCATATCTGGTGAATACTTCATAGGTTTCTGAATTTTTAGACATGTAGGATTTCACACATGCAATTTCTTTACATTGCAATTTGCTTTAAATAGGAAAAAACCCCCAGACTTTACAGAGGGTCAGACTGACAGATATAGGAGGGAATGTGGAGGTTTTGTTTCACTTTTGCTAAGTGTTTGTTTCATTTCTCAAACCATGTAATGGAAATATGGCATAGAGAAGTGATAGTGAGAGGAAAAAATTTAATTATCTGGGCCTGGTTAAATGTTTCACAGCATAAAGAGTCTCTGTTGCTGGAAACTGCTGAATTAAACACCTACTCCTACAGATCTCCTTAGTCACATGGTCCAGAAACTTGGTGAAAAAAGCATCCAAAAGATTGCATTGTTTTGGCACTGAAGGAGATCACCAAGAATTAAAACAAGTTCAAAAGATCAACAGAGCTAAATTTTCTTTCCCACCTTTCATTTCCTTCTAGAGGAATGAAGGAAAAGCCCAGGTATCCACTTTGGCTTTTGCTGAGAGACCTTCCCTTCTGTTTGAACCTCATTTGAACAGCTGAGAAGACCAACTGCAAAAGTAGGTACTGTTTCAATCAGGACCTCTGGTTTTAAAGTGTTTCACTTCTCAGATAGAGAAACTCTAAGAAAGGATATCATTAACACACGGGCAAGTTACAGGGAGACTCGCAGAGTTCTTTCACTTGTGCCTGAAAAAGGGCAGAGCAGCTATGGACTGACTACCCACAGAAGAGCCTTCCCACAGGACTCATAAAAATGTGGTGGCTGGACGAAAAGGACAGGTAAGAGCTGCAGCAGAATTAAAATGTGGTAGTTATGAGGGGCTGACTGAAATGGTAGCTTCAGTTAATATTCACTTGAGACCTGAGACAGAAACTGAAAGTCTGCTTTACTTAATATGGAAAGGGAACATACTGGTTTTCAACTGAAAAGTAAAAATTACTAAAATAACAAAGGAGTAAGTCTTGCAGTCTTAATTGATTTAAATAAATCCTTCTTGAGAGCAATGATAGAAGTTGGAACACAGAGATGCAACTAAAACAGAGAGATAGCTAAAACTTGCTAAAACTCACTAAGCCAAGAAGAAACTTGAGAATTAACAGTAATGCAACAACAAATGATGCAACAACTATGAGTTCAAATTGGCTCAAAAAAATAAAATTCTGGTCTTGAAATGTAAATATCAGTATCAAGGAGATGATGAGATACAGGCTGTGAGAGGCAGGACGCCAGGGTATTACATGGTGCATGGAAACAACGGTGACAGCCATGTGTCAGAGTTTGCATGGATTGGTCAGTACTGCTGAGCATGCACAGGGTGGGTTGAGAAAAGGGCCTGCAGAGAATGTTAATGTAGTGTTTTCAGTTATACTTTCATCGCCCTGGTGGAATATAAGAATGACCTACGGTCAAATACAGGACTCTACTGTTAGAAAATATTATTCACCATGGTTATAAAGTTTCACCTTATGAAAATGATGACTTATAACCAACTACTTTCACTTCATTGGTAAAGGATCAAATTAGTTTTGTCAGAATTTGGGTATATCTTCCAGCCTTTAGGAAGCAATAGCTAAGCCAAATCTAAAGATGAAACTGAGCAAATGACATACAATTCAGTTTAAAAACACCCTATGCAGTAGAGGAGACAGAGCAAAACCAATATGATGCTGTGGCTAATTGAATAGGTATGGGGAGTCAAGACAAAGGAAAAAAACATTGTGTTCACAAACCCAAAGAACTGGGAGTCTGTCAGAAAAGGTGTTATCTATTGAGGATAAAAATCAAGGAGCATTTGTATGGTGTAGGATCTGCCAGTGGAGAAGGAGGTCTCTGAAGAAGGTCCATGTTATCAAATTGCTTTCTGATTTACCCTCTTGAAAGAATTTCACAGAGGAAGAGCGCAGAATGTCATGTGATAAGAGTTAACCTAGCAAAGAACAAGGATTTTTTGGTAGCAAGCCTGAGCTCATTCATTAGCAACTTGCTTTCTTCCCCAGACTGAAAATGTACTAAGTTCCTTCCAAATAAATGAGTTTTTCTTGCAAAAACATCAACCTGCATTCTAAAACTATTGCCCTAACAATGCTGCTTTGCAGGATGCACAGCTCAAATCTTGACAATCTGAGATTGTCAGAATGACAATCTCTGACAGAAATGCTAGGACTAATGGATGTGGGACACATCCAGGATTAATTTGTCGAGCTCAAGATTCAGGGAAAGATGCTGCTAAATCCCATTTGCAGTGTTGTGGTTCAAGGCTAAGGTATCACAGGTGCTTTTGAAAGCTGAATGTCAATGCACCTGTAACTGCTAAGTGATACTCCTATAATATACTATAAAATCTGAAAGCCATTGATTTGGAGGAAGGAAATGTCACCTCGAACTCATTATAAATATTACACTGCTGTGGAAAAAAGGGCTTCCTAAGCTCATATTCTGAGAGAACAGAATGTTTTTGTGCTCTGTGCCAGCTTTGATAGTGCAGCCCTGGAAAAAGTTAAAGATAGAATCTAAAATGTTAAGCTTTGTGCTTTCCCAGATCAACTGCACCTGCGTAAGCAGTATGATAAATTATATAATTGTTAGATGTGATAATTGTTTAGTAATTAAATATAATTATTATATAACCATAAGAAGAATAATGAGAAACTATGTTGGAAATTCAGAGGGGGGCTAAATCTATGTATACAATAGAACAACATAAGTTTAATAATTAACATGAAAGTTATATAACAATAGAGTATAAAAACATGGTCATTTTGGATGTATGCTCGGAGTCAGATTTGGGTTGAATGTACCCCTGGCACCCAGAGCTCTTTAATAAAAAGCATCGCATATAATCCCTCCGTGATTATGTGTTTTTGAACGCCAACAGCTTGAGCTGGTAGGACTTGCCTCACTACAAAGCAATTTCCAGTCACTGCCAGAGAATATTGTCATTGTACACTACATTTCTGTCTGTTCTTCCCTCTGCTTGGCATTTTTTTATTTTGAGGAAAGGACATGGAATGAGAACAGACCTAGATGTGGCACATCTGTGTTTTGCATTGTGGAAATTCTCCACTGAGAGCAAAAACAAGACTGCAGCATTTTGCAGCAGCTGAGAAAAAGAATTTCTAAGTACTTGTTTCTGGACGCAAACCTAGGTTCATCATATCTTTCTTTAGCCTAAGACCAACGCACATTTTCTCACTTTCCAGTCAGAAAAAATAGGTATGTGAACATATGGAAAATATCCCAAAATTCTGCCAAGCTAAATGGTCATTCCCCGTTCAAACACTTCAGACTCAGATTTGTCTCTTCCTCTGTAATTCTGTAATTAGAGAATATTTACATCTTGTGACTTACAGTACTTTACAAATGTTTGTTTACACATATACTTTTTCTTCCTTTCACATATTACTTTCTTTCATTTAGGGCTAAACCAATGATTTCAAAACCAAATATTTGTTTTGCTCTAATGTTAAAGTTCACAGTCTGTGATATTTACTTTCCATAGCATTCCTCTGAACTATAAAAATAACAGTGTTCTTAGTTTCTATCAAAAATAGCTATGTTTGGATTTTGTGACATAATTTTCTTTAAAGAGGACTAAAAAATAAAGTTGTCTAAGCCAAACTAAAAAGTCTTCGGCCTTTTATTTAATGCAAATCATATTTATAGAAGTCAAAAGAGTAGGTCTGAAGTTGATACAATGCTTATACTTCCTCAGAAGAAACAGTCTCAGCATTGAGGATCTTCTAAAGGATTTCTATAACTGTGTCTAGTTAAGAATTTGTATGCTTTTCCTGAGTCATCGAAATTACTGTCACAGAAAAAATAAGTGCCCTCAATACTGTCTTTGAGGGGACTACAAGTAACAGGATTAGATTATTACTTCCATTTTTATGCGATGAAGTTGCATTATTTGTGATTTTTAAAACTTTTTACTCCAAGAAATTTAATGAAAAATAGTAAAGAACACTAAGAAATATCTTTCTTGATATGTAATTTTAAAATTCAGTGGCTGTCTATCTTGACTGTATGACTAGAAGTTAGCTGAAGGGATAACCTAACACTGCTGAAGTCAATCAAAATTTAACACCAACATCAGCAGATCAGCAATACAATGTTAGATCTCCTTCACATGACTTCCAAATGACCTGGGTGACATATGGGAAAAGTAATTTCCTTGTGGATTTATCTTGCCCAGGTTGGTGCCAGAGTCTTCTCTGCAGACTGAAAATTTTGATGCAGGTTTTCCCATGGGAATTTAAATACCTAGAACCCCAGTCATCTGTGAATGGAACACCAAATCCTAGTTTTCAAAGAAATAAAACATAGAGGGGGGAAAAATGGACATCCTTGCATTTAAGAGCAATGAGAGCTGAAAAGGATACTACTTGTTCTTGGAATGGAGTAGATGAATTGGGAGTTCTTGTTTTTAGTGCCAGGTCATGTTGTAAACCAGTCATGGGGAACTCATAAAGTAATCTCTCATAATTGCACAAAAATGTTCTTAGGAAATATATTTTCACTTCATGCACTAATGGGTTACATAGAGATATAAATAAATTAAACTAAAGCATAGCCTTCCAAATGAAGGAAAAGGTCAGCTTTGCTTTTATAACCATGGTTACTCACTCTGAAAAAGAAATCAACATGCAAACTCTACATTAACAGATGCAAAGCAAGCATTATTTTATGACTTTATGAGATAATTCTTAAACTTCATTTTTGCAGTAACAACTGAAGAGAATATTGCTATCAGGTGTGGTGACAACATTTCTTACCTGCAACTAATCACACTGCTGTGCAGGGGTTTGGGATTGTGTGGAAACCTAAGTTCACCTTGCCTGTGATTCCAGGCCTCTCAGCCCTAGAACCTTGCCTAATATTAGAAGAAAAAAATCAACCTGGACATTTTGTGCCATATAAAAGAGTTTGCAAAAGCTGATGACAACCTGTCTACATTTGATCTCACTTCTTAGCTGAGAAGGGCCATTGGAAACACCACAGGACCAATACAGGGTGTTGTGCTTAAACCCCAGCCAGCTGCCCAGCCGCTCACTCACTGCCCCACCAGTAGAACTGGGGAACATAGTTGGAAGGGTAAAAACCAGAGAATTCAGGAGCTGAGATGAAGGCAGTTTAATAAGGAAAGCTGAAAGTCACACACAAAAACAAAACAAGGAATTAATTCACTGCTTCCCGTGGACAGATAGATGTTCAGCCATATATCCTGGAGCGCAGGGCCTCATAATGCATAAGGGTAACTTGGGAAGATAAACATCAAACACCATCACTCCAAACATCCCCTCACATCACCTTCTCCTCCTTCTTCATCCACTTTGTATACTGAGCATGATATCATATTTACTTTTGATAAGTTATGGGCACCCATCCTGGTCACATCTCCTCCCATCTTACCGCGTATCTCTGACTTCCTTGTCAGTGTGTCAGTATGGAAAAGAGAAAAGGCCTTTAGTATGCAATAACAAAAACATCTTTATACTATCAACCCTATATTCAACACAAATGCAAAACACATTACCTTATCAGATACTATTTAACAGTCAGAACCAGTACACAGGGCAAACAGTTTCAGACCTTCCTGACTGTTTGATGGAGTAAGGGACTCTGCAGGATTCACTGATCTGAGACCACCTAAAACCAGAATAGACTCAATGCAGCTGAGTTAAACCTCATCCAAAACATAACCCTTAACCCTCAACCTTAACCTGTAAGCCCTAGGCCCTAACGCCTAACCCTACCACCCTAATCATAACCCTACACTGCAATGACCATAATCCTAATTCTAGGCACTTTAACTCTAACCCCAAACTCAACCCTGACCTCTCACTCCAAACCTAAACCCTAACCTTAACACCTAAGAGGAAAGACTTTGGACAAGATTTCACTGCAGGCATGACCAAGGACAAATACATTAGGATTAACCTAATGATAACATAGCTGTGATTTTTCTTCTTCTCTCTTTCAGCAATATTTCCAGTTCAACTAATAGCATAAGAAGGCATACAGAATCCTTTGCAACTCTCATGAATACCCCCTAACTCATAAGAAATGTCTCAGCAGGGCTGGACAGTAATGTAGGTTATAATTCCCTAAGTCTTACTTGGAAATACTTTAAATAATTTTTGCTAGTTTCAAAATTTGAAGGAAAAGCTGTCCTTGTTGCCCTAATGAAAAGAGGATTGGAGGTTTGATGTAATCAGAAAGCAAATTGCTTTCTGAAGCTGTAAATGTTTATCCAGTTACATTTTAGATGTGTTTGCAATTTACAAGTTAAACTTCAAGTATGGAAATATAGCCAGAAATTTACTTCACTTTCTTTCATTTGACCTAAAAGAAACACCTAAGTAAAAAGCAGTCTCCTGGCTAGGTCATATTTTATCTTCTAGAAATAGAAATTCTTCATTCGGACTCCAAAACTGAATTATATCTGATCAATTAAGTGAATTTAGGTCTTGACCACAGGTGCAGGCACATTTAAGTAAGGGAGACAAGAGGCATGTTCTTGCAAGAAGGACAGATCAAGACAAAAAACAGACACAGCTATATGCATTTCTTACCTTGTTTACTCAGTAGGCCTGAATTAGTCATACTTCTCCATTTGCACTAGTTTGAAGGCAAAGCAGTGGGAGATTCCAAGTCAGGACTAAAGTTTCATAGGAAAATTTAAATAAAGACAATAGGACAGAAACACTAGCTTAACCTGACAGAGTCAGAATACAACCTGACGCCCTGTTGGTGAGGGTGGTGGGAGCAGTCCTATTAAATGGTGGTTGTAGTCCTCTTGGAGTGATGGATGTGGTTCTGTCAAAGCAGTGATCCTGTTGAAAAGTCTAGTTCTTCTCTGGAACTCTGGTGGTGGATATGATGCTCTTTTCCTGTGGGAATCCAGTGGTACTGCTCTGGTGTTCCAAGCCTCAGATTATATACAGTTTGGACTGTTTGGTTCCCCCCGCCTTAGAGCATCTTGCAATGGGATGGTGTCATTTGTGAGTCATTCTGTGAGACCTTGATGGCCCATTAGCAGAGATAACCCTCTGAAGGGGGTTATTAGGGCTGTCTAGTGGTAGAGATCAAGAACGCTGCCTCACCTGTTTTAACATCTTACGAAGACAGTAATAGAATACAAACTTTTGGTTACATCTTACACTTTAACCTAAGACACCATTTAAGTAGGTTCTTGTGCCCTTTCTGAACTCTGAACTTTTCCTCTAATTCCTTTTACTGGATCTGATATAGTTGTTGCCCTCTCTCCCAGTTGCCAACCCCTTAATCCTTTCATCTTCACCTTTCTTCCATATCAACTTCTTCTGTCTTTCTCTTCTGTTAGTTTCCCAGTGTTCTCTAACCCTTATCTCTGTTCCCTAAGTTTTCTCTTCCTCCCACTTACAAAAAAAACAGGCTGTCTTGAGCCTCACTCAAATACAATATGGGAAATACTGCAGCTCATCATTATTAAATTTCAGATATACAGTCCCTATGCAGGTGATAGACATTTTGATTACAAGAAGTGAGGGTTTAGCCCTCTTGCAAGGCATATTAGCTGAGAGCCATCTTGAATTAGCATTTTTATAACCAATGTTTGTGGGACTTCTGCAATATCCGATGTCACAAAAGTAAGGAGGAGATCATAACAACTGACAACATCTTCTTTCCAAGTGGTCCCTATCTGCATGATCATTCTGCTTGGAATATGGACATGGTTTGTATTTTCCTACTGTAAAAAAGCATGCACTGATCAGGGAAGTATGCAATGCAATAAACACAATAGTCTATGTCCCTAAATTAAACATCCTTCTTCGCTGTTGCACTGCAGCTTTATCTGGGGATCTCTACACTGGCTAAATACACTACTGCAGAAAAGAATGTAAAATACAGAGTACAGCTTCATTGGGATTTAGTTCTAACACTTCCTAAGGAATTTCTTCTAGAGAAAAGTATACTCTCTTCCTATCACCCACACAAAAGAAATGGCTGAAAATTTTGGATAAGTTTATTCTGTCTCCTCACTATTGATCCTGTGATTGTTCTGCAAAGCAATTACAAAGACTAAGTCACCACTGCATGCTGGTCACAAAAGCTGCAGGGAAAGTGAATGAGAATATGGATTCTGACCTGGTTTTTGTGCCTCTGAATATCATGACAAATTTAACATCCACCAACCCAAACCTTGAGTCCTATATGGTAGAATAACTATGCAAAAATGCAGCTTAGTGCATTATCTTTTATTCTGCTGCCTATGGAAAGCTGTTGCATATAATTATGAAGTATTTTATGTGATGCTACTTGTAATGCCAGTAATGCTAAAAATGTAATACTGGACTTCTGCTACAAGAGGAAGAGATAATATTTCAAGAGGTGTAAATTTTGATGAAAGTATGATATATGATGATAATCAGAAGCATAGAAAATATTTAAATTTAGGCTGTATGAGCAATTCTGTAAGTTTAAGTGTTCTGTGCACATTAGTCATAAGCAACTAGTAGGATGTCTGGTGCCTTTACTTGAACCATCAATGAAAATATTGAAGGATATTGAAGTCAGCTATGACAAAAGATTAAAGTAGCAGTAGTACTTATAAATTGACAAAGCACCATTCATTGTTTTAGCTGGGTTTTTTACAAAAAAAATTTTTTAATTGTTAATACTATTAAATACATTCCATAGGATTAAATCAGAGTCAATGTTGTTAAACAAATGCAAGAATGCCGCACAGCATTGCCTGCTCCTGAAATAAAAGCATACACACATGACCTTTACATAATGTTGTGTATTTTGTTGAAAGTTACTATGTAGGAATCAGAAATCTGTATTCACTGTAATTTGATAGATTGACATTAAAATTATATAGTAAAAAAAATAGTTTAAGGGTACCTGACAAACTTACCTCATTCATCCTTCCACTTTGAGTTAAAAATCCAGATTTGTGTAACTTGGTCCTAAAGACAACAAGCGATTGAAATGCTACAGCTTCCCCAGGAAATCTCTTCTAGTGTTTCTTTATCCTCAGTGATAAAACAGCCTGAACTAATTCAGAAGAGATTTCTGGCCACCCATATAAAACATGAAATACTCTTAATGAAAAAGGCACTTTATATGATAGTATGCATTAACAAACATAAATGTTTCATGTTTCTAGGCACCATCTTCAGCATGAAATGCAGTTCTTCAAGAACTCTTTGCCATAGAAACTAATTAGCGCTCTGAAATTTGAAATGCTTAAATGCAAGATTATTTGTATTCACATTTTTGCTCCTCCAGTAGTCTTCGTGAAAGAAATTCTACTATTATTACCAGATGCCACAAAATAGGATTTATTGAACATGTTTCTGGTTCACAGAGATAAACCATGCCTCTAATTAATGTAAAATAAATCATACTATTTGATATAAATGCTGTTCAAATATTTAAATAGATTGATGATTTAAATATCATTAGGATGTATGAAAAAGAGGAAATAACTTCAAGGCATAATTTAGATAGCTTTTTAGAAGTATGAACTGCTGTAGATGGCACAAAGATAAAGGAATTGGTGAAATACTAAATATGAATATTTAAACTCTGCACCGTAAACTCATTTTCTGTAAAAAATTAATTCTATCACTGCAAATCATATGTAACACCTGGCTGAATTATATTACATATGTGCTATACATATATGTATTATTTGTGTCTGCTGTTACTTGAGAATAAAACTATAGTAGTTTTAAGTAGAGAATTCAGTAGAGAATAAAACTATACCAGGAGGGAAACCCAAGGAATGGCAGAAGAGCTGAGAGGGGTCCTCCTCATTGGAGTCAGAGCTGTAAGTCTTTTTCTGCATGAAAGCTCAGGAGTGATTTGGAAGAGGAGTGAACAAATTTGGAACTTGCTCTGGATCCACTTCTAAGGAGCTTCTGAAACTCTGGGTCCCATTTACATAGATAACATCAGAGCTTTGAATGGCATGGACAGAAGGTGAAGACAGTGAATCACTGTAGGGGATGAGCTGGTTTACGTCTCATGATACCACAGTCCTTTTCTGACCCAGAAGTATGTTTTCATGTTAGTAGAATGACAGGCATGGGAACAGCTGAAATTTTCAGGAAAATGCCACAGGTGTGCATTGTGCTTTTTTTTTGAGAAGTGGTTTCCTCCATGTTTTACTTAAGTATGAACTGACAGTTTTTCATTGTAGTAACTGGAAAAATCCTTTTGAGTCTCGATGGTTAGGAGCTTGAACTTTATTGATCAGTTTCAGTCAGACTGGTTGCAACCAGACCAGGCAGGGAAAGAAAAGTGCACTGCTGGGCACAGCAGGAATATCACTGTCAATTCTCAAGTGTCTTAGACGCAGGCAGGGATTTCTTGTGTTGAGTGAGAATTAGTTCTCATGAAGCAGCATGGGAGCTGGGTTTTAACCTTCAGGGAGGAAGAAGTGCAGCAGTAGGTAGAGGAGAAGAAGGTGATGGAGGCAACACTGTTTTCTTTTGAACCTACATGTGGTCTGGCATGAAACCAAGGAGCTGCTGTGGCTAACTGTATCATAAGCTGACTTTGGCAGTTGAGGATGGAATCAAGTAAAATCAACTCCTGAAGATGGCTGAATTCGGGATCCTCTACATACATTTTCAATGCCTATTTTTAATTAGTCCATCTAAATGCAAAAATAATCTAATATACAAAAATTATATAAGGTATAAAAAATATCAATTATATTCAACAGAATTGACATCCTTACTTTTAGGCGAAACATGTGATGTAGTTTTAACAAAGATATTAAGTAGAGTTTTGCATTGAATAAACTGTTGTTTTTTTTTTTTTTTAAGACTGTCAGGTATCATACAATGGGAAATTTGAAATTCATTCTCACAGATAGAATGGGTTTTTCTCCCTTTGCTGCTGATGCCTTAGAGAGATCACTTTCTGAGACTAAGTTATTAGAGCGACAGCAGAGAAGAGCACAGAAAATGCAGCTTGACCTGGCTTGCGTGGAAGGAAACTGCAATTTCCATTCAATTGCACTGAGACTGAATTAAAACTTTTTTACTACACACAACTGATTTTTCCAATTTAAAAATCAGTTGGAAATTGATTGAAATTGAAAGGCTATTAGTAGCTTAAGATTTTCAACGACTTCTCTAACATTTCCTCACTCCTCATGCCTGTGAGGGAGTACTCTCCTAGAAAGGAAGAATGTGTACTTCCAAATTTCTTTGCATCCGCCTGTGAAATGTCTGTTACGGATCAGTTCTGGACACAAGATAGCAGGCCAAATAGACCCAGGGAAGGTTCTGTCATCCCATGAGCTCTTGCTTGTAATTTAAGCTAGAAAAGAGAAGTCACACTAAATTTACCATCAAAGCCTTCCTGGATCCCTGTAGGAGGTGTGTCATATTGGCCTTACTTGTTCCGTAAGAGCAAACTTAAGGGCTGTGGGCAGATTCCTGTCACACAGAATCAGCATAGTTCCAGTTCACTGACTTTGAAAAAGGCAAAGCAATACTGAGAAAAGCTGATTTAGCCAATAATTTAATCTTCATGTGATGTGGGATTATCCATCTCAAAGGTTTGGGGTTTTTTGTTTCGTTTACAGGTTTCGTGGCTGGGTTTTTTTGTTTTTTTTTTTTTGTGTGTGTGTGTTTTTTTGTGTGTTTTTTTTTTTTTGTTGTTGTTTTTTTTTTTTTTTCTGTGTGTGTGTGTGTGTGTGTTTTATTTTTTTTTTCGGGTTTTTTTTTTTTTTTTTTTTTTTTTTTTTTCCTCCTGCATTTCAGAGAAACTGCCACAGCAGAAATTAGGAAAATAACGGCCGTGTTGAGACGGTGTGGATGAAACAAGACCCTGGAGAGCGCGGCACGGGCGGTGGATTTGGCCGGACTCCAGGGGGTCTATGCGGGGGCCACGTCGCTTCCCTTCTGCATTCCCGCCTTCTCCTGCGGCTTTGGAACAGCAAGCCCGGGAAAAACCCCCAGTGCCTTGTTCGAGCCACAATCAACCATATCGGGAGCGAGGGGGGGAAAAAAATAACCATTGACGAAAATCCCTCATCTTTCTCTGAAGTGTGTTCCTTTTCTGCGGCACAGCAATGGGCAGTCCTTCGCTCTCACTTTCAGACACCCAGCTGGCAACACGGACACAATGGACATGACCCAGGCGAGGAGCGCAAGCCTTCCTCAAACCCGGTGGAGCCGCCCGCCCACCACTCCCACCTCCTCTCGCCCCCCCTGGCGCTGCCCGCGTCCTCCGCTCTCCTCCCCGCGCCAAGGCCCCACCCGCTCTGTCCGCATTGGCCACGCTTCGCCCGCCCCCACTCCCGCCCCGGCGAGGGCGGCAGTGGCCGCGCCTTCGGCCGAGAGGCGCCGCAGCGGATCTGGGTGGGCCGGCGAGCCGCGAAGTGGTGCTCGGTTCGGCCCTGTTCTTCCAACGCCCAGGCACGCCGCGGACTCGTCTCCCCGGCCGAGGCGAGCTTGCAAGCCTAGCTGCCTGGCAAGGCGAAAGAGAGACAAACTAAACGCCAAAGAACCTCCAGCCTCTGCTTCTGCCTGGTTTTATTTTATCTCCTGTAATTATTTCGGAAAAAAATAACCAAAAAATACATCGCTGTGTTTTTAACAATTCGTGCCGCGTGTGCAGCTGTTTCCAGCACACCCCTGATAAACAAAGGAAAAGGGGGAGGGGGCCACGTTTCGCAGAAGACATGCGTTCTGTCAGGAAGAGGTGGACTGTGTGCACCATAAGTCTCCTCCTCATCTTCTATAAGACGAAGGAAATAACACGGACCGAGGAGCGCCAGGAGGCAGCTCTCGCCGGGTAACTGCGGGGCGCCGTGACGGGAGGGCGATCCGAGAGGGCGGCTGGGCCGTGTGGGTTGTCAGGTACTCCGGAGCTACTCAGGCTGTGACCCGCAGCTTGCGATACCAGCGCAGCTCGGCGCTCTCGCTGACGGGCGCTGCCGGAGGGCCCGGATGCCGCTACGGGACGAGTGGCGAGTGGGGCTTGCTGCCGAGCCTCGGCGGCCGAGGGTGGGTGCGAGTGCACGGGAAAGGACAGGAGCTGCCCTGCTTCGGAAGTTGCCTCCCAGCCGCCGTAACTCCTGGGAAGTTTCACCGATCCGCGGCTGCCCCGGGACGACCCGAGGTGGCGGCGGCGGTCGCTGGAGCTTGTTGTGCCTCGGTTTCTTGCCTTTCGCAGCCAGGCGTGGTGGGATGCGGGTCTGCTTCCGTTTTTGGTGTTTGCGTGGAAGCTTTGCTTAACGTGGCTTTTTCTTAAGGATTCTTGCTCTGAGAAAAGTGTAGCTCTCTTAGCTCTCGAGCTTCCTCCTCTGGAAAGTCTGGTCCCTCGCTGAGACCAATTGTTACATACTCTTTCCCTTTGCTGCCTGTGATTGACTCAGAACGAAGCGCAAAGAGTTCCTTGCCATTTTTATCTTTGCACCTCAGCTTTCTCTTTATGTATTCATCCTGTATTCCTCATTTTTCTCCCATCTTGCAGCTGTTCTCTGGAGATGCTAGGTTTTCAGCCAAGTTGGTTTTTCCATGGTGATGTATAAGATTTTGGTTTCTCTGGAGCAATGCATGAATTTATTGGTCGTTCAATGTAATCGGTAAAAGCTAAGTAGGAACTCACACTTTCTGTTTGTTAGTGCATGTCGACTGTGGGTCGAATTCTTTCACAGTAGATTTTTGTCCTCTTGTGTAAGCCCTTGCCTTAATTTAAGGAGGAGGCATAAGGGGGTTGTAAGTACCCGTACAGGCCTGGGGGAAGCTGAGGCAATTACAACCTACTTGGCCCCCGGAGTTAAAGACGAAGGACATCCCTCTTTCTCAGGCAGTCTGGTGAGGGAGGGGGACGCAGGCAGCTGAGCACGGCTGGCCAGCTGTCGCCCCGGCACATGCTGAGGGCAGGGACTGTCCGCACCTGTGTGTGCAATATTTGCTTCCTTTTTTATTCAAGATTTTTACAGCTTTCTGGTATCTCTTCCTCTTGTTCGGCCTGAGTGTAACCCGGTTTCTACCACAAACCTATCTTTATTCTTAGAAGATGAACAGAAGTTTAAAATTTCGGGTTACAGCTATGTGAAAACAGATGTGAAAATGAACGTGTGAGGTAGAATTGTCATTGATACCGTGTTTCTTAGTATGTGCTCCTTCCTCTCAGAGTAGAAGGAACTGATGAAATTGTTCAGAAATCACTTTATATAAGTTCGCAATGAAAAATCTGCTTTCCGCTCACTGCACATTGTTTGACACAACTTAAAACCTTACTAAAATTAACTGTTGTTTTAATATTAAATGGAAGGAAACAAGTGTGTTTAGTTATAAATACACATGTTCCTAACAAACACTTAAAAATACAGCTATAATATACTTCTGACTAGTCATTGTGATATCTCTATTTCTTTATCAGGGAGACTTCTTGTGCTGTATGGTACTACTCACTTGCACTATGGAAATATTTTTTCTCTTCATAGCCCGTTGTCCCATTCATTACTGTATGAAGCAAAAAAAATAGCCTAAAAATGTATTGCTCATCACTGCTGCCTCTATTGATGTTACACTTTCCTTTCTCCTGAATTAGGGGTTTGAGATGTTGGGTTATTTTTGACTGGTCATGTGAGCAAGCAAAGTCAGTTTTCCATGGGTTATTTTACTTTCAGAAGTTATGGATGAACGAGGTGGCCCATTTTATGGTTATTAGTGGCAGCAGACAACTCAAAATGGACTGGCTATATACAGTGCCAAGTTACATGAGAACTTCTAAACCAACTGTGCACTTTCATAGGGAAGTGTGCTAGGACAATTACTGTGAAGTGCACCCTACTTCAAATAGACAGTAATGTCCCTTTCAAGGTTAAGCAAGTAATGAAACATGCATGCTATGCGCAGAGTAGTGTTGCTTAGACAGTGTCATCTTCTACTGAAATGGAATACACTTGAAGTCAGTTATTTTATTTGATGAACTATCTTAATGAGAAGAGAGTCTTGTTATATAGGTCTGATTGGTCACCAACGCAAGATAATCTGAAGTGAAGGCTGACACTGTCAGTTGTAAGTTGCTGCTGCAGTATGGCAGTTCTTTCAAATATATCAGAGAGGATTTGCAATGATTCTAGAAGATACAAAATAATCCACGTTTCGTTCATTTATTTACACAATGAAGAATTACCTGGAGAAAGTTTGGATTTTTATGTATTATTTTATTTAATATTGCTTGAAGCGAAAATTAATCTAATAAAGGGGAGACGAGCATCTAAATGAGCCCAGTTGTATTCATAGTAATAACTTCAACAGAAAGTGCTTAGGATCTTCTTTCATAAGAACATAATTTAATATTTTTTCAGTGTACAATCTGTGTAATTCACTGCAGTTGTAAATTGTGACTATGGAAATCAGCCATGTATCGAGTGCTATGGTTTAAGTGTTGGCAGTGCATTTTGTTACTAAGTTTTGTCACTTGTTTCACTGTTCAAGTGTGTACTAAATAATATTTAATCTAGAATAAACTAGAGATATCTCTGAAGTATCCTTAGACTAAGAGCTTTACCTGGATGTAATTTGGTCATTTGCCTTTAGATGCATGCACTCAATGCATGTAGAAAATATATGCAGGAATATATATGTAATTAATATTATTACAACGATTTTGGAAAAGTTTTAGAGAATAAAAAATGTTAATACAGCAAAAGGTATTAATTGGATACTGGCTAGTGGATTTAGGGACTTCTGCAGCATCTTCCCATGCATTCAGGTTCGCAGATTTGGGTAATTTGCATACAGGTCATGAACCTAAAGTTGTAGGTTTTTGGTAGATGGCAGCCTTACCTCTGCACCAGTGTGATGTCTGGGCTGCAGGGTGTTGGCATGAGGGTGAGGGAGAAAGGGAGCTGCAAGTAATGCAGGATGGTTTTGGTGAGGAGTATGGTAATGGTTTGTTAGTTAATGGGGCTTTTGCAATGACAGCACTTTTTAGAAATTACTGCATATTACCAGTTTTGTTAATTTAGCTTAATTAATGTCCTATTATCCTTAATTAATTTTCTATTGCTTGTGTTTAGTCTGTTGTGTATTTTACTACGTATTATTGCTTTATATACAGCCAGTAATGTTGCTGTGTTTCTTACTAAGGGCTCTGATACCATTGTCATCAAAGCTTACAGCCGCAGAAAAACAAGTGTCAGCAATTCTGGAAAGCTTTCAGGCTCACATCTTTACCGTTTTGTTCATTGAAGGGACTGGGTCAGATATTCTGTTTCCAAGTTATTGTTATTGGCAGTATTTCAGAGCATGCTTATTTAACAGAAAAACAGATTTCTATATATCATTGTCCTGTGCACACCTGAGTTACAAAACATTTTTTTGTGGTGGACTTTTGCCTCCAACAACTTTGATATATTTGTGGTGAACGGCCATGTTTAAACTCAACTGAACATTGCTCTGGCATCTAAAAGACTGTGGATGATACACGGTAGATGATAATGGAAAGATGTGGAGATAAAAATGAGTTTTAGTTGTAACACCTTAAATTGTGCTTGTAGTGTTTGGCTTCTTTGCCTCATTTATGTTATCCTGTTGGCTAATATCACTGCAGCTTGTTCTAGCTCACCAGGTGTTCAGTGGTCATCACTCAAAGCTTACTATATTTATTTCTTTTAAGGTTACCTTGCCAAAAATTACAATCATATGACTGATGGACAGGATAAGACAATTGAAATGTTTTGGATGTGTGCAAGCAAAAGTTTCATGAAATGTTAGGAAAATTTTGTATTTTGTATGTCCTTAAGCTCCAGAATTCCATACTTTAAAATCTTTAGCGTTTTTAAGCAGAAGGCCAAAAATATATGTTAAACCAGTATTGCAGATTATGAGCTGGGCAAAGGCTTGAAATGTAATACTTGATTCTTAGTTTAGTACTGGAAATTTGGAACCTAGAAGTGCAGAATCTGCCTTACAATCATAATGAAGTTTTGTCCAGATTCACAATTTGGAGTTTATTGTAGTCTTGTTATGGCTATTCCATTACAAGTATAAACAAATTTAAGCTCCTAATTTGCGTATTCAACTATTACAGAAACTGTGTCATAGATTTTTTCTGTTACAGTTTATTTTCTTTAGAAAGCTAAGAGATAGTTGCTTATTTTTTTGTGAATAAAAGGATATATTACTGGGGCTTGGGATGTAAATTACTTAAACTGGAGTTATCCTTGATGTAATTGTGTGCTTTCTATATTGCATTGCAGAGATGGTGTACTGAGTGTGAGTAGATCAATCATCAATAGCTCCGATAAGATAATTCAAAAGGGTGACTCCTCAATTTTCCAACATGCTGCAGAAGGTTGGAAAATCAATTCTTCTTTGGTAATGGAAATAAGGTGAGTTTCCTAAATAAAAAAGCAATTCATTTCACCTTGCCTATGATTATTTTAATTTATTTTGCTTTATGATTCCTTTGGTCTATAAAACAGTAATTTGATTTACATTTGCAAGTGGATGTTTTTAAAGTGTATCTATTTAGGTTTCAGTAGTGTATCTATTTAGGTTTCAGTGTTAAATGCAACTGTATGACATTAGGCTTCAAAGTAAAGTCATCCTTCATAAGAATTAATAAAATGTTTTCACCTGGCTGTGACTGTAAGACCTGTGTAATCAATCTCTATTATTCATGTCCATATTTAAGTTGGTTGTCTAGAACTCTTCCACAGTCAGTGGTGAGAAACTGGTGCTTTTAGGACATGATTTTCTCTTATCCTAAAGATTTGATATAGAACAGGTGAAAGTATCTTAAGCATACCAGCTTTTCTCCCTTGACTACAGAGGGAGCTTAGGCAAACAGCTGGGGTGCAGGAGTCAGTAGCTGGGCCATCAAGTGTTGTGAGTCCACTTGTGGCTGTGGCTGGTCCACATCACAGGGTCAGACACTGACAATAGCTGTGTCTTAAGCCATTTCCTTTATTGATATGAGGCCAAAAAGAGCCTTAGGCTTATGCTGAGGGGGCAGCCCAGTAGCAGAGTTGAACTGTTTGATAGTTCTGATGTGTCTTTACAGTGGATCTCTGGACCTTGGAGCCTCAGAGAGTAGCAAGATGCCTCTGAGTGTGTCGTGTTGTATCTTCCCCATCTTCATCAGGAAGATGGCCCATGAGAGAAGCACATGGAGCATGGATTGGCATTGTGGAGTTCTAGGAGTGCCACATGCTATGAAAAATGAGGGAAAGTAACTATTTTTAACAACAATTGCATAGTAGATTAGACTTGATTTCTGAATATTAAGATTTTAAATAGTAATGTGTTCCAATTAAAATGTAGTTGCTATTTCCCTTTCTACTTTTATTTTTTTTTTCAATTTTTTTTAAATTAAAGGACGGTTTAGAAACCCCTAAATCATGCATTGTTTTCATGTATAAAAGCATGGCTTCTCTGAATGAGAAATATAAGAATTTTTTTAATGACTGCTATTTTATGTCCCTAATTCTAAAACATGCAGAAGATAAAGGTAGCTCAGAATTGTATGTATCATAAGTTATGGGTCCAAAAGTTGGGAAAAAACAGTTTTTTCTACTTGTGAAGTACGCTGATTTGGAAATGATTGACTATAAGTAGAGACAATTATTCTCAGTCATTTTACTGAAAATTTGAGTATCATATTTCAGAACCATTTAAAACCGATACGCTTTACTGCTCAAGCCAAACAATAAGCAAGAAAAGGTATTACAATAACCTTTTGGTTAAAATCAAGAGAGAAAATTAAGCTTGGGTTTTGCCAATTTTCCACCTGTTCCAAATGCAAAATATGTTATTCAGACAATGAAGTAAAACAGTGGAGAATGCTTTAGTATGTTTTCATCCTGTTAATACATGTATATCATTTCATGTGTAATAATTTCAATCTACTAGATTAATGAGATTCAAAATCTAATTTTTTTCTTAATCAAATCAAAATCTCCTTAATCAAATCAAAATCTCTAATTTTTTCTTAATTGTTTCCAGAGAGGGAAATCTCTCTTATTTAATAAATCACTATTGTGTACTTAAGAACCACTTTTATATGTGGGGTTTTAAAATGCCGTGCAGGGAAAGGGTCTTTTTTGTCTCATTAGTATATAGTGAAGAAAGCAGTGTATCTTGTACACTGGCTTAAGTACTAGAAGTAGAGGTTCCACTGTAATTCTTCCATTGTAAGAGTGTACCATAGAGGGCATAAAGCTGAGATTATTTAGAAGTCCACATTGCCAGTCTTGTTTTCAGAGGAAATGGCTACCTTAATGAACTCTGGGAGAGACAGAGTAGGTAGGTATGAACCAGAAAATTATTTTAGATTAATGTGACTTAGGGTCAAAAGTTGATATGAACTCTATGAAAGGAGTCAGTGCTACCCACCAGGCATAATCTTTCCAGCAATCCTCTTTGCTGACATGTATAGCACATTCAGTTATGGTTCTCAGTAGTGAAAAAGGGATATCAGGCATGCTTTTCACTGAGGAAGTTGCATGCAACCCCTTGTGATGTATTTCAGTCTGATGTTGACTAAATTATGTACATTCTCTCATTTTTTCAGGTGGTTTGCTATGCACCTTTCTTCCATGTTACAGTAAGAAGCATTTTAGTTGTAGTTTTACACTTACACACCTTTCAGGACTAACTTTAAAAGTGTCTGGCAAAGTCGTACAGTATTTTTGTGGTTTAACTAACTGCTTTAGCCCTCCATAATATGTTGCATGCACTGTGTAGACTATGAAGATGATTCATTGTCTATAATTGCAGCTGTTAACATGATGATTTGTTGGTGGTCTTGTGGTGTGATCATAGGAAATAACAGTAAGAGATAAATAAAAAGCAAGTTAGTGCCTGTTGAGTAATGTATAAAATGTTATCAGTTCTAAGTAGTGGAGAAATAATTTGTGAAGCCATTCGTGTCCATCATAAAGATATTTCATAAAACTTAGAGTCATCCACGAATGGCAGATGTTTTTGTGTCTTACTTTAGCTTGCCACTCACATTATCAATTTTCAAATGTAGAAAGTATTTTTTTGCTTTGTTCAAGGACAATTGGTCAGTGATGTGTCAAATCATGTTGATTGGCATCTAGAATATTGTACTTTGCTATTGCTTTCTTGACTTTGTGGTCATCGTCTCTCACCATTTTATTTTTGCTCAAGTTAGTGATGTGTCTGTCAGCCTCAAAGGCCTTAGGAATTCTTGGCAAAGCCAAGCTCAGATAGGAGTCAGTGAGTGGTAAATCTTCTTCATCAGGACCCCATGGAAGGATGGAAAGCTTTCAGTGGGTTTCTGGTGCTCTAGAACTTTACAGCCAGAAAGGGCAGTCTGTGGAGTGTAGCAGCCTTCTTGGGAAGGCAGCAGCCTTTTGGAGATACTAAGCAGGCTTAAGAAGAAAGTGCTAGACTTTCTGTGATTGAGGTGAAAATTATGGGTATTACTAATTACTATTACTATTTACTTGGGGCTGTGTGAAATGTTCTGCCTTTCCAGTGATTGATTTAGTAGGAGACTGGTTTTTGCAACTGATGTTACTTTCTCATTGCTGGCAACTTCTTTGAAGAAGAATTGATCATTCCTGTGACAAAGGGATGAAAGGGAAGAAGACTGCTTTCTTAGCTCCCTTTTCTATCTGTGTTATTTCAGTCATGAAGAGGAGTCCAACATCTGCTAAGGTTTTATGTCTTATGTCCTTTCTACTCTCTGTAGCAATGTGAAAGGTTTCCTCATGCTTATAGAAATAAGGAGACTTCATTTGTAATGAAGGCTATAGTTTCAGAAAGTAGGTATGTGTCTGCAATGGTACAAACCTCTTTGAGAAGGCCTTCCACACAGGACTGATGACAGCACATCTATGACCTGTGTGAAATGAACTACAATTTCTTGTCTGTGACTTTTTTCTACTTACTTTTAAGTAAATATGGTAGTTTATGCTGAAAGGAGCAAAATAAGGTTATGAATTGCAGGAAGGCAAATTTTTAAATAACTACATTGGGAATGTATTTATCTCTACAATGTAACAGAGACTATTTCCTGTCAGAAAAGTGTGAGAATTTGTAAGATGTCAGCATCATCTAAAAAAAAAAAAAGCATCTTCCTCCTTCAAAAGGTTCCAATTATTATCAATTTTTGTCTTACAAGTTAGTGTGAAACAGCTCTGATAAGTCCCTGAAGTGCTAGCAGTAAATACAGAGCCAGCAAAGGAGCACTACAATTGCTAAGTAGTAAATGCAACTCAGCAATGGAACACTACAATTGCTCGGAAGCTTTTGGAGCAATGTTCTAAAGCCATTTGCACTGTTTCTTTCTGATTGTTTTTGTGTCAAAGACATAGAATCTTCCAGAGAAGGGTTCCCTGGTCTGGTTTAGTCATATTAATCCTCAGGAGATTTTTGCTTGCCAATCTATCTTACTCTACCTTGCTTATCTTCTTCAAAAGCTGGTATATGGACGACCTTCCTTTTGCATGCCCACTCTCTTGTATTAAAGTGTTTCTGTTTGTGTGACCTCCATCAGCTGGGAACTCCTTGAAGCCCTTCCAGGGTTATTAGCAGCTAGGTATGTTTTTAACAAATCCAAATTAGTGGTTGAACTAGATGATCTTTCAAGTCCTCTTCCAACACAAACTATCCTATGATTCTAAAGACTGCTTTTCTTGAAGAGCTTTTCTTGAAACCCTTTCAGACTCAAGTAAAACCTAGCACAGGTGCTGTGGTCCTCACTGCTTCCTCAAGAAACTAGCAGAAGCTGGAACTCTAGTCATGTAAAAGAGCAAGCTGTGACCTTCTGTAACCATAGAGTTTGTTCTTTCATGTTGTTTTTAATTAAAATAATTTAGCTGGCAAAAAAATCATGTTTTATCTAGGTTGCAATCCCTGGTGATTGTAAAGGCTGAGGGCCACCTTCTACTTTCCAGCTGCGGAGTGCAAAGCAGAGTTAGGACTTGATAGATTGAAAAGTGGGGTTGTTTATGAAGGCCTGTCAGAGACAGTCTGCAGGAAATCAAGAGGAGGGATTAGAAATCTACAGCATAAAAGTTTTTAAAAAAATGTTGAGTGATTTTTTATTCCCAGGTAAATGAAGGATATTGCTAAGAATAAGGTATAGGCCTAAGCAAGACATAAGGAACAAGAGCAGCCTCAGCTTCTGTGGAAAAGATCTAAGGAATACTATGCTTCCAGTAAGGCCAGGGAAGCACTGACAGAGGTGCCTGGGGAGGTTGTCAAGTCCCCACCACATGGGATTATTAGGAACATATTAGATAAACATGGGCTTGGGGACATGTACGTAAAGGCATATCTTCAGTGGGCACAGAGAGGATCAAGTCCATCTCTGTTCCATAATGTGATTGCTGGTGAAACTTCCTGGGCACTTAGGATGCACTCTAGAGGCTTCTCCTCACACCTGAAGGAGTCTACTCAAGTCCAGGTGCAATGAATTATGGCACTGCCTTCCTCTACAAAAGTGACTTTCCCCAGAAAAAGCATTGACGGTCATATTTCAGTTTTCTTAAGAATGTCTAAAAATATACATGGTTTTGTAATCTTCAAATCGTCTAGTGGTCTATTTTCTTTTGTTCATTCACACAGTTCTGAGGCAGGTGAAGAACAGTTTGAGACTGTATAATAGTTTTGTGGTACAAAAGACCACAGTACAAAATGAAACTAGAAAAATGTGTGATGAGAAAAATGCCATCGTGCTGCCCCAGAGCAGTACATAGTCTTAACATTTGGGAAGCAGTTCAGAGACATTACTGTTGCATGAACTCATCAGACAACCCGGAGTTTCTGTTGGTACTTAAATGTTATGGAGATCGGTTTCTGCTTATCAAAGAAGAACCGTAGGTCAGTCACAGATTATGACACTGGTTTTTTTTGAGTCGTGTAAACATGTTCCAAGCAGCTGCTTTGCTGTAATTAAGGGTGAGTCACATCAGTCTCACCTGACCACAAAATGGCTCAGGTCACACCCTGACACAGTTTTATTTGTCATAAAAAATCTTGAAAACCACCTTAAATGAAACTGTTTACACAGTTTAGCTTAAGGCTGCAGAACATTGTTTCTTCAAGGTTTGCTAAAAACACTGCTCTTTTTTCCCTTACAGTTGAGCTTACTTTTGAATTTAGTATGCAGCTTGAAGTAGATTAGTGCTTACTTGTGAAAATCGGAAGTACTGTTATTGCCATGGTATCAGTGAGTCAGTAGCATAGAGGAACTTAAAACAATAGCATGGACTCTGCATTATTTATCATATTACTGTCAGTATCAGAAGATACCTGGATACAGTCAGATGAATCAAGAAAAAATATTTTAATGTTAACATGATTTAATGTTAACATAATGACAGCCTCAGATAAGAAAATATTTTTGAATATGTGAGAAGATACTAAGATTAGACATTTCTGACTATCTCAGCATTTTATTGAAAAATAAATTCTGTAGACATTTTGGAAATTTTGGCTGTGTTAAGTGAGTGGTTGATTATCTGATTCTAATTCAGGTCTACATGAAAATCTTTGGAGGACTTTTATAAGCATATAGATAAATGAGTTTTGAATGTAAGCAGCCAAATGAATAATGGAAGCCAATGTGCTCTTACTTTTTTGACACTGTTTGCATAACTTCACTGCCTTCCTCTTTCAAAAATAATAGAGAAGATACTGCGTTCATGTACAGATGTTGGTTTTTTTTGCTAGCATGGGCAGTTTAAGGCCAATTTTTATAGATAACAGGAACTGAAGCAAATCTTCTGGTGATCATGTGACTTTTTGTAGTTGGAAATCTAGTTCTTGTGAATTGCAGTTAATTTTTTGAGGTTTTGACATTCATCAGTGGTTATCCCTTCTCACATTGAAGTTGATGTGAAATGAGTTTCTTGATAGCTTGGCTGATGATATTTGTAGGTTTTGATGGATTCGTATTATCTTTTACAGCTCCAGATGTAGTAGACCTCTTCCTATGTGATGAATAATTGCAGTAATTTTTAATACTTCTAGATTAGGCAATTCTTTCTTTCCTTTTCTTTTTTGTTTTGTATCAGTTGATCTATCTGTTGCAGAGCGCCCACAAAGTTAAACTATCAAACCCAAGGAGATTTAAAGTCCATTCAATTTAAAGGCCAAATTGGAGTCTTCATCTTCCTTTTTACAGAAATACCTTGCCTGGCCTTAGCAAAGGCTAAACTAAGGATTTTAAGATTGTTTATCCTGCTTTTCTGAGTCCCTCATATGCCTCAGCATAAGTTGCCTTTACTGTGAGGCTGCTTGCTTCATGTGTGACAGCTGTAACAGATAGCCCAACATATTCCAGATATTCTTTCCTTTTTTTTTTTTTTTTTTTTGGCCAAGTTTAGGAAATGAGAGGAATTACTTAAAAACCCTTTATATTATGTTTCACTTTTCCTATGGCTTTTAAGATCTGAATCCATGCAAGATTCAGACATACTCTTCTTTCTTGAGGCAGCAACACAAGAGCTGGCTAGTGAGTATGGGTGTTTCTGTTGTTCATCTCTATTAATTTGTGGGGGATTGTTTCACCTTTATGGCTGTGACTAAGTGTTACAACTGCTAGCATAACATTTCTAGTTATCTTTTCCTGATTGGTTGTGCTCTATGGAAGTTTTTCTTTAGAAGCTTAATATGTAAAAAACATTCTTTTAGTTAACAAAATATCCATTTTTTTAAAATTCCACCTTTCCTACTGACAACAGTGAAAAATACTAAGTTTTTGTTTTTCTTATCTTCGTAGATGCAGAGGTTTCTAGTAGATTTGTTATGTACTAAACACCGTGGCCTGGCTCAGCACTCCCTGTCTGTTCCATAAGAGGGTTGTACTTGGTTCAGATGTGATTTTTCTTCACAAACATACCTGCTTCACAGGTGGACACAAGCTTGTAAAGCTTCGCTCATGTCTTAGTTTGAAAAGACAGGTGTCTGTTAAGGAAGGCAGGAGTCTCTCTTGAAACGCAAAATGTAAACCCCCTCCCTCTGAATTATTATAATTTTGAAATTAAGGAGCTCTTAGGCAAAGATATGGGAATAGGAATAACAGTTCTTTATTAGGAAAAATAAAAAAAAAAGATGCAGTAATAAAAAAAAGCACTAACAGAGTCAGAATACAACTTGACACCCTGTGGGTCAGGGTGGTGGTAGCAGTCTGATTAAATGGTGGCTGCAGTCCTCCCAAGTGACAGGTGTATTTCTGTTGAAACAATGACTCTGTAGAAAGGGTGTAGGTTTTCTCTGAAGGTACAGTGGTGTTGTAGATGGGTCTGGTCTTTTTCTGGGAATCCAGTAGGAAAAGGCTGATCTTCTGGGATTCTAGTGGGAAAAAGCTGCCTGTGGTGTTCTAAATAGCAGATTATATCCAGGTAGGAATGCTTGGCTCCTCCCCCTGGGTGGAACATCTCACAGTGGGATGATGTAATTTTATCAGTCATGCTGTGAGACTCAATGGCCCATTAACAGAAGATATCTCCCCAGAGGGAGGATTGGTTGTGGAAGAGATAAAGAAAATCATCCCACCTGGTTTTAACAGATAGCAATTGAAAACACATCTCTAGCCACATCTTGCATTTGCAACCTAAGACAGCTGATTTATAATCCTGAGCCACCAGTGGCTCCTCCATCTCTGGGATTTTTTCAGCTTTTTATGTCAAGGGCGTACTGAAGACTGCTCTACTCTGCTAGTTAAACGTCAGTCATTGCATACATTAGTCATAACACTGCAGTCATTATGTATCTATTTTGAATCTATGTATTGAACATGTGCCAATTTTTGGACCCTTGTTTCTACCGTTCTGTTGAGGGCAGAATGGAAGCTTTGGACAGAGTTTATTAGACAATCCCTCCCACTGAGTTACGAGGTATAGAACTTGTTTTCTAAATCCCTTGCATGTTAAACCCCTTCTCAGAGAGGAGTCAAGGCTGATTTTAAATTTGTTTTTATGAAAACAAACTGCCACAGTTCTTTTTAAAAATGTCTTAATTCCAAAATTTTGTGAAGATAGTCAAACAGAGTATGCCTTCAAATTTTCAGTTACCTTTCCTTCGTCTCTCTGTGTCTTTGTACGTAGAAGTCATTAAGCACTCGTTCTGTAGTATTTGTGTGTTACATTGTAACCACAGTGTTAACTCCATCCTAAAAGCTTTCCTCTAACTCAATCCTAGAGCATGGGAAATTACCCTGGCAGGACTGACACTGTTTGCCCTCTGCTTTATGATGTATGGTTTGTGCAGGTTTACCTATACTGCTGCTAGATAAAACTCCATTTGAGCAGGGAGTGTTGGGTTTTGTCTCTACGTTTTTCTGTCAATGCAGGAAGAATATTCTCCAGTTCTTGGATGCCGAAAGAGATGTCTCAGTGGTCAAAAGCAGCTTCAAGCCTGGAGATGTAATTCATTATGTACTGGATAGACGTCGCACTCTAAATATTTCTCAGGATTTGCACAGCCTTCTCCCTGAAGTTTCCCCAATGAAAAATCGCCGATTTAAAACCTGTGCAGTTGTTGGGAATTCTGGCGTCCTTCTGAAGAGTGGTTGTGGGAAAGAGATTGACAGCCATGACTTTGTAATAAGGTAAGTTTTTATCTGCTGTTGAAGATGCAGAGTACTATGTTTCTTGCAGAAAATCTGGGAGAAATGTTTTAATCTGACATACATATTACAGGCATTAGCTAAATTAATCTGAAACATTATCCACCAACATGTGATTCCCCAAATTTAAATTCATGCTTGTATTATTGATAAGAAGATTATTGTGAAAATAAAACAAGGGAGACAGGTTTGCATTACTTAATTTTGCTTTTTGCTGTGCTTATTCCAGACAAAATGATTCTTACAGAGATCTTGGTTGAAGAAATGCAAAATGGTTTCTTTTTAAGAATACTCTTTTTTAGCTTTTGGTCAGCATAGATGGCCTTCTGTAAATTACTACATTACTTTTGTGTAGCATGTAGTAAAATTTCAGTGTATTATATTGACGTTAAACGAGGATGCCCCTGAGGTAGTGGGAAGTCACCCTAATATATTCCTTCACATTGGTTTAAGAATCTATTCTTGCAGTTTGGGGGAAAATGGTATGTTTCTCTTTTTATTTGTTCTTCATACACACAGAGTAGAGGGCCTTTGGATTTCATGTATCATGTCAAAGCTGGCCTCATTTGACATCTTGGCATTATGTAGAAAATGCTGAGCAAGAGATGGGTACTTCTGCTTTTGAAGCAGAAGTTTCAATTGATTTGGTTTGAGAAGGATGAAAGGACAGAAAAAAAAAAAGAGGAAGACTGTGACAGAAAGCAATATAGAAATATTAGTCATTACAAGTTATTTGCTTTTTCCTTTTTTCACCTTTAAGAGTGATGAGGACAATAAATAGTAAAAGGACATGGAAAAGAAAAATAATGGTTTTGCAGTACATAAATAAAAGAATATGCATGAGTTTTATATTTCATTTGAAAGTTATTTTAACAAGTTGCAACTGAAGTTATAACACACTTCTCTTTCATTTTCCGTGTTAGTCATACTTGTACCTAGTTGCACTAGTTATTGAAATTAGCATCCTTACTTACTGCAGAGGAAATCTAAAATTAATTACCACAGTTTTAAATTGCATGTAGCCTATGGCATGCTTTTGTATTTTCTCTGAGATTAAATGTGATTCATTTAACAGGATGTCCTGGTTTTGGACAAATTTAGGAGGAAGTGCTCTGAAAGGAAATGTTCTGTATCCTTTATACTGAAGAGTAGGTTTTAGCAACTTTTTTTCATGAGTTCTTACAGGTTTGAAAGTATTTTTCTTGGAGAAAGTGAAAAAATTGTTTATTTAACAAGCAAGTTGTTTACAGGTGTGAAAAGAACGAATAATGTTAAATAATAAAACTTTTTGCTGCTTTGAAGAGATTCAGAATTTTTTCTGTAGTGTGGTTCAGTCTTTTACTGAGTCTGGAGCTGGTCTTTGGACCACCATGCAATGTGGGGGGGACCCTGGACAATGTTTTGGTTTTTGGATTGGAGAAAAGCTGCATAGTTCTAGAAGACAAAGCTACTCTTCAGGAAAATCTTCTGCTTCAATTAACAAATGAAAAGCTAACTTTAAAAGCAAAGAAACTACTCCATATGTTTTTTCTAGAGAGAAAAAGCCACGAGTTGGGAAAAACCAAGAGTCTTATCTCTGTGTTTTAAAACACAGTTGGCAAAAAAAATGTTATCACTTCTCTTTCCTCTTTCTCTCTCTCTGGGTTTAGCTTAAAGCTATAGGACGCATTTTTGGGCACAAAGCAGGCGAACAAATCACGCCAGGACACAAGACTACAGAAAAAATTAGATGCTAAATTTTCTAGATTAAAATTTTCATAGGGAAGGCAAGGTACATACTTCATTTTAAATCATGTGCTGAATTTCTTTGCAGTCGTCCCCATGCTCTTCTGCACATTTTAACTAGCCATGAAGCTGGGTGATGATATCTGATAGGAGGTTTTAAGTAGTTCAATTACATGGAGGAAAGATAATATTCTAGAGACTTGGTGGAGCTTAATAAAATCAGTAGGAAGTTACTGTGGCTAATCAGGAGTTTAGACTGGCGAGAGGGATGCGCATGTTCTGTAAAGATGATGAGGAAATGGAACAGGTTGCCCGGGGAAACTCTGCATGTCCCATTCCTGGGAGTGTTCAGGGCCATTTTATATGGGGCTCTGGGCAACCTGGTCTAGTGAAAGTTCTCCCTGACCATGGTGGAGGATTTAGAACTAGATAATCTTTAAGGTCCCCTTTCAACCTAAACCATTCTATGATTCCATGAAAAGTCTCTTATATGGTGTATGACAACTAAGTGGTCTGTATAACAACTAGTGAGTCTGACAATATTCTGATTAATAATCTCTAATGTTTTGAGAATAATGTGCGTGGCCCTCCTGCCTATAGGGAGTTTAAGTGCAGTGTTTTTTTTTTTTTTAATTTACAAATGAAATTTAAGATATTTTAGAATTTACATATTATAATTTAAACTGTATGATATTTATTTATTTACATCTCAATGCATGTATAGTTATATAGCATCTGTTTAAATAGCAAGGAATTTCTTTGTAACTGAAGTTAAAGTAAAAAACAAATCAGTCATCAGAGTTAGTTTCCTACATTCCTCATCTTCCCTTTAGAAAAATTGTACATCACTTGATATGTAATCACATGGTGTAATTATGAAATCCTGGAGTGCTTCATAAACCCTTACCAGTCTTGCTGTTGGGATTCTGGTATTAAAATGTACCATGACAGTCTGTTAATCTTTTTACTTTTATCTGTTCTCTCTAGAAGTAAAATGTCCTCACTTATGTGTTGCCTGATGGTATACTTGAAAGGAGTTTCTGAATGGATCCAAATGTATAGGCTGGTGAAGGACAGTTTTGTAGAATCTTCTGATACTAAGTGCATTATGTCTGTGTGCTGTGACAAGTATGTCATACTGTTCTGGTTAAATGTATTCCATTGATTTTGATTGTATTTTATTGGGGGGGAAAGGGGGTGAAATCTGAAGGAAAATTTTGTCTCTGAGAGTTGTTTCTTAGAGGAGCAGTTCTTAGGTTAGAGTTAACACCAACATTACCATTAATTTAATGATCAAACTGAGAGTGAAAGTCTGTGACAATGAAGAGGACACAACAGATATCCAACGATATCTGCACTATTGATTAACTCAAGATCCTATACATGGAGTGAAAGTGTTAATAATAATGGACAAGCATGCAGAAATTTCACAAGTTTAGTGAAGTCATGCCTATTTTGACAGTCGAAAATATGGTCCGTCTAATTAAAATGGGAAGAGAGGACACTCCGTAAAAGAATCCCAAACTGTGATGACTGTGAACTGTTTTCTGATTCCCATATACATTTCCTTTTTATCTCTCATGTTTTTATAGTCCATAAGGAGCTATTGATCTGTGTGTCCCTGCTACTCTCTTCTAGTGCTGAGCTTCAGTGTCTTGCATTTTGATCTATAACCAGACACAGTCTGAAGCACTCCAAAATATCTGATTACCTGAATAAGTACATCTTGTTCCCATATTTATGCACTTTCTCATGCTGAAATTACCAGCCCAGGGGTGAGTTAACTGTTGCATTTTACAGAGCAGATGAACTTCTTATAATAAGTGGTATATTTTGAAATGCAGTGGTTATGTAGGAGTTTCTGAGAAATGCAGCTGTATTTTGGGCCAGTGGAAAATAACAATGCCAAGCATTGCCAAGTAATAACTTGGAATTATTTCTGGAAACCAATATGTACCAAACAGTTCAGCTTTGGGTTCAGAATTTGAACAATATCAAAAATCAGAGTAAGTAGTTATATATTTTTTTTTTAATAATTTAATTGGATGTTAGTGATGAGATCTACACAAAAGCAGAGGCCAAGTTCAGTTTTGAAATAATTTGGTTAAAACCAACCAGTCAAACAAACCCTATTAAATATATTGTGTTTTTTTTTTCTTTTGGTAACCCCACTTCTAGAAAAGTCCCTTTCATTTCAGTTGGACAGTATGGAGAAGAGGCCTGTTGAGCGAAACTTTTTCAGTAGGTTAGTGCTGCTTTGACAAGGAACAGCCATGAGAAGATATTAGTTCCTTCTTTCTTTGGATTGCCTGGTTTATATGTTACAACTCTGCTTTTCTCACCATAGTTTTTCCTGGTGGCTCTGCCAGCATTTAGGAACCAAGTGGATGTTTTTGCCATCACTAGTGATAAAATTTTGCTGGGCAAATGCAGCTCTATTTTTCCAGAATGATTTGACTTTTGTTTTTTAACTTTACCATCCATGTGATTAGTGAAGTTGACATGAAAAAGCTTGTAGTCCATTTTTTTTTTCCTTTTGAGAGGAAAGAATACATCCTTTAACAGATGTCTTGGTTTGCCCTGTACATAGGTGAGGATAATCTGATTAGACTTTTTCCCTAGTGTATTGATTTTTGTGGGCAATAGGTGAATATTTCTGTGATATGCAGAAGCAAGCATCGTATACGGTATAAGCAGAAGACAGCAGGTATGGTCTGGCAGAAGAAAAGGACAGATCTAATCATAGTGAGGAGGTGCAGTATCTTATTTCAGGAGAACAATTTAAATTAATAATAAGAAATTAGTAGTAGCTTCATTAATGTGTGTTGTTCTTTCAAACCCTAGGAAAAAAGCATCATAAATTTGTCAGAATAAAGGTATTAAGAATATTAATTTGCCTATATCCTGGAACTTGGTTTTTGTAATTCATATCAGCTTTTATCTTCAATTTTTTTTTTAGTATACCTTACTTGGACCATGGCCATCATTCCAAGGAGAGCTTGGACCCAGCAGATCTGTTGAAAGCAAAGTTGCCAATTTAACACATATATTTTAAAGCATGAGTCTTCCTCTAAAAATAACATCTGAATACATCATGACTAGATCATTAGAACTTTTTCAGAACTCAAATGTGACAGCTCTATTTTTTCCTTCTGTTTCTTCCTTAAACTTGTCACACTACATTGAAAAATTAAATTAAAGCAGAGGAAAGCCATCATCTTCCAATGTTGTCGCTCAGGGATTTGAGTGTTTTAGAAAAGGGGAGCTCTGGTGGAGTTGTTCCAGTCAGCCAGGTGTGAGTGGTCTCCACCTCAGGAGAGCCTTGGAGAAGGCTTGACTCATGTAGCCACATTTTAGGATTATTGTGTTTTTTTTTTTAAAGAAGTTAGTCCTTAAGTAGGTGATTTAGGAGGATATTTAAGGACAGAAGTCTAGAATGCTCAAGAAATACCAGTAGAAAGTGACTTCTCTACACCTATATACAAATGATCATGGGTTCTAAAGAGGCTGCTTGAATAATTACATATCCTATAAGCATCCAAATGTAGAGGCAGATAGGATTAGTCTGAATCTTCTTGAATCTTCTTGTAACTATTCCGAGAAAAAAGGATGCTATTATTTTTAAGTCACCTACTCCTATTGTTGATAATACATAGCCTTTAATTTATTGGTTTTCTAAACAGTTGGAAACTCAGGAGCACTGTGCTGGTTTTTCCGCCCCCCCCCCCCCCCCCGATTGTTTTTTAAGAGGTGAAAAGTTTCAGAAGAGTCTTAATCTAAATATCTGGCTTTTTAGCTGTTCTCCATTTTGGAAAGTTCGAACTGCTGCTGCTTTCTATATTCTATTTTAACAGCCCCAAAGTGCTTATCCAAAACAATGAAAATCATAGTTTTTTTCTGAATTTATTGCAAGGGTAATAATTTTTAACCCTTTCTGTCCTGATAATGTTGTAATTTTTTTTTTAAATTTTGTATCAGAGTTATATCAATTATGTGGATCTTCATAATTGCCCTACAGAATATGCTCTTTGTAGATAGTAATGTGTAATGGCATTTTCACATAAAAAGGCTAAGGCCAGGTGTTCAGGATACTGCTAAGTTCCATTTCATAGTTTTTCATGCAGTAAAATATAATTTTTAATATTTCAGTGGTGTAGTTGTTGTAGGTTTTTTTCATCTTTTTTATATGCAAAAAACTTTTAGTGATAGAAATTTATTGCTTTATTTTCTTGTCAAAGGAATAGTATTGGGAAGAACAGCAAATCTAATCCATGTGTAATTTTGCAGCAGGACACACAATAAAGATGTAAATAATGTGTTTTGCAGCTCTTTCTAAAATGCCATTTAGACTTCTTCTGACACTCCACTTTCTATGTCAGTTGATATCTTGGATTTCAGTCACTGATGTTCAGGGAGATGCTTGGAAGAATGAATTTGTTGATTAGCAGCTGAAGTTCTAATCTGGGCAGCAGGAATTAATGAAGTTTTTTTGCAGGTGATGTTACAAAAACCATCTTCATGCTGAAGTCATTGATTAAGTATTTTTGTGAACTTGTGTTGTGAAAGGGTGTATCAGGTTAATATTTTACATGGCACATACTATAAACCCCTCATGATTGTTGTATGTGAATAGAATCTGCACTTCTTTACCTTAGCCTCTAACCTTGCAGTTCTCATGAAACATCCTCTGTCATACCATGGATAAGAACAGAGATGAAATGGGTATGTTAGAGGATTCACTATTATTTCAGATTCCTGTGGTTAATTTGAAGCAATTTTAGTTTTTGTCAGTAGCCACAGAAGTATGCAGAACATGTGAGAATCCATACACTTACTAATAATTGTATTTGTTGGGGGAAATAGGAAGTTGGTGCGTGTTGTTTTTTGTAAATTCCACTTTTTTTGGGCTTGTGTGAAAGTTACCACAGCACTGCTGCACACCTTTTTTTAGAGAACCGTGTCAAAAGATGTGTTATATGCACCCAAATATTAGGGCAGTGTGCTTCTTGCATGTAGATTGAGTGTAGTCCAGCTGTGAGGTTCTCTTCAGTCTTGAACTCTTTTTTTTCCTCTTCTGCTTGCTCAAGCCCTTAATTTTTCCTTAATGTCCAATTATTTCCCAAAAATGGCATGAACCACTGAACTCAAGATTACTATTTTGATTCTTACAAGAATTTGGATATGAATCTTGCAGGCTACTCAGGAAGGAGTATATGTTATTGACACTCGTCTTGTGTAATGCCTTATGTTTCAGAAAGGCTTAATACATCTGCCAGCAACAATCTGATTTTCATTTTTTGTCTACTCAGAATGTATGTGTTTATTTCTGTGCAAGGGATATTTTTGGCTTAGGTCTACAAAGAGAAGATATTAATGAAACAAAGCGTTGGTATAAAGCACTTCTTCCCCATTGCTTTATAGTGTTTTAAAGTACTTATTTCAAATTGTAATCCTCAAGTCCACCAATTGTTAGAGGATTAAGAAGTCTACAGATTCATGGCCATTTCTTGCATTATTCCACTGTAGGTAAAGTATTCTTGTGGTTCTCAATGTCAGATAAAATGGAAATGTTAGCCATTTTACTCAATGAAATTTTAGTGGCTTTTATTTGAAACTAACTTGAAATATGGCCTATGAATACTGTGTGCTGGACCTTTGTATTCATATAAATGATCTGTATACTTATTAATGACAAAGCAAGTTGAACTGAATCTCTGAAGAATAACTGACTTCTCATTTGAGCATATTTTTATGATTTTGATTGCATTATTTTCTTGAGCTCTGCTTTCTAAAAGACTGTGATGTTATGGATGTTTGGGCCATAAAGATGGCACAGTAAACCCAGGGACGATCACCCACTTTGGTAAAAGTGTGGTATAGGAGCACCTACTCCCTTCTTCCTTTTTTTCATGGCATACAAATTCAGCCATTAGCAGTTTTTTCTCCACTTTTTTACTTAACTTATCCTACTGTAACTAATACATTCTGCAGGTGTTTGTGGAAGAAGCATACAATCACAGACTTTTGGTCTGTGTGTCTTAGTATCTCAGTTGTTTTATGCATGCTCAAATACTACATAATATTTAAAACATGATCTAATTTTTCTTTTTTATCCCAGAGCTCTTTTAGTGATAGCATTGCAGTGCGTTTTTCAGTTGAAAATCTTCTGTTATCACACTGAAAGCTCATGTGTGGGAACCCCTGTATTTTCATGGGAAATACTTTATAGGTGTATTTGTCTTTTAGTGGTATGGTTGTACATAGTATTTTTGTGAGTTAGGTGCCTCTGTAAGCTTAGAAATTTCTTAAATAATATAATTGATGCTTAATACTACACTTAGAATAGCCACCTTGTTGAAATAGCTGTGCAGAGGTTTTGTCTATGGTCTGGTCTGATGTCATGGGAAGAACAGGCACTGCAGCATTAATTTGAGGTACCATGGATATTAGTGCCTATAATACTAGCAATCACATGAATTATGAATGTTTCCCATACATTTAGGTCTTTTTCTAACTCCCTCTCTAAAATGTATCAATCTTTGTCTCATTAGACCATTTTCTAAATACTTCTGCCATAGATAGTGCTTAGAAGATGTAAGGTGTCCTAGGGTGATGCTTGTATCCCCAGTCATGTGTTCTGTTTATGCTGGATATTATGTTCTGTGCCTTCAAGACTGGCTCTGAAGAGTGAAGGTTTGTTTTGTTTTTTTGTCAGCCTGCTCACTCCCCCAGCAGTAGGCGGGACATAGAGACAGGGGCGATACATAGGGCAGCTTTTGCTTATTGCTTTGCTTTCGCTTTGCTCTTGCTCCTGCTTTGCTCTTGCTTTTGCTTCTGCTCATTAGTTAGTTTAGCTAAGCAGTCCAAATTATTCTCTGGACTGTTTTTCTTTCCCTTTCTTGGAACCACTCAAGCTTGTTCCAGACTGGAACCTGGGAAACACCGAGAGTTTGCACTTTGTGGCTGCAGCAGCCACCCCAGTGCTGGAGGGACCGATAAGAGAGCAGCCACTCCCAGGGGAGACTTTCTGAATTTGTCATCTTTTTCAGAGTGATGAGAGAGTGTT
The DNA here is from genome assembly GCF_035770615.1 of Melospiza melodia melodia. Classification (NCBI taxonomy): domain Eukaryota; kingdom Metazoa; phylum Chordata; class Aves; order Passeriformes; family Passerellidae; genus Melospiza; species Melospiza melodia. The sequence continues at coordinate 21,831,038 of NC_086226.1, forward strand.
GTCATCTGGTGTTGTTCCTTTTGTATGCTGGGGGGTGTTTTGCCTGTTAAATAAACAGGTTCTTTCCACTTGTCTCTGAGGAATCCTTCCAGAACTGGCTGGGAGGGGAGGGGCTGTGTGGGTTTGTTTTCTGGATGGGCCGTCTTTGGAGATTTTCTTCCAAGTTTGCCCTAAACTGGGACATAAGGGAACAAATAATAACTAATTATTTGCTGGTTTTGTGCAAGGGAAAGAAGTAGTAGGTAGAGCTTCTGATTAAATGCCTTTATACTGAAAAAAATACCCATGGGATTCTTTGTTTCAAATACTATACTGTTTTTATGGGAAAAACTAGCAAAGGAACCCATGAAAACCATTATTTTAGACACTTATTTTTTCTGGCAGAATACTCATCCCACCTTTTTTGTCTGAAAACGGTCAGGAGATCTAGGAGATTTACAAACCTTTTTACAATGTGATATATTATCAATACTGAAATTTTTAGCTATTTGCTTAATTAAGTCAATCTTCAGTGCTGAATCTGACTCTTTGTTACTGTTCTTTTATTCTCAGTAAAGTAACATAGCAAGTGTGTCTTGCTCAGCTTTCACCTGTTGCCTGCTTACTTGCATGCTAACATAAGGACAGCACAGACATTGTTTTTAGGATGAATGGAAAATGATGGTATGTTGCAAGGAGTTTGTGCATATGCATTCATATATTACATGGTACTAATAATGTGGCATATGAGAAAGAGCAAATGCAGTAAATTAAAATCTTTTATATATTCTTCCTTAAAAAACCTCAGTAAAAGTATGATTTCATATATGGTGAGTAAATCCCTAGGCATGTAATGCTTTTGGTGCAGAAACACTTTCACTACCTCATCTCTGTTGTGATTATATTTAGCATGTGTGCCTTATGACAAATTAGCTAGAATTAAAAAATACAACAAGGAAAGAATATTGCTTTGATTATTTAAAAGTTGTTCAGTTAATAGGTTTCTTCATTTCACTTAAAAGATATTAATTTCACTTAAAAAACATTAATATATGAATGTTTGCCTCTGAATGTGAAGTTTTCTTGAAAGAATCATGAGAATTCGTGGGAGATCATTGACATCTTCTAATAAAATAAATTTAAAAATTCCAACAGCAGTATGAAACTATGGCATAGTGTAAAGATGTATTAGAGGTTAAGATAAAAGTTCCAAAACAGGTAAAAGCTATATACATACACTCAGGTCTATATACAAATACACAATAGCCAGTTTTATGAACCGTGAAGCATATAAGAAGTATAGGGATAAACTTTTTAGCCCAGCCTGTTGCACCAGGACAAGGTACAATAATTTTAAAGTGAAGGAACATGGATTCAGACTAGTTATAAGCAAGAAATTTTACTCTAAGCATGGTAAAGAATTGCAGTTCTATTGTTACTGAGTGTATTTGGATTGCTCAATATTTTCTGAAGTCATACTTGAAAAGTGAGTATGTGATAAGTTACAAATTTACACTGTATACCTTTCTAAAATACACATTTGAGTTACTGATGTAGCAGTAATTACATACAGTGTATGCATATGGCTTTTTAGACATGGTGATGTTGGTACCTACACGGTCTGTTTCCTAAAGTTGGACTCAGAGAGAACAGGATTTGCAATGTCAAGATCTGTCTTACATTTTTCATGTGTTATATGTGACTACTAAAACAAACCCACTATACAAATCCCTCATTTGTTGTGCAATCTGCCCTTAAAAGAGGTATTTTCAAGAGCAGCGGTAATTCAGTCAATTTGATCGGTTGGTTTTAAGTACTTGGTTTGATTATTTTATCACATTTATTTTTAGATTTTAAAAAACTTTTAATAGTAGCAGGTTGTAAGCTCATTTATTAAGGTTTTCAGAAGAAAGTTAGAAAGCCAGTGTTAAATTCAGTGGGAGTTTTTCTTATGCCCTAACAATTTTCTAGAAAATACAACTCTTAGCAGTCTGAAATGCGTGCAGATGGTTTATGGAATAGATGTATAAAGATAATGAAGAATGTAAATCTATTTCCTTAGCCTACATCTGCCCACATGTTATCAGAAACCTTGAATTCTTTATCTCCTAGGAATAGTCTTTATATAGTTGCTTTATGGTCTTCAGAACATCTTTCTGAAGAATGTAGGACCACTTATTAACCTGATAATTACATAATGAAAATTTGTTTGCTGGGTAATTAATATTATCAAACAGCACTAGGTCATCAGTCGGTGTTAAGTAATGCTGACTTATTTTAGTGTCATTGGACATCTGGCATTAAAAGAAACTAGTTTATAAAAAATTGCAAAATTAATGGAATACTGTTTATATTAGGAGTGTGATAATGTGCACATGTTTTGGAGGAGCCTGTTCCAACATTGCTTCTTACCATCCTTTGCCTCAAACAGAGTAGTCTGTTAAGTTATTAAAATATTGTTATGTTAGGGTATATTTTTGGGGCATGCCAGCTACAGGCTAATTCATTGAGGGTATTGTGGAAATGATTTGTTTCTGACACAGTATATCAGTTGCTGAAGTCACAGCTAATTTCTGAATTTTGTCACCTGCATTCAACATGTATGTGGGATTACATATATATGTATTTATATAATTGAGGTAAAAATCTGCTGAACAAAGACATAATGAGAACTTTTCAACCCTAGGAAAAAGGCACAATGCTAGTGAAAAATTGAAGAAGATTTGAAAATGAGCTATGAATGAAAAACTGACAGTTCAATACTTCATTCCAAAAATTGCAGTTCTAAGTCAAATAAAAATACTAAATTTCTAAACATCTTCCCAACTGCAGTGATAATACCAAAACCAAAAGTACCAAAAATACATTTAAAGATGGGGTAAAGGTCGTTTGTAAATAATATATAAATAGTGTGTTGTAAATAAAGTAAAATAAAAATGCATGGACTAAATTGTTTTAAATATGCCTTATTTTGTTAGCATGGCTTTCTTTGTGTGAGAGCTGTTGGCAACAGGATGATAAACAAATAATGAAAGATAATAGGTTTAAGAAAGCATATTACTCACAAGTGCTGCTTGTGAGTAATATGCTTTCTTAAGATGTTGATGCATTCTAGAGCATAATGATATGGTTTCCAGATGATTCCAAAGAGGAGTATTTTTTTGTCACAGCATTCTGTACACTTAATGTTTTTAAAAAATTGTCTGATCCTTGTCCAACTTGAATAAAATACTATGTATTACCACACCTTCTATATTGATATTTTTTTCTCACATTGAAATGAATTGGGCTTTCATGTTCCTTTTTATGTTTCCCTTCATGCACACATTTTTCTGAGTTAATATTTCATATTTGTTTTCATTTTTCCATTAATTTCTTCCTCTTCAGGTGCAATCTAGCTCCTGTGGTGGAGTATGCTGCCGATGTGGGAACTAAATCTGATTTTATTACCATGAACCCATCAGTTGTACAAAGAGCTTTTGGAAGCTTTCGGAATGAGAGTGACAGAGAAAAATTTGTGCATAGACTGTCCATGCTGAATGACAGTGTCCTTTGGATCCCAGCGTTCATGGTCAAAGGTGGAGAGAAGCATGTGGAATGGGTTAATGCATTAATCCTTAAGAATAAATTGAAAGTGCGAACTGCCTATCCATCACTGAGACTTATTCATGCTGTCAGAGGGTAAGTGTATGGAAAAGACTGGTCTGTCCTCAGCACAATGAAATCATAACTAGAATTCCTAGCGGCAGAAAAAAAAGATGAATGTCAAAAGGAGTATGGTATTTCCCATATTGATGTAATGGATTGCATTTATGGCAGGTTTGGTTGGTAATAAATGCTGGCCACTCGTTTAGCCAGCTCTGCTGCAAACAACTGAAATGCATTTGCGCAATAACTTTTCCAATTGCACAAAGTATCATCATTTTGTGATAAGCTAATCTTAAAAATAGTCTGAATTCAGTGTATAATGAAAGTGCTACATGTCTTCTTTGGGAAACAATTGTGAAGATAAAAAATACAATCTAAACAGCATCAGGGTAAGGAAGCAACCCTGTAAATAATGAAGCTTGGCAGATTTGAAAGTACTGAGCTCCTTCATAAAGTATCTAGGATTTGGAGCAATCTTTCTCCTTTTGAATTTGGTAAGATGCTTTGGCAATTCAAAAACATTGATAAGAATCACTGAAGATGCTAATGAAACCACTTACTAGAAAAAAGATGTATCCATGCTTTAAGCGGATATTTTTCTTTTTAACCCCATAATTTAAAAAAACTGTCAAATGAAGTCTCCAATGTCTTTGTAACTACTGTGTGTAGGTCTATGCCTGAAAGTATATAGTTCTATGGCTGAAAATTATTCAAAAGATGATGGTAATGCAATGTGTTTGTATATCAAAATATGACAGTATGGTAATATTCAACTTGAGTTCCTTGAAATGTGCTGTTTGTGGGGTGTAGGAATTTGCCTTAAACTACTTGTAAGTACTTGTATACATAAAGTAAAGCCTATTGGCTTGTACACCAGTTACTAATTGTGTAGCTGTTCTTACTGTTACAGCAGCAGAGGTAAATTTAGAAGGGATGTTTGAACTGTTATCCCAGTGTAGTATGAGTGTAAAGCTTAGGCATAAATTATTCTTCAGGATATTTTGCTATGTCTCATAGATTACCTGCTGCATTCCCTCTGTGATGCACTTCTGGCACTGGAAAAAAAATCTATTGCCTGTGAAATTAAGGAATCCTTCAGAAAACGGTTACAATATTACTGAGTTACTCCATTTCATTAGACATTTAGACTTTAGCTATTTATGGGCCATGATTGTGTTGAATTTTCAAGTATTCAAAGTGTCTGTAGTACATAGTTATGGTCATTTGTATGTGTATATAAACCTGTCTGAGATTGCTTCCAGTTTATAAACAACATTTTTAATTTCCATCTGCTAAAATCTGGGTAAAATTATCCAATGTGAATGGTAATTCAGAATGTCCAGTCTTTAACTGGCCAAATTCAAGGTCCTTTAGGGGCTTTTATCTTAAAAAAAGTATTAGTACCTACATTGTCTCTCTGAATGAGGCAACAAAAGGCTTGCCATCTGAATTGCTGAAAATTTGGATTAAGTGTATTTTAGTTTATACCTAGCAGTGTCATCTGATATGACTACATAGATTTGTGCAATTTTGAATCTACGGTTTACACTCCATAGTAAATTTAAATTGATATCAAGAGCTTTTTGATTTAATGAACCTAAAATTATATTAAAATATGGAGATATGGTGAATTTTGGGCGAAATCGTTTCATATCTAATAATCAATAAGATTCATGATTCCAACCTGACATGTTAAATAGAAATAGAGAACATCCTATGCTGAACAGTGCAGGCTCAAGGTTTGAAAAGTGTTGTCCGTATTCCTTTTAATATGCATCAAACTGTCAAATTTTTCCTTCATTAACCTTTAAAGCATATGGTGTTAGGCACTTTCTAAGGGCAGAAGATAAATTTTCTTTGACTTCTGATCTAATGAGGCCAAATTCTTTATTTCTAATGCAGTATAAAGTTATGTTAGAGTTTTGTCTAGTAACACATCAGTTTGGCTAAAATCACAGCCCTGCACTGAAATTTTTGCTCCTGTTCTTCCTTCTCTTTTAATCAAACATTATGAGCTGTACATAGTGTTCTATAGTTGCTATTGATCGGGTAGTCTCTATTGATCAGTTGACTGCATTCTGAGATAATTTTTAAAACTTTTTTCTGTCTATTATGCACTTTTTGGATTAAAAAGAAGGTAGTATTGGAAAAAGAAGCTGCTGTTTTGCTGATTTGATGCTTTATAAAGCTGCTTTGAGTGATGGATGCTCTTCTAGAATCTGAGAAGGATTTTAGGTTTTAAAACCAGATTATATACATGCAAGGGTCAGCACGATAACTATTTTTGAAATAAGTAGTATCATAAATGGCCATTGTATTCAGATATTTTTTTTCTTCAGTAGATTTAGTTCAAGTGGTTACCTGTGATCATTTCTCTCTATTTTGCTTTTTCACTTTTTGATCAGTAAGTTTCGAATAGGAGATTTTGAGAGTGATCTGGGAGCCATTGCATGATTTTTTTCCCAAAGTGTTTCTAAAAGTTAGTTTATAGAACTTTTAATGTCACTGTGCACATATTGACCAAATAAATGAGGCAGTCAATACGTGATGGAGTTCAAGATGAAACTAAGATCTTTAAACTAACATCTTAACTGATTAAAAACATTTACTTACTCTCTAATGTCACTGCCAGGAAGTTTAATTATAAAGTAATTATAATGAACAAACCACATAACTTCTTTTTATTGACTTCAATGACTAATTTTGGAAACATTATTAAGAAGGCTGAGATTTAATGCTGAACTGTTTCATTAGGATTATTTGTAGTAATATTTTCCAAATTAAATTATACTCTGTGAGGTGTGGAAAGTGTCTGTATAGAGGCTTGTCTCAGTAGCAGAGCTGTAATTGAATGTGGATTAAATAGTAGGCAAACAGGAACTGAGGCTGCTGGGGTTAGAGTCCAGATCATACTTCTACTGGTGGCAGACAACCAAACTCAAAAGTAGGATCAGCAGGACATTTTGCTATGGATCCCACCTCATGGATGTGTGGAGGGATTAGAAGGATTCCTGACACTGAACATGTAGTTGGTACATTAAGCAGAGGTCAGTTAATTCCCAGAGCCTTGCACAGCTCTTTTTTTTTTTTTTTTTGTGCTTCTTCTAGTGAATATTTGAAGATGTCTGTTGAAGAGGCTGAACACCACCACCTCCTTGCCCTGACAAGCAATACAGATTCAAAATACACTAGTTTTTTGTGAAGTTTTTTCTTGTATTTCCTCTCCTAAATCCACAAAACAAAAGTTCTCACGCTCATCTTGATGTGTAAGAATGTTTTCTTGGCTGCTCTTCCAAGTGGAGCCAGTAGGGAACTGGATATTTTGAACTATTAGTCATTCACCAGCAATATCACTGAAACTGCTTCACATTAGATTCCTTCTCATCATTCGGGTATGGAACAATTGTGTGGACATCCTGTGGGATTTGCCTGTGCTCTATTTATTTCCTCCTTGATTTTGCCTGTGAAAGAGCAGTATTATCCTGCATTAAACACGGCAGAACTCCCACTGAAATCTCTGAGTTTTGTCTATATGAGGAGTATGCTGTACCGATTTATGGTCACTTCACAGTGCAGGATCTCCTTTTGTTATTAGTCAAAACAAACAGCTGTTCTTTGCATGTAGTCACCTTTTGCATATCATTACCACATCTTCAGAGTTCTTTACTCTGGGAGTTACAGAAAAAATACTTTCAGAAACTGAAACGTGCAGAAATCAAGTAGTTTTCCAGCAGCTCTGTACTGAGAAACAACTACTGTAAGTAATCTATAAATACTTCTGTTTATTTTCTTCTTCCTAACAGACTTCCCTTTTCAGTTAACTGCTAAAATGTATTTATTAAGAAAAGATGTTTTGAAATACATGGATGAATAAATCACCTGAGGAAAAAAAATGGCCTTTACACTAAAAACAGAATTCTAAATATAAAATGACTGTGTCTTTTTCATCATGTATATAAATATTCAAAATACTGGGAAAAAAATTCACCCTAGCTACTCTTCAGTGGAATATGATCCTATTTTTTATATATGTGGTTGTTAAAAAGAAGGGTTTTACACTCTAAGTGCCCTTGTGTCCTAGCCTAAGGTATCCTTGCAGCTGCCTTTGTTTAAGTTATACAAACAAATAGGAAGCCAGTTAGTTTGGATTTTAAGAACCTAATCTATTGTATAATATTGGTAATCCCAATATGCTGTCCTATGCAGAGAGCAGGAAGTGATGTTCCTGTTCTTGAAGTGGCGACATTCCATGGTTGACTTTTCAGTCTAGCGCCTGCTTTCCAGAGCAGCAACACCCTGCATCTCTTAAAGATATGCCCTAATCTTGTTTTAAAGTTTCACAGGATGCCTTTTATTTCCTTTGCACAAGTTCTTCTATTTTATCACATTTCTGAAAGATTTAGCAAGGTCTGTAAATATCTTACTTTTTGAGAGTTTTCATTGGAGGCAAGCACAGTTGAAGTAGAGAACATGAAAGCAGAACTGACAGTACACTAAACTATTTTTCTGTTTTTTTCACTTCCTGGTCCATTCCGCCAGATAAACCAAGATAAGTTTATCATGGTAATAGGGGTATTTCTATCCAATTTTTTTAATTCTTATTTACCTTTTGACAATACACTCCTGTAAGTTTTTGTTTTGGGAGTGCAGTTTCATCTCTTACTGAGGCAACTGTTTTGTTCCTTATCAGCAATGTTTATATACCTAACACTTATAAAACTTACTCCTCCCAGATTGAATTTCAGGTTTCAACTAGTGGAGAGCAACAGAATTAGTCATAGGAAGGAATAGGAATGAAATTTTCTGTTTCCAAGTTTTGTTGTTTAGGTTATCTACCATGAGCAACAGTACTCTAACTAATGCTAATGACTCACAGGAGCTAAGCAGGGAGTAACAAATTGTTATTCACACAGTGTATCTGCAAATTTATATTTATTTGAAAACTATTTTGGTACTTACTATATTATTTTTTGGTGTTAGGTTGTTTTTATTTATTTTCCCTTACATAAAACTTGTGTCTCTGAAAACACTAAAAATGTGTTATAACTCCCATTTGATCATGTCATACTCCTGTAAAAAACGTGTAGCTGGGCAATGGAGAATCAAACTAGAAACATTTTTTGTAGTCTGTTTTTGATGAACCAGTAACAGGACGGGAATCCACAGAGAGTGATGTTGGCCATATAGAATTGAAAATAGCTTCTCTTGGGATTTTTTTTGACACATGAGATGAATTTTCTGTAAATTCTGGCTAGAACATGTATCCATAAGAAAATTACTAGGTTTCCTTCCTTCTTTTTTTTTTAATGGTGTTTCCAAGATAAGACAATTATAAAAATTCTGCTTTATTTTGATTGTAATGTCTTCCAAGTGTTTTTAAAGATGTGTGCACTTAGTTTTATCCTTACTGATCTTCTGTGATGAGGAGAGGTTGTATTAAGCATCCAGCCAGTAACAGATTTCTTCAAATGTTTAGTTAACTACTGAGGTGATGTGGAAATAAGCAAACAAAGCTATAGCTATATACACTATATAATTTGGCCTTTTGCTTCTGTCACTTCAAGTCATTGGGCTGTTAACAGAGAGGTGCTTCAATGAAATAATACACTGGCACAAATGTAAACAGTGGTGTCAGCATAGGAATGAGCAGTTTGGCTTAGTGTCTTCTGTAGCCTTGCTTTTTAATGCATATAAGTTCCTTCAAGAATGTTTAAATGGATTTGTTTGAATTCTCTAAATTCTTAATGGTATACAGGGAGAGTTTTAAGTGTTTCAGATCAGAAGCACTGAGAAGTATGTGAGGATGTTTTGTCTGGAATTACCGTGTGTGAAGACTAATGGCTACTACCTTCTTCCCAAACATTTGTACCAAAATGTAGGTGATGTGTGTTCTATTTATGGGTAAAAAGTTGTTAATAACACACCAATGTTTTGGCTGCACCTGAATGGCACTTGCACAGCCTCAAAACTTCCCTGTTACCAAAGGAAATGCCATGCAGTCCAGCATCATGCTCAGCAAGCAATCCAACTGTGGTAGCAGAATAAGAAGATGAGAAGTGGTTCTTTCATTCACCTAGTAAGTTATCTTTATCTTGATTCCTGAGTTTACTTGGTTTTGCTCTTCCTGTTGTTTTCCCACCCCACTGAGGAGTGGGGAGGGGAGTGAGAGCATCTGGGCAGTGTCAGGCCCCCATATGAGGGAAGGAATTTTTTTATTTGATACACAAGTCATGTACAGGCTTTTCAGAGGCTAAGGGAAGCCTGTCAGCCTGTTTCAGTTTACATCAAAGAATTAGAACGTGAGAAGAAGGGTGAGCATTGCTTCTATTTCAGACCCTTGTGAGGGTTAGGTCAGTGCCGACATGCATGTTTTAAGAACAGAACACGTTTTCAAGAAAATAACTGATTCTTTAGGTGATAAGTCTGGATTGTGCTCCTTTGCTGTTGGAAGGCTCATGGTAGTTGAGGTAGATGCTAGTAATGCATGTGTTTTGGATAGAATGAGATTTGAAGTTTCTCACCAGTACTCATTTCCTTCCCATTCTAGACAAAAGTCTCTGTCCCTCTTTATTGTGTCTTGTGTGTCTCTTTCAGCAGAAGTTGCTCCTGTGAATTCTGTTCTTAGGTATTATGCTTATTCATATCATCATTTGTAGCCATGAGGGCCTATCTATACATGCGTGGGAGGTTAATGCTATTTGGGTTCACATTAGGATCCAGTACGATAACACTGCTGTATTGAGGTCCTTTTCTGAGCTCTGTCCTTCTGTCTTCAACAGGTGAATTAATAGGCCATAAGAAAAATTAGGAAAATAATAGTTACTTCTGTAATGTGTAAAAGAGAATTACTTTTATTTCTAACTTTTTAAAGCAATATTTTTAATAGAAATATTATAATTTCTATACTTCATGAGCACTGCAGAAACAGCTTATTGATGTTTTCTGGTCTATATTTAGTGGAAGCAAGTGTCATAATTTGCATTTTTGTATCATATCTTTAGTGAAGTAGTCAAAGAAAATGGACTTAGCAAAAGTCCTTGCTAGAACTTGCTTTTTCATTTCACATTTATTTGTACTTTATTGTCTACCTCTGGGATACAGGGGACTTTCCAAAAAAATGAGTAATCATTTTCTTTTGCAAGAAAAGAAGACTCATAAAAGAATCTGAGATAGGGCCGTGCCAAAAACAAGTACAGCCCCTGGTTTCAGAACATTTTGGAGGCTTACAAGGTTGTTTCCTTTTTTTTTTTTTTTCATTTTAGTATAAATGTGGGCACACTCACTTGCAGAATTGGCAGAGGGGAAGTAAGTGGGTGTTTCACAGTCATACTGAAACCAACAGGTGTCACAGCTTATGCTTGTATCAAATTATTTAGTCTCAGATGAAATGTTATATACAGATGGGCTAACGAGGCCATAGAAAGATTCGTGTGTGGCACGAACTTTACAGGTGAGGCCTTGCCTTTTTCACCTTTTAGTCTATAATGGACAGAGCATTGAAACACAATAGGAAAAAGGTGGTTTACATGAGCTCTCAATGACAAGAAAATTTCAGAAAATAATCTCAGTGATATCTTCCTTTGGAAAGCTAGCGGTCATTTAAAAATCACTGCAGAGAAATCCTGAGGTCTGATAAAGATGATGTCGAAGAGAGAAGCCCTCCCTCCATGCTACAGTATGTTCTCCTCTCTAAAAGGCATCCAATGGAAGCTGTGTTGGGTGTGTGAAACCCTGGGGGCACAACTGTGCTGTTGAAAAATGAGTAACAAGCAGATAGGACAGCTCTGCCTGCTGCAGGAGTATTGCTGCATGCTGGTACTGGAAACAAAATACAGGCTTGACCCATAGATCACTGGTGGCAATTGGGGTTTCTGCTGCTTACAAGGGGTTTGTCGAATTTCCAGAGAAGAGTTTATTTGCTGTAGTTGGTGGGTTTCCCCCAGGGGTGTTTCACAGTGGAAGCAGATCCAGAGGGATGATGCTTGCTGGACCTGGAGTCTATTAGAAAGTGAACTGAATAAATTCAGGAGAGAGAGAACAGGTTTGAGAACATATGGATAGAGGAAGATTTGATTCATGCATGTGTTAATGTCAGCTTTCTGAAGATGTTAGTAGCAAGCATCTTTTCCAAATGAATCTGTTAAAAAAACAGTAGGCTTCTCACAAGCAAGGATAATACATAAAGACTGGTGAGGAGCACAAAATTATGCCTCGGATCTCCTTGTTTTAACTCATGAGATTGCTAAGCCATCATTGCTATTTTGGTATGATGATCATTCTCTGAAGCAAAGGTGAAAGAGAACAGGAAATCTGTCTTTCTGGTTTTGTTTTCAAATTCTATAAATTTGTTAATAATATGCAAAGCAAGTTCCGGGCACAGAATATCTGGGGAATGTGCCAATGTGTAAACACATTTTATTTCTATAGCATTAATGACTTAAAGTTGAGTTGCTTGAATTCACTAGCTTGAAGTTGAGTAGCTTGAATTCAGTAGATCTCACTTCAAATGACTGCTGGTTACATGGTTGATGGTAACTTAGTAAAGCCACTAACAATATACAAAGATAGCATTGTAAGTAGTAGTAAGACAGCTAAGATTTTGTTTAAAGGCTTTAATCCATAATGATACCTTTTTCCTTTTAAAATCATTCTAAATACATTTGCACAACTTTTTTTTTTCTTTTTTCTGAATTTGTTTTTTTTTAATCTTTCAGTCTAGTGAAGTGAGTATATGGTTTAGGATTCCTTTTCTTCTTTATTTGATATATAACAGCAGTAATAAAGTGCAAAATATTAGGTACCTACCTACAGCGTGCCTCTATTGATGCAGTGCAGATTTGAAGTGCATAAAACCCACATAAAGAAAATAAAGCAAGTTGTACAATACAGAGGACATGTTTCTATTTTTTTTTAGTACTAGCCAATAATGCAAAGTCTTTTGTCATTTTTCTCTTTACTCCTCTTGTATATAGTCGGAAGAGAAAATGATGCAGAAGGCTGTCAGATCAGAAAGCAAGCTAAAGACAGAAAATCTTTGGGGAGTAAAAACATCCATTAATCTTCTTACTTTTGAAATTTCTCCTTGGAAGTTACTGCTTGTAAAATCAGTAATGGGATCTGAAGCCTTACACATAGGGGTCATATTTGTTTCTGATGGATTGTAGAAGTGACTAAAAACAATTTTCCTTTGTATATTGCATGTTCTTGTGAAACCAGTTGATGGGTTTGACAGAACTCCCTTCACATCCCATTGCTATTTAACAGGCATTTTGGTTGGTATTTTTTGCAATGAGCTAGAATTTAAAAGGATGTGAACAGTGAACATTCATTCATTCTTTAAAGACAGAGGTCCTTTGGTGTGTGGACTCCTGTATTGTTCAGGTGTGCTTTTCGTATTTAATGGATTTTGTAAGGCAATCTGCCACTTTGAGTTCCACATAAGTTGTGATGCAGCAAATTGTTTCTGTTCAAACACATTCTTCAACACATGCTTGTGGATGGTTCAGTGAATGTTTTTGACTGGTCAAAGGTTTTGTCTAACCTTTGGAGGTAAAGGAGTAACTTCTGCTTCCTTCATTTACTGAAGTAGCATACTTCTATTTATACAAAGCCTGCCTCAATCAGTTGGTTAATTCAATGAGAACCATGGGGCTTATGATGATGTCTCAGTTCTGAGACAAATTTAAGAGAGGACACACTGTAATGAGTTGTCTCCTCTAAAGAGTTTCAACAATGCCCCTGCACCAGTATAAAATTAATACTAGAGGAAAGTGAAAAAGAAAACAAACAGTGGTGTATTAACAACAAAATGCCTCCAATGTAAGGAAGAAAAACAACACTGAACCATCAGAACTCGTGTTCCACCCTACACTCACAGAGGAATAAAAACCCAAAAATGCCTGAAAAATGGGGAAAATATTGGAGAAATACCTCTTCCCTACACATGGTTCAAGATAGCACCAGTTTTCATTCTGAGGGAAGTGGAGCTTCCATGAGGAGTTTCAGCAGGAGGCAAAAACCTGGTGGCTCTCTGGTATTGACCTCTACACAGCAGTCACAGCAGGCAAAAAAACTGGTCTAGAGCCTCTTGGTGTGCTTTCTCTCCCTTGACTCACTGAGGCATGCGGCTGGAACAGGGCAGCCCTGCTCCTGTCAGTCCCACTCTGTTCTCAGACCTGCAGCTGTTGAGTTCACCTCAAGGCAGATGAAAGATTTCTACTGCAGCTTCTTCAGGCCAGGAAAGGGAAAATCTTTCGCCTGCACCAACAAAACCTAGCTAGCCAGCAGAAACAAACCTCACAGAGCTATGGAACATGTGTGCAATGAGTCCTCGAAATTGCCCACCAAAACCCCCATAAGCTCCCCCCTCCCCAGCCCTGCAGATACCCAGTCCCAGGCCTTAAAGATACAGCAATCAATTTTGGGCATAAAGCAGAGGATCATGGAATAGACTATCATCATAAATCGCTCCAATACAGAAAGTAAAATCAGTAGCTTTTATATCTGATTATTTTTTTCTGGTTCATTTCACTGACCAAATTTAAGGTCCTGTAATGCATATTTTCTGTAATAATCTCTAAATAGGAGACTTCCATTAAATTAAACTAATATTATAATTATTAAATTATTTTTATTTAATCAAAACAAACCATATTTTATTCTATATAACTGAAGTTATATAGAGCTTCAATATATTTGATATATATTTATATATAGAGAGAACTTCAGGAACTTCAAAATGTCTAACAAGTAGCGTAGCAATGAACATGTGGTTTTACTGTATCCAGACCTGGTTAGACATTATTGACTTCATCTCTAAAAGGCAGTTTGGCACAAGCTGAAAGCAGTTTAAAACTGTTTCTAGTCCTGTGAGCAAAGAGCATCCTGAACATATTCTCAAATTTATAGGCTGCATTTATCAACATTACTTTCAGTATCAGTGCCATTAATGAAATGCTTTCAGATGAGGGCAGAGTACTTATCCTGGGATCATCTTTCTTTTGTAACCCTACTTAAAGTGGAGTTGTTTTCTTTTGCCTACATTTACAACTGTTTTGTTAGGATTGGGCCCAGAATGGAAATTCAACACAACTTTTCCTACCTTCTTTTTCCTACCTTCTTTTCTTTTTCCTACAAGCTTTTTCTTGTTTTAGGGTAGATTTAACAGGTGATGTAAGTGATGATTTTTTTTAGAAAATGGGCTTTCAAGAATACAGACCTGTGGAATGGATGTTCTAGGCAACAGACAAATTATTCTGAAGCGATCAAAGGCAGAATTTAACAAATTGAGTGAGTGCTTCCCTTATTATCTTCCTGATTCCTTACTATGCACTGTGGATACTGCATTTTATTCCTATTCTTCATATATTAGATTTTTCTTCTGAACGTGACTAGTCATGCATGTCTTGTCTGAACAGTCTTTTCAGAACTATTTGCATTGTTTTGAAAAGAGAGAAAATTAGTTAGATAGGATTTTTTCTGTTACAGAAATATATTAATTGTCCATTAGCATAAGAACAGATATTCATTCACTAAGAAAGACTGGATCTAATGGTGAAAGGTAGAATTAAGGCATGTTACTAATTTTAATTACAGTCTTCAGTCATATTCTGTTAATATTTTCATAGGAAAAATGCTAATCAATTTTAAGTTGTTCTAATGTCTTCATAAAATATGTAGGATTAATGCTTTATATTATTCATTTTATGTTATAAAATGTTAAAAATTAATGTAAGTTTTTGAAGTCCGTATTTTATGAATTTAGTCCGAAGTTACCTGTGTGTTTCAAAGCATCTAGCAATGTCCCCAGTCACTCTGGTACAGATTGCTGTTATAACTTTGCACTAAAGTTGCATAGTTCTTTTTTAGTCTACCATCCTTAAACTGAATTTGTTGTTTTGAATAGCTTTGCTCCGACTGAAGGTTTTTCTGTGTTCTTAATTTGATATGGCTTACCCAGACAAGCTTTCACGAATACAGTTGAAGAATTTTAACTGTGCAAGAAACAGACGCATTCTTTTTACAAACCAAATTCCTCTTTCATTCCATTTACCTATCTTTGCCATGGGGGATAGATTTTTAGTGGTAATTTTTAATGGAATATAACGTAATTTTTGTTATGCCCTCACCAACTCCCAGAAAAAGTCAGAACAGCAGGACACATTTTGACAAAGCACAGAAGTTCAAGATTAGTATGAACATTTGGTTTTACATACCCAGCAACACTGGTTCTGCATAACCAAGTCAATGTGCAAAACATGAGTCAAATTCACTTCTTGGTACCTTTGCTGACCTAAGCTATTATCAAGGTTTCCTTCCTGTCAAGGGACTGCTTCAATAGTCTTTTTGAGGCTTGAATAGCTACTCTAAGTATAATAAGGGTGCTTTCAGGAAGGGAATAAGGCCAATAAAAAATAGGCTGCTTGTTTATCATACTGCCTGATCTCTGCCTATTAGAATTGCCCCTGTGGGTCAGATGGGTTATACGCTTGGGTTCAGATTTCTCAATTTAGCTCCAGAAGAGGTCACAGAGTGGGCTTGTGTTACTGTCATTCAGCTTGAGGATGGCTGCTGATAACAACCTTCCTGATGCCACAGAAAAAATCCCTGCCAAATCTATCACAGCTGCTCTGGATCAACCTCTAGGTCCATAAAATTTGCCATTAGTAGGGAACAGCAACCATGTGCCGCACTTAGGTGAAAAAGGAGCCCTAGAAAATGAGTGGAGTGCAAAGTAATTCTTTCTAGCAGTTGTTACCACTCACATCCAAACTTTTTCTTCAGTGGAAGAGTCCACTTCTAAAACAGACCCAGCGCAAACACGAGTGAAAATAAAAGCTTAGACTATAAATTTCCTAAAACCTGAAAATATCTCTTTCCTGTGACTGCCTTCTCATGTTGCTGTTAGGAAATGCTGGAGCTTTTCTGTACAGTACACATTTGGGGGATTTTGCCTGACACTTTTTCCTACTTTCAAGCTTATCCCTCCTACCTTTTCATAATTTTCTGTTTGTGGAATGGCGGTAGGTAATCTTTTTTTACTGAGTAGAAAATTAGGTTTTTAAGGTAAAAAAGATACTGTTGTGCCATCTTCAGTCTCAATATGAATCATCCCTTAGCTTCATTGTTTCTGTTTAATCCAAACTAATACTAGTACACTTTCTAGAGAAGAAAATAAATATTTCAACCTATACAAGAGAGAAAAAAGCCACTAACACCCTCTGAAACCATTTGTAGCCCTATTTATTTAAAACACAGTTCTATTCATTTCTTAGAATTTTCTTAGGTTTCTATTCTAAGAATTGGGCCCGGTGTGCTCTCTAGAATGGCAATCCCACACAACTTTTCCATACAAGGTTTTTTCTTTTGTAGCTGAGCTTTATATTTACAGACATGGGTAAATAGTTTATCTTCTGATGTTTCATGCAGAAGGAATGAAACAAAGGAGAAAGGAGGACTATAAAATTATGGCAAATAGCTGCTTAGATTCGCTATTCAACCTAATGGTTCTGTTTCTTGATAGTTTATCAGATACTCTTTTGTGTTTTATCATTGCTAGTGTATGTTCCATACAGATATTGTATGTCACTTAGATTTGACTGTTTATCTTAGATTTGACTGTACCATCTAAAAACATCTCCTGACATTTCAAGTCCACATAAAGTCATGCATGCTTCTTGATCACCATTTTTACATCTACCAGTCACACTGTTCAAATGTTCTCTAACATTTTTAAGGTTTTAAAACATTAAAAACCTTTTAAACCTTAGTCCTTAATATTTCCATAATTTTAAATCGTTCCATGAAACAAGATAAAAATATACAAAATAATAAATAGTTGTTAAAACTATTAGAACTGTAAAGGGAATTTTAAAAAGCCCAGAAGTGCTAGCAGTTTTTAACAAATGTGGAACAAAAAGTAATTTATTTGATGCCGGTTCAGTCTGTATTAATCAAAACCAGGTTGATTTTAAATTACACAGTGGCACATTGACTTTCATTTTATAATTATGAAGGTAATTCATTAATTTATAATGTCTGTGTGGGGAGTAAAAGAAAAAATTGTTGCAACACTGCAAGTTTATGATTGTTGGATTCTATTTTATGGCTACAAATTGATTTTAGAAGATGTTTTTTGAGTGATTAGGATTTCTTAACCTGAAGGAAACATTAACATTTCTTCATATGTATATGAGCTGGGAATAAACACTCACAGCCCAGAAAGCCAATTGTATCCTTGGCTGCTTCAAAAGGAGCATGGCCAGCAAGTCGAGGGAGTTCATTCTGTCCAATTTTGCTCTGCTGAAACCCCACCTGGAGTCTTGCATTTAGCTCTGGAGTGTTCAGCAGAAAGAAGACAGGGACCTGCTGCAGCGGGTACAAAGCAGGGACACAGAAATGATCATAGGGCTGGAGCATCCCTCCTCTGAGGAAGGGCAGAGAGGGATGGGCTTGCTGAGCCTCGAGAAGAGAACACTCCAGGGACACCTTACTTTGGCCCTCCAGTAGCTGAAGGGAGCCTACAAGAAAGCTGGACAGGGAGAGACTTTTTACCAATCTCTCCAAGACAGCATAAGGTTTTGAGCTAAAAGAAGGTAGGTTTGGATTAGACAGGAGGCAGAAATGTTTTATCATGAGGGTGTTAAGACATGTTGTTCAGGGAGGTTGTGGCTGTTCCATCACTGTAATTGCTGAAGGCCAGGTTGGATGGAGCTTTGAGCAACCTGGTCTAGTGAAGTATGTCCATGCCCAGAACAGGGGAAGAGGACTAATTGATCTTTAAAGGTCTCGCCCAACTGAATCAATTCTGTGATTCTCTAATTCATAGAATTCTGTATTTTGCTCCATTATCTGCACAGTAGGCATATGTTATTGTCCAAGTATGTCACAGAAATAAGATAGCCATGGAACACCTCACTGGAAAATCTGTCTGTGTCCATCATATTCCAGTGAGGAGCTCATTGGTCAGAAAGGAAAATCTTTTCTCCAGAAGTTTCTCTCTTAGAGTATATTCTAAAATATGCTCTAGGTCTGTTTTCCTGCACCTTTGCTATATGTCTGTGTGCACATCTAGTGCAACTGTAATCTCAAATTAGTTATAGATGAGTTCTTCTAAAGCTATGTTTCACACTTGAAAATGGTTTTGTGTGTGAGTTGAGTGAGCAACACTTCTTAGCAGAGGCATGTACTGTGCTTAGAGTGTCAGTTGATGACTTTCATGACTCTGAAGCAAGGGTAGACATTTCAGTCTCTATACAGTAGAAAACTAACCATATTTACTGGCAAAGGTTCAGGTCTCTTTTTCATCTAAATGGATTCCTGAGGGCTTAAATAATTTTTAAAACATATTGATGGGTATTCTTGGCAAGTTTCATAGAAATACAAGTAAGTAGCCTTTACTTTCCCTTGTTGTCCTGTAGTGTGATATATTCAGCTCAAAACAGTTTCTAACATTTCTATCAACTAAAGAGGCAGATCAGGACAGAATCTTGACATTTTGGTAGAGCTTTGGTGGAGTTTCAGGTCTTCATAAAGTGCATTATTGCTTTTAATGAAAGAGTTTTTCTATGTATGCTCTTTGAAAATATTGTACACTGATCAAGTAGATCTTGATCAAGTGCACTCAGCAATGCTTTTGTGCTGGCTGTCATATTTTCTGTATCGTTGTTCACACTTTATTTCTTTCACACTTTAGATTTCTTGTATGCAGCATTCTGCACAAAACATATCTCAGTAAGAAAAAGAAAAATAGTGCATTTTTAATTAAAATTAAAATGTTCACATAAATTGAGAGGGTAAATTGAAGAGTGGTTCCTGTCATTGGTGTGATTAATCCCACTGAAGACAAGAAAGCACAAGGAAAGGATTTGTTCTTTGAATTTGAGGAAGATACGTGCCCTGACACTTTCTTTAGAAAACAGATGTTGGGTCCAAGAACATAAAAGTGGGTTTTTTAGAGATCCTTTCTAGTCTGTAGTCCTACCAGTGCCAGGTGTCAACATAGAAACATAGAAGAAATGTTAGAAACAGAGAAAAAATTACCCTGTGATATATGCATCACCAGCAGCTGAACAAACCTTTGAGGCATTTCATCTGCACCACTGGGTTTATGAAATTGACAAGTTATGGGGTTTTTAGTCAGTTGGTCAATGGCATCCAAACATCCTATTGCCTTGAATTCCCAGTTCAGTGTTGTATTGTGTAAAAAGTACTTTCATCTGTTTATTTCACGCCTTATTTCAGACCTAATAAATGTCTTTACTGAGTCAGTTACTTTTTATGTTACAGTGCTTGTGTTAAAGTAGTAATTAAATTCCTATTTGCCACCTTCACCACTTTATAATTTTGGAGTGTTTTGCATCTTCCCATCTGATTGTCTCTTTTTCCAGCTATTCTCTCCTCATACAGAAGTTACTTTATTCTTCTAATAGCATATGTTGCTTTACTCTGTGTCTTGTCCTGTTCTGAAGTATTTTTTGAAGTGTAATCAAGACATTATGCATCTTTTAGCTTCTCACACAGACACTCTTGAATAACACTGAAATGTTTTGTCATCTTTCAAAATCTTTTTTCCCCTAGCTTCCTATTGATGTTAATATTTTAACTTCACAAATACCATATATGATTTCTCAGAAAGCTCTTTTTAAAAATATTCTCTCTGTCTGTAAAAGGAACAGAATTTCAATGACAGCCAGGTATGCTTGGAGATCAGCTTGGATATCTCAAGAAGCAGAGGTCAGTATATAGTCTTTTGAACTCTTCAGAGTTTAAGCATATATATTTCCTCATATTCACCCCTGTCCAGAACAAGGAATTCGAAATCCATTGATATGTAAACAACCAGATTCTGAATGACGGTTGGGCTGGTGTCACGATACACTAGTACAGACAGGGGTCGTGATGGTTTGTTAATTGATCTCAGAGTGGAGAAACAACACAGAGGGGATTTCAATATTAATCAAGACAAATACATCTTTTATTGAATGACCACAGCAAATGTGATAGAGGGATTTAGAAAGGAAGAAAGGAGATGAGAGAGGGAGAGAGGTGGGGGGAACAGGTATAGCTACCAATGCAGGGACGAAAGCCTCAATGGTTTGGATGCAGGGAGAATTGTTACATCAGTGAGAAACTCAAAGTCCAGGTTAATTTAGGGATCTATTATAGTCTTGCTGGGGGAGGAAACAGATATTGAAATCACGAAGGGATAACAGATACAATAAAGAATAAGTCTGTTGAAATTGCTGAGGGGGAACAGGTATTGGGAACGGATACAGACAGTTCATGTTCTCAGCAGTGAGCAAGACCCACTGTTTTCTTGGTCCAGAGAACACACCTGGGCTCACTTCGCTCAGGCCAGTACCACCCCCTCACCATGTTAGAATTACAGGGGTCTCAGTCCATGGGAGGGGGCCTCAATCTCCATCCATCACAGTGGTAGTGAAGCAGATGAAGGGTTTTCTCTGAGGGACCACCAGAGTTACCCCTGAAAGTCATTTGGCCAAGAGGTGGGGAAATTCCTGGGCCATTGTCATGAAACAGGCGCAAGCTCCTTGGCAGGCCCTGCTAGAAGCAGTAAACGATGGTGGCGCTGTAAACACAGCTGCGAACAATCACTTGGCCGGGCATCCACCTCAACTAGGCCAGAACTCTGAATAGGGTCTTCAGTGGTCCCAGTCTCTGTTCTTGTGACAGTCATGAGGCAAAAATGAGGGAAACTTCAGACTATCTCTTTCAGCTGGAGCACAGGCCCAGCCAGCAGTGGCTGAGGAGCCCTCCTTGGAGAAAGATGTTGGACTGAGATCTGTCAGAGGTCTGCTGACATTCCTTCCAATACAAATAATGTCATGATACTTCTAAAAGTCATTATTACTGAAAAGTTTAGGTTTTGAACCAATGCCTCAATTTGAAAAAAATCTATTCTTTAGATAATTTTTATGTCTTTTTTTAGTATCTTAGTGGAGACAAATAAGGATCTTTGAAAAATAATACATTTTTACATACAGAATTGTAAAACGTGTATTTTATTTATGGTGTGGAATTGCGTATAGGTACTATGTTTCATTAAGGTAGTAATAAAAAGGAAGGTAAAAACATGCATGTTTAAAGCATCAAAAAGTATTTTTTTCATCTGAAATATAATGCTGGCAGAAATCCATTATTGACAGTATTTCTTTCTGGTACTAACAGAAATACTAAAAATATCTTTGATTATTTTCATTTTTTAATGTAAAATGCAGTGAAACATGTAAGAGATCATTGTTCAGATTTTAAAAACATGTGAAATCTATTTGAAATGTGTATGCTCTGTAAAAAGAATGGATTGTAGAAGACAGATCCATATTGGACTGTGTGAAAGTGTTCTTGGATGTGTGGCCATGACTCACTATCTAATATGTCTGAAGTGGGTAAGAAGCTTTGAAGGCAAAGATGCATAGATTTGGGATGAGGAGCTGAGGTGAAAATAGAGAGAATGATAGTAGAAGCAAAAGGACTTTTTACAGGAACCAGTACCTGCTCAAATACCCTTTCTTTTCATGGAAGAGGCATTTTTAGTAGTCCCCTGCTGTCAGCAGGGTAACCCTTACTGTTACAGTGTATTATGGGGCTTTTTAGTTATCTGTTGCAAACATGGTATTTATTAACAGCAATTTTATAAAATGCAAGTACATGGACCTAAGTACAGATCTGACCTTCCTTTCATTGCAGATGGTTCAACATACTCTCTATTTGTGCTGTTTTTCACTTACCCTAGAGATTCTTTTAACTTTTGAGCATAAATTGAAATTCATGGTATCTTGCCAGTGTCTTTACTATATTACTATCAGCCATATATTTTAAAGTAATTTGAAGTGAGATCTCTTTAAATTCAAGCTACTCAACTTCAAGTCACAGGAATTATAGGATTAAAGAGTGTTTATGCATTGGCACATTCACTAATCTTCAATAAATTCAGGCTTCAGGCCCCACAAAAGAGTTGTTTTAGCATGAGGCATCAAGAAAATGAGTAGTGGTGCACTGTGTGGCCAGTTACAGACTTCATAGTGATGACTGCTTTTTCACATGGTGAGGTCCATCCAGTCCTGTCAGTTAAGCTGATGATGTATCCACCTGAAAAATCAGGAATTGGTCATGGTTGAAAATCTAGAGATATAAGAAACAATTCAATTCTATAGTTAGTTGCTTCCTTCATGATGTAATTTAGTTAAACAGAAAATGAGTGCCTCCGAGAAAAGTATATGGGGAGAATATCTCTATGCTTTAAACTAAAGCTATAATAAAACTCCAGAAACTAAAAACAGGTACGAAGATGCTTATCACTTAAAGCATCTGTAACATCGATCACCCCTAATCAGCCTTAACTCAGAGGTTAGAATAGGTACCTGAGCGACTGAAAAGTTGGCACATATCTTTCAGATCAAAAAGACTGCTGGAGATTTGTGTCACCACTTGATAATTCTATGCATGGAGAGCCAGGAATTTGCAGAGATAAATGACCTTTAGGAAGCATCAGCCTAGAACACTGAGTGCTCCAACTCTTTCATTTGTTGCATTTCTTTTTTTTTTTTTTTTTTTTTAATCTGAAGTATAATTGATCCCAAGTTACAAAATTGTTATTGTAATTACATCAAGGACTATATTTTCAGTATATACATAGAGAGAGATTTTGGGTACCTTTTAGATTTTAAGAAAGACCAAATAGTTAAACTTCTGGTTTGTATAATACCTGAATATAAGAAACAGAAGAGTATATGTTTTTATACTCTTAAATTGTACGAGGGTCTTCATTTCATCTTATTCCGTCATTACATACTTATTCTGCATAGAAATGATTAAGATATAATGTCCTTTCCTGATTACTAATTTAATTTTCTGCCATGAGCATTCTATTCCTGGAAGGTTGAAATTCAGCTGGAAAGATAGTGGTACTGTGTAGTACCAGATGCATCAGTTTTGACTGCTCTTTGGCTAAAAACAGTAATGTTAGATGGATGACTGCATGAGACTAAAGTACCGACTTCTCAGGAGACAGCTACTTTCAGCACTATGAAGTGCTAAAAATGTTCCGATTTCTTTCTCCAGCAACTTTTCCATAAGTAAACATTTATTTTCTAGAATGGAGTCTCTCCTTTCATTTCTCTTGTCTTAGAGTTGCAGTTTATTAGAGTGAAAACTGCTTAGCATGTTATGTCTAAAAAATGGCATTTATGAAGACAATAAAAAATTATATATGCATGTGTCATTTGTAGATGTACGCATTCCTAATTGCATTCACCCCTTAAATATGCTTTTTACCATCCTGTTTTTACAGCGAAGTGAAATTCTCCCAATGGTGGCTTTGGAGAAGCAGATACTCAGCTCAGAACTGTTTTCTGCTTGCAGGGTCCTTCAGCTTTCAAAAAATGAACTTCAGTATAATACAAACAAACAAACAAACCAACCAAATTTTTAAAAAGCCAACAGCAACAGAACAAAGAAAACCAAAGAACCCACCAAAAATACTAAACTAGCTTTCACATGCATTCCTATCTATGATTCAAAGCTATGGTTTTGGCAAAGAATGAAACTGAAAAGGCCAGTTTCAATGGGATGATTAATTTAAATGTTGCATATTAACTTTTGCTTTTAACATACTTTAAGCTTTGATTAAAGACATAGTTTTGCTGTCCTGTCTCATACTGGTGGGGTGGGACATTCCTTCTACTACATCATTAATGCCTTTATAGCACTCTGGATGTATAATTTAAAGTTTCAGACTTATTGAAATCCCATTGAAAACAAGGCTAACTCTGGTCTGGTGAGGCTTTTCTCACTTGACCTTTTTCCTAGACTGTGGTAGAAGCAATTCACAGCCTATAACTAAGAGTACAGTGCCACACTGCAATGGTTTTACATTTGTGTGGTAATGCTAAGTCATACTTAATTCCCTTACTTGCAGTCACACAATTCCACAGTCCAGTCAGTACAACTGTGTGCATTGCTGTTTGTCTGAGTTAAAAGAATGACCAGGTTTAAGAATCTAAGTGACCTTTTCATTTTCATTAAGTACTAGTGTACTTTCTGTTGAATCAGACCTGGGAGAAGTGTTTTGCCAGCACTAGCTGGCACTATTTTAATAACATTCTAATTTTAAAGGTTAGAGGTGTAGAACAGTGTTGGTGACAGACTTTGAGGGTACTAACATGAGCTATATGCTGGAATCCAGCTAAATTTCCATTTGTGTCTCTGAAAACCCTCTGCTGCTTTTAAAGCCATAAGCAGACTTCTTGGTACTGGCTCAGGAAAACTGTCCTGTAGTCTCAGTCAGACCACTGAATGTTTGAGTACAAAACAAAACCTTTTAAAAATCAGTAGTGTTAAGGTTTTACTTATCTGGAGACTGCCTTTAACAACAGGCAGTTTTATGTGTTTAATCACAAGGAAGTAAATCGAGCTTCTCTTTTACTGACGGCTGAAAGTTGCATTCTTAACTTAGGTGTTTCATTTCCATTTGCTTTCTGTTTAGACAGAAAAAGCAATCTATGCAGTGACCACCAGACCAACCAAATATTCAGCATAGGGCTCACTTGATTGCATGAACTGGATACCACAACAGGTCAGATTTTATATAGCAAGAGACTGTTCCCTGATCCGGCTGAGGAGGGTAACTATAGTTTTCTAGCTTCTGCAGACATGATGTTGTATTGGAATTAAAGCCTGAACTAAGTTGCTTTTTTCCAGCACTGTGCTAAGATTTCCCTTTACCTCTTCTAGGAGGAATAAAGGTGCACCAGAACAGTGTCATTGTCATCTCAGTTTAGAGAAAATGAGACTTTCATCTTTTCATAGTGTAAAATGAATGCATAGTAGATAAAATAAGTTCACAGAATTTATTCACATGAAGTTGTATGAGTTTGTTAATGCACTTTTTCTTTCTTTGTAGGTATTGGTTGACAAACAAGGTGCACATTAAACGACCCAGCACTGGTCTTCTCATGTATACGCTTGCCACCAGATTTTGTGATGAAATTCACCTGTACGGATTTTGGCCATTCCCAAAGGATTTACTTGGAAAACCAGTCAAGTATCACTATTATGATGATCTGAAGTATAGGTACTTTTCTAATGCCAGTCCTCATAGGATGCCATTAGAGTTTAAGACATTGTATGTGTTACATAATAGAGGAGCACTTAAATTAACAACAGGGAAATGCATACAGCAATAAAGCACAAGTATTGTACAATAAATACAGAATACACACCTCATCATAAAGATCATAAAGATGATGTGAAATGGCAATGGGACCACAGTGGGGATTTGTTTCAATACCCACTAGGTCATTGGAAGAATGTGTTATATCAGAAGTACATAACCAGCTATTATACCTGTAAAGTGCTATATAACTAAGCTATCCTGACTGCAAGGGTTCAAGTGCCACTTTCACTAAAAAGAAAGCTTGAATGTATGCTCAGTAGTGTTTACAGGATGCAGTGACACATTCTTAAATTAAAGAAGAAAAAGAGCCTGCCAATTTGCAGCTGTGGTCAGACAGCCCACACAAGAATACCCAGTGGATGGAATATTTACTTGAGTAAATAAATGAGGCTTTGGGAGAAAATATCATGATGGATTTGAGTAGAGAAAGTGAAGTCTGTAAGATCAAAAAAATCAGTAAATGCCTTCAATCAGAGAACTGTTTCTGATACTGTGTTATAACCTCAGCTTTTGTTGCTGTTTTTATTGCCGTTGGTTGGGTTTTGTTTTTAAGTCTTGGAGCCCTTACAAGATTTCAAGGATGTTATGAGTAATTACATTTTTTATCTTATGGAATTGTCTTAAGGAAAAAAGATTAGTAAGCATAGGAGGGTGGAGTGGAACATCAAATATTTTACCAAGTGTTATTGTGTTGCATCCTGCTGTGATACAGTCCTCAGCATCCCAATTGTTCTTCTAAATACTGTTGTCAGTACCCATTACATGAAACCACACAGATACCATTTTGATCTGACTTATAAGTTTTTCTCTCCTGTACAGATTTGAAGACATTCAAGAGGGTGCCCTTGTTTTCAGTGCCAAAGATTACTTTTATACATTTTTTTCCCTTATCGTGGAGAAATGGTGTGGATTTATGTTTCTTTGCTGCTTAAAGGAGCATATTCTTTGTTATTTATATTTTTTAAGCATCTCAAATCAAAGCTTTTTTATAGACTTCACATATAGAATTCTTCAGAAAAATCTGCAGGAGTAAAGAAATTACTTCATGTATTCAAATACCTATGTGTGTGTGTGTATATATACATATGTACATCTATGTATGTATATAGTTTTATTCTTGATGGAAAGAAAAAGTCTAAAGTAACTCAGGTGACAGTGGAACTAAAGGGAAAAAACCACCTAGCCAATTAATGGGAAAATATGTAGATCATACAGTTCTTTTAAACTTCTAATGCTGTTAAATGATCTCTTTATTTAAGATAATTTAGATGTTCTGATGTGTAACTGACTGAAATAACACATTATCTCACAGTTGGTTTTTTGATCATCAGTCTTGTTTATCCAAAAAATCAAGAGTTCTTTCACTTCCTTTTTCCAAAAAAAGAAAACAAGAAATTGCAGGAGTATAGGAGAGGGTGGAGTGTCAGTACGGCATACATTAAGAAACAAAACTTGTTATCCTATCATGTATTTTAGTGCTAAAGGAGCACATAAATAGGTAACATCATGGTTTCATATCTTTCCTGTTATGCTTGGCTAAGGAGTAGGCCTGCAGGTATAATGTATGGATATTTTCTTGTTATATTTTCAGAGCTACATTAGGTCCTGATCTCCAGATAAGATATTCAGCATGTCTACTGAATTTTTAATTAGTTTGAGCAATTTCATATGTTTTACCATTCTCACAGATATTTATTAGCTGTAAATGCTCTTTATTACCCATTTTCTTAAGTTCATATATTTATGCATGATTGGAGATCTGGGATTATTGGTAGCTAAATCAGTGCCTTGCAGTCAAATATTACAGAAAGTTGAAAGTCAGTTTTGTTATATGTAAGATACCGTAATATCTTTCCCTATTCACCAGACTCTTGTACTTAGGACAGTTTACTCTGGCTACATGCTAATGTGCAGTAAGTGGTCCTGCCATGAAACTCACTGAAACCAAGGCATCATGAGGAAGTAAACAGCCATGCAGACTGCAATGTGTTTAATTTGATGTTTATAAACCAGAGCGTGCTATTTGTTCACTATTGTACACCTTCATTTTAATACAAGGTTATTTCTTCAGTTAAGGGTAAGCATATTCTTGGTTTTGCTGTTAGGGTTTTGCTACTGTTGATCTTCTAAAGCATATTTCATATACATTGACAAAAAAATTATTTCATTGCTATTGAAATAAAGAATTCACAAACTGCCAGTCTCTCAGAAGCTTAGAGAAACATCTGCTCAACTTTATCTTCTGGGAGTGTATTTTCTTCTCTCTAGTGTCAGGCCATTGACAGACCTCATGCCCAAGTAGTCTAAAATGCTAACTGACAGGTGATTTTGTTCACCTGTAGAATGTTTGAGTGTGCCAATTGATTATGTGTACCCGTTATGACAGCAAAATGGGTACTCTCGCATTCCTTGGCAGTAAAAAAAATATTTGTGCAAATGAATACATGAAAAGAGTATCATGTAAATAGAAAGACAGGTGAGAAAATTTGCATTTAAAAGTCAGCAGAGAAATTAAATCTTGGCCTAAGCCTTGGTTTTGCATGCTTCACATTTGATTTTCTGCAAGCGAAGTTAACTTTAGTACAAAAGCCATGGAGTCCAGATTTTTATCCTATCACTAAATTTCTCTGACTTGGTTTGGCACAAGATATGACAGTAGTACCTGCTTCAAAGACAACAGAGTTTTCCCATACCTCAAAACTGGGCCTTAACCTCATGTTCTGCAGGCTTTCTACCTTCAGTACTGCACTCTTGGACACTGTGAGCCATAGGATTAGGGCACTCAGTTGTCATCTACACTCATACTTCTCACAGCACTCTCCCCTTAAACCAGCACCTAGGTGTATCTCCTTTCCAAAACCGTGGTACTCCACACCAGTACACCTCTTCTCTCACCTGCCTCACTTTATCCTGAGCTGAGGTGTGATGTAGTGAGGGGTGGGTATCAAACTATTCTCTGAGGTAGTTGTCATCTGACTGTGTTGGTTTTTACAAAAACTAGGCGTCATTTTACGCTTGTTCTTGTATAAGACCTGTGTCCATGTGGAGCCCAAAGATTCTGGGTGGCTTTTTGTGTGTGATTTGATGTTTCAAAAACAAATTGTTTTGAGATGGTTTGTGACCACCAGCTACTGTTTGGTCTAAGGTGACCTGAGGTGAGACATGCCCAGGACTTTCCTTGTTCTTTGCATTCTACAGCTGGGAAGCTGTAGCAATGGATTCGTTGCAGACACCCTTCTTATCTTTCCCTTATACTTCTTGGGCTCTTGGAGCATTTCTGTTAAGGCACCCCAGAACCTAAATGGAAAAACAGATTACTTCTCGAAAGGTGACCCAGGACATTGCAGCAAAATCTTAACTGCTCTTCAGAGACTTGAGGATAGATTTCACTTTGCAGTCCTTTACTGGTTACCAGTCAACAGCTTAAGCCTTCATAGCTGCCTTGGGTGATTTATGTTGTTTTATCTATATTCACATCTCTGCTGCCAGCAGCACAGAGCAGATAAACAATTTATATTATAATTACCACTTTTATAATCCAATACTATCAACAACTAAAACAAAATAGTAGGATAAAAAGAAAGATCCCTCATGTATCTGCCCTGGTGAGGAACAATTGAAATGCCAATCAGTTGTGTTCAGAGTGTTCCTCAAATTTATCCTCTCATCAGCTATATAAGTTTCCTGCTGTAGTTCCTAAATGTACATTAAAAACAAGAACTGGAAATTAAATCAAGAAGCAGACTGCATCTGTTTTTCCAAAGGTTATGGCAGCTTTGCATTAAACAACTTGATTTCGTTCGGATAAATTGATTGTAAATTGTTTGTTAGATACATGTTAATGTTTCTGTGACAGTCCTTCATATTTCATACAAATAATAAGTAAGTGCTTGATTGTTAACTTTCCAGCTTTGGAACAGTTCTCTTCCACAGCTCTGAGACACTCTCCAGATATAAGATCTACTGAACCTTTCAAATCTGAGTCTGATGTAGTAACGACTGTATCATTCTTTTGTTAGACAATATAAGCAACATGTTTGAGGTCAGTACTTTTTCTCTAATTGCAATTTGAAGAAAAACAGGTGCAGGTTCAGTACCTTTTTAAGTGATTGATCTAGCAAAGTGCTAAGCACTCTTTGCAGTGACTTTTCCTGGGAGAAACATGTCCAGGATTTACATGGGGATCTAGATTAGCATATTTCGGGATAGAACTCTGAAATTGCACATTATTTATTTTTAAGAGCACTGTTACTTTGTGCAAGGAAAAGCACAATTGTTATAAATGTAGATAAAGGAGAGTACTATTGCTACTGAGTGTATGTCATACAATTTCTGTGGTTAAAAGTATTGATACATATTCTTTCAGAATTGCCATGTTTGACACTGTTAGTTCTTATTTCAAGTACAGCTATGGGGATTGTTTCTTATTTGTATAACTGAAAAATAAAAAATTTCCTTTCATGTTTTCTGCTATATTCTGTTTCATATTTCTTTGTAACACAGTTATGGTAATTTAATCAATCTTGTGCTAATTGTAAGAATCTGTGGAAGAAGAATGTCTGCTCCTTAAGGTGTCTGATCTTTCTCAACACAAAAGGGGATATTAAGAAAAGGAGGAAGCCATAAACAGGAACAGAGAGACACAAACCTGTCTGACCAATAACGAGGCAGAGATGAGAACTAAAACTGTTGAGCCACACAAAATAGTAAGGGTCAAGTGTAGGATTTTTTATTCCAGTATGATTTTCTGATCAAGGACTTTGTCAAATGGGATTCTAAGGAGAAGGGGGAACCAAAGTATATGGAGACCCAAACCTGACAGGCAAATCATAATGGAGACAACAAGAAGAAGCCAACCTCATCAGTCACACTGAACAGCTGTCAATAAACTTTGGCAAATGGTACTTTGCAACTGATAAGAGTGCAGTCCTGGGGGTTCAGAATGTTGTAGGGGAGTTACTTGGTCTTTTTAAATTGGGCAGTGTTCAAGGGAGGAAGAAAAGAAAGAGGAACAGACAGAAAAGGGGACAGTCACTTGTAAACCATGGCAGGTCAGTATGCTTGTCTGGCAGACTCCTAAGGCCGATTGCCCCAGTCTATCTGAAGTCCATTAAATCTTCTCTTACCTTCTTCTCTGTGTCATCTCACTGTCCTATGCATGTGCATGCTGGAAGGACTCAGTCCCAGATAGTGGGGCACTGTTGTGAGAGAATTGGATGCCAGCTGCTGGAGTGCTGATGAGGGATGTAGATGCCCCTGGTGTGTGGTGTAAGCTGCTGGAGTGAGTGGTGAGAGTCTCAGTCACTCTCTACAACTACTGGATTGAAGGGCTTTATTCCAGGGGGGTTTGCATTGGATATTAGGGAAAATTTCTTCACTGAAAAGGTAGCTAGGCATTTAAACAGCCTGCCCAGGGATATGGTGGAGTCAGACCTGAGGGACGTGCTGTAGTGGTGGATTTGGCAGTGCTGGGTTAACAGTTTTCTTCAATGATTTTAGAGATATTTTCCAACCTTAATGATTCTGTGACTCACTGTCAGCACTGTAGCAAGTAGTGTTGACTAAACTCCTTTACGGGGAAGGGAATGTTGGGTGTTAACAAAACCAGCTGCTGGACAGGCTCTGCCTAAGTGAGGCAAATGATCAGCGCTGGTTGCTGCAATAGAACCACAGGTCACATTCTATCTGTGTGGTGCCAGCTCCTGAGATGAAGTATCTGTGTTCTCCCTAAACCTGGTGTTGATGGGGTGCATGTGGCCATCACCAGCCAAATTCCATCTGGACCAGCCAGCAGGTTGTGGATACATGGGTGTGATGAGGGGGTCTGGGATTGGGGCAGGGGCACCAGGCAAGCAGAGGTGGCCCCATGAACATGCTCATGAGCCTGGAGAGTGTTCCCGGAGTGTTGCACTTGGGACCTTCTGCCTGCCAGCCCAGGAGGAAGAGCAGGAAGCTGTGGGGTAATGTGCAGTGCCAGCGTGAGTGACCAGCTATGTTAGTGTCCTCTGTGTGTCAGGAGAATATGTGCTCAGCTTCACTTCTGTGTGTGCTTGAAAATGGAAAAAACACCGCCCTTAGTCGGGGCACAGACTCTGCGCCCCCAGGCACTGGATATCAGTGAGGCAGGAGAGGTCCTGGCCCAAATGCCCTACTAATAGACTCTATTAAAAAATGTTGGAAGCAATTCACAGGAGAGCAAAACTGGATCAGTGAGATCTAGATTTAAACTCTGTATGCACTTTAGATTTTTAGATAAAGTGGAAAAAATGGAAAAAAATTTGCTCAGTGATTGTATGAAGGAACATAGAAATCATAGATAATGGTGCAAGTACAATACAGTATATTTAAAGCCTATTAAATCCATCCCTACAAATAACAGATTTCTAAACCTTTACCAGACATGTTGCAAAAGGAAATACACACCTCCATTCTGGTTAGAGATACTAGAAAATATCCCAAATTTTTTCTGTAATGAGTTGGATATTTCTATGCTGTAATTGCAGTTTCTGTTTTCATATACTGTTGGAGCTTATGTGTCTTTGAAAATCCTATGACTATGTTCTTTTTCATTACGTGGGCATAAAAGAGGCCAAATTTTGCTGAATTATGCTTAAGGTTCTGTAATATTAATTAGATTATTTTAAATTGCTATCCATTCTTACTGGTCTTTTGGGTGCTTACTTACAGCAAAAATACAAGCATATAATTGTCATGGCGGGTGGTTGCCCAGAGTGCCACAACATTCCCGAAGAAGCATCTTGAAAAAGCCACCTTGGGAGCACAGGCAGGTCGGTGCTCACATCAAGTGATTTCAGCTCTTCTGTGATCTGGGCATCATAGAAGGAGAGACAGGGTCTGTGTGTGGGGTTCCAAGGAGAGCCTTTATTCAGCTCTTCCTCGAAGAGTCCAGTGACATAAGAGCTACTCACAGCAAGGAAAGCAGCGGTTTATATAGGGATCTCAGGGGGCGGGACAAAATACCAGGGCCAGTGGGATGAGGGCACAGGGGTGGAGTGAGGTGGAAGTGCCAGTGGGGTAGAGGAAATCAACATACAGTTGCAAAGGGCTCTGAGGGCAATTTTCTTGCTCTCCCTAACCAAAGGGTTGTAGCTCAGGTGTTGGCCCTCCAGGGGACTGCAGCAGGCTTTCCCTTTGCCAGTTCTCCGGCCCTCACATATAATTGATAGTAAGTAATTGCATTCATGAAAAATTACTGCACTGTAATGAAGACCTGCTCACACTGGCACTGTTCAGTCCTACTTTCTTCTGCCACTTTGCAAGTGGCTTTGTGAACCTCTCCTTTCTGTATTCATTTTATGCCTTATCTCCTGCTTGTTCCTTATATCCCCAAATAAAGGCATAAATCAATGAGATGTTTTCACCCTTTTTTTTACTGCAAAACTTTAAAGATTTTCTATGAGATTCAAGTGCTGCCTTAAGGAACCTGATTGATAAGATGAAAAACTGCTTTTCAGAGGAGTCCTCACGGAAGGAGTAATGAAAAAGCAGGTAATTTCCACTTCTGGTTAAGTTGTCCCATTATGGTGCTCAGGTGGTAACAGATCTAGCCAAATGCACATGTAGCTGGTTACCAGAGTAGCACTGAACAACTGGTTGGAAGGAGACCTCTGAAGATCCCTTAGTCCAGCCCCACTGCCAGAACAGGTTCACCCAATGATCAGGTGACTTTGGAATATCTCCAAAGATGGATCCTCTGCAGCCTCTCTGTGCAGTTCATTCCAATGCTCTATCAACCTCAAAGTTAAAGCTTTTCCTCATACTGAGATGGAACTTCTGTGTTTAAGTTTATTCTGTTTCCCCTTGCAGAGGCTTTGGTCCCAAACAAAAAGAATACTTCTTTCCTGGAAACTAAAATATATTCCAAGGGAAGTGCAATGAGAAACATAAAATGACAAAAAGGAACAAGAAGGAGATGTTGTTTGAGTCTCAGTGCTCTTATATTGTTTTTGAGCAAACAGCTGCAAGATCAGAAGCCAACATGGACATTTCCATGGTTCTTCTTTTGGTGCTTCTGACTTGATTTTCCTGTGTATGTTTCATCTATGTTGTAAGCAAAAGAGTGAGCCTTGCCATCCAACTCTCTTTTCTGCCTATTTACATCAAATCTGCTTTTGCTAATAAGTTTGATGGTGATTGTTTAGGCAACTCATTGACATCCACTCATTGACAACATACTGTGACAATTATGGTAATCTGTAAATAACATACAGTGAATAATCATGAGTATACTGAAGTAAAAATTCAACTCCTGACTTTAGGTACAGTCTCCATCTAAGGGACAATAAAAGACATTCATGGAATGCCCCTGCCAAAAAAAACAAACCCTGTTGACTCACAAGGATACTATCAAGGAATGAGGACCCAGACATATGTAAAGCAGGAGAAGTTATTAGTTCCAGTGGCAGAATGGGCATGGACAGTCAGCCAAGGCTGCCTGAGAATATGTTCTGTACATGAAACAAACCCTTCCAAATAGTCACCATCCTTATGTGAGATGTATCTCCAAAATACTTTTAAGAGATGTAGGATTTTTGTAGTAGGTCTTCTTGCCTCAAATTAGTAAGCAATCAGTCAACTTCTGAAGTTATGATAAAGTGGATTCATGCTTACAAAATGTTTTGCTAATACAGAAGTGATGAAATGGGCTACTTCCCTGGATGGCAGGAGATGGTCAAATGCAAGCATCTTTTCTCAAAAAGTACATCCTAAAAAAAAACTTGGATGAATTAGCTGTGCTGTTCAGATAGTATTCCTAGAACTTTTGCTTCTTTATTAGCTCATGAATATTATTCTCAGTAGCTTCTTTTCCTTTTAGAGATTGACAGCTGCTATTAAAGAAAGTAATTAGGCAACTTACCTGCCTCCAGTCAGTATCACATTTCTCAGGCTTACTTTCATGACTCAATAGCTGTTTGGGTCATTCAGATCCTTTTTCCAGTGCTTCCACATTGCACTAACAAGAAAATACTTCAGGTCTTACATGTTCAAGAACAGTGTCTGAGCAGCACATTCACATGTTTTTCCATATAATCCTCTGACTGCAGAAGAGCAAAGTGAAAGTTAACGACATTATAAGAGTATGAAAATAGCAAGAAAAAGAAAAAAAAAAGTAGCAAAATAAAAACAGATGCTTTCAAATATCTCTCCTGAATCTCCAGCTGCATGGGTTTCACCCTTTCCTCTCCAGGGCTGCCCACTTCTTCTCAAAGCTCTCTGATCTTCCTTCTGCTGAAACATTAGCAAATGAAAGCTGAGTCCTAAATCTGTGTGTGGAGGGAGTCTTCGAAGCCTGAGGCAGTGTTATGTAGGAATGCACCAACCTGGAGGAAGAACAGATATTGTGGTAAGGTGCTCCACATGGATGAATTGCTTCTTTAAGAAGAATGAAGGAGTTGTCTGGGAAATGGATTATGGTAATGCTTTTTGCTCTGCTTCTACAGCACACAGAAAAGGTTGTGTGATGCAAGCAACATTCAATGGCTCTAACTGTTTATCAAGCAAGTCAATATGTAAAGCCTGATTTTACAGTTATGTTCTGAAGAAACCTCAGCTCCTCTCATACCAGCTGTATCACTGCTTTTCCACCTTCCATCTTTACACTTCCAGTGTCTTCTAGAGCTCTCTCACTGAGCTGCTTTCTCTTCCAATGATCCCATATCCTTGCTGCATCCACTGTTGTAGAAAGGGAAAGAAGGACCTGTTCCACAAAGATAGGAGAAGCTCATAAGCCAGGCAGCCATGCAAGCACTAATATGCCCATGCTAATAAATCTAAATCCCATTTAGGGGACTGTTGCTGCTGAGGGAGTGCAGAATGCTAATTGTCTGTTCTGCAGAAGTAGAAATTGAGTTCTCTCTTTCTCTCCTCCTTGTAACTTACTTATTTCCAAAATCTCCTAAGAATTTAAAATGTCTAAGTCAGCTACTCTTCTAACAAATAAGGCTGAATTTGATCAATGGATATGGAATCAGAGAATGATTTAAGTTGGAAGGGGTCTTTTGACATCATCAAGTCGATCTCCTGCTGCTTGAGCTGATTCAGATAGAGAGGTTTGCCCAGGACCATTTTATGTTTTGAAAGCCTCCAGTGATGAAGTTGCCACAACCTCCCTGGACAGCCTGGTCCTTTATTCACCACTCTCACAGTAAAAAAAAAAAACAAAAAACAAACCAAACAAAAAAAAAAAAAAAAAAAACAAACCCAAAACAAAACAAAAAAACACCCCCAAAACATTATCTTCTGTTTATATGGTATTTCCAGTTTTTAATCTGCACCTTTTCCCTCTTGCATTGTCAAAGTGCACTACTGAGAAGAATGTGGCTCCCTGAGGAGCCTTCTGCAGAATGAACAGTTCCAGTTCTTTCACACAAAAAATGTATTAAATTTTCATCATGCAAAAAAATGCTTTTGACCCTTAAATTTCTTCATGGACCTATGCAGAACTCATTTGCTAAGTTATTAGGATGGACTGACAGTTTAATTTAAAGTTTATTGCCTTAGAAAACAAAGATGAAGTTAGCTGTACCTAAAGACAAAAGTATGTGACTGTAAATAGAAAGAAAGATGCCTGGACAGAATTGTTTATGTTGTCAATAAGATAAACCCTATTTCCTGGTCTTGCTAGAATTTGAACACCCTCACTGGTGTATTGGTTGAGATATAAAGGCAGATGAGTAGTAATCCAGACCATATTCTCCCCCTTTCATTTTCAGTAGCTTCTTGCTGGAGCATGTAATGAACATTTGGAAAGATAATGTGTAATTCTGATAGGGAAAGTAACTTGCTTCACAAGAACAATATGAAAGTTCCCATGGAACCAGGAATTTTTTTTTCTTAAATTTTTGTGACTGACTTGGGTCAGATTATATTTTATAGCTTTAACATGGCTTCTGTCTTGAGCAGATCTCTAGGTAACTATGATGAAGTAAGTGATTCCAGATACACTTGCATATTGTTTATTTTCATACTTTGGAAAAGATTTCAATTAATGGAAAATATATTTAAAATTTACATCCATAAGTCTTTGAGCTTAATTTTTAGAGCTAAATAGACTAATATGTCTGGAAGCTGGCTTGAAGGCAATTGCTTATACTGAAAAAATATAATGATCTGAATTTTATTCAATGTGCTGTTGAAACCAGTTATATGGAAAAGATAAATTTTTGGTTTGGACACCAGTGGTTCTCTAAATATTGGTAAGAAAAAATCTACACTCTCTTTATCTGAGTAGCATGTAGAACTTGCATATGCATCTGAAATTATTTTGCATAGAAATAGGTATGAGGTATATTTATTTTTAGTTGCTTGACTTTTTCTTAACTACTTGTCTTGGTTTGAAAGAGGTGTCTGCCAAGGAAGGCAGGAAACCTCTCTTGGAATGGAGAATATGACCCCCTTTCCTCCAAATTTTTATAACTTTAAAATTAAGGGACTTTCAGGCAAAGATATGAAAA
Organism: Melospiza melodia melodia; assembly: GCF_035770615.1. Taxonomy (NCBI): domain Eukaryota; kingdom Metazoa; phylum Chordata; class Aves; order Passeriformes; family Passerellidae; genus Melospiza; species Melospiza melodia. Next base: position 21,868,334 of record NC_086226.1, read on the forward strand.
AAGGAAATAACCATTCTTTACTAGAATATATATGTGTGTATACAAGGCAAACAAACAACAACAGCAGCAGCAACAACAAACAGAAAAATTAGAGACCCAACAACACCCTTCTGTCGACTGTCAGGCAATTTCCCCCTTGGTGCAGTTCCGCTCACAGCCGGCAGGGGCGCTGGCAGCTCCCCAGCTAGGCCGGACGGGTGAGGTGATTCCCCCACGGCTGCAGGTGGCGCTGTACTGCGAGTTTCAAATGTCTCTCACATGGTAATGGCCGACACAGCTGGCAGAAGGGATGGAGAAGGAGCTTCCTTTACGAACCCCAAGGGGCAGCTGACTGTGGTACCCATCTGGATAGCAAAAGGAGCTGTAGCAGGGAAGCAGGAAGCTGTAATGGCAGGGAGGAGCAAAGTCCCGAAGCGGTAGATGAGACGTATCAGAAACTCTGCAGCTGTAGCTGGAGCCATGATAGGCAGGCAGGTGGTGAAGGGCTACAGTGAAACGAAAAAGCCCCGGTGCAGAGGCAGAAGTACGGGGCAGACTAGCAGCAGCAGCCTGGCTCCTACACACGACAGGGAGAGGCTCCCTGGAAGGGGGAAAGGGCTGGGGGAGCCTGGGGCTTCCCCTGAGGCACCTGAGCAGAATGTGAAGGGTCCTTTGGTGAGGTAGGGTTTTAATAAGGTCCCAGTGCAAAGGCCACTCTTGAAATAAATAGGGCAGGACATCTGTCATGGTTTGACACTGGCACAATGCCAGTGCCACCATGAAAATACACTCTCCCTGATTTCTGCTGTGAGATATGACCAAGAATAAGCAAAGCAGGCTCCCACTTAGAAATAAAGAAAAGAAAACTTTATTAGCTACACTACAAGTAAAAAGAAACACAAAGGGAAAATGAAAACCTTACAAATACCTTTTCCTCCTCCCCCCACCAAATTTCCAATATGTCTGTCCTCCAAATCAACGACTCTCGGTCCATCACCACTCTGTAGATAATCAATTCTCAATTCGTCAAGAGGAGAGGAGTCCTTCTTGTGCCATAGTGACCTCTTCGTTTCATCCAGTGCTCTCACCACTAAACATGGACCAGAGCTGCTTCTAGGGTCGTCTTTTAAGGATGCTTTGTCTTTTCCAAAAAGACCACAGCCGCAACTTTGGGACACCTGTCCCCCCCAGATTTCACCCCCTGGGACTAAGGGGTACCAGCACTGAGCCCTCTTGATTCTGAGCCATAGCCATCACCTCCACCTGGATGCAGTCTCTGTATCACAGGAAACATGGTTCTGTTATAGGTTAGTTGCAGTGGGGAATCAATCACCGACTAGTGAGTCCAATTTAAAATGAATTTATTAATTGTTAGAGCAAGCGATAATAGGCAAAGTCAGCGCTGGGTGAAACCAACAAAAGGCTTGCACCCACCCGGGAGCGCTGGGTGTGGCTGCAGAGTCACCGCTCCACCAACAGCCCACACTCTTCTGATATTTCATGGAGTTTTTATACAGTCCTGCTTCTGGGTTGGAGTGTCTTTTCAGGGTAGTACTCTGCGTATTCTTCTCCTGCTGCTAGGTGGTCATAGTCCGCCTCCCGGAGGTCTGAAGATGAAGACCGGTATTTTCCTTATTTGATAGGTTTATCGGATTCCTGGAATTTTAGGCTCAATCTGCTGAGTTCCTGGAATCTTAGGTTTACTGAGCGGATAAGCTAATACTGTGCTATCAATCATGGCAAGCCCATCACCCATGTTAACAGTTTACTAAGCAGATAAACAAATGTTTGTGAAACCCATTGTCTTTGGTTTTGCCTTCCTTATCCTTTTAAGTCTGGAAATTTATTAGGCAAACAAATGGAGGTGGTGCAACAGTCTTATTGGAATAGCTTTGTCAGCTTTGATGAACAAACTTAAATTTTTAACCCATTACAGTTCTGTCCATGGCTATATAAGAAGAGTCCAGCAAGCCACTCCATCATCTCTTCCCACCTAAAATTCTTCTCTATTCTTCCAACATCTCTCACTGGCCAAGACCTTCATCACACTTGCCCATTTCCTTCTTCATCTTCCACTCTATCTCTCTTCTAGGAAAGGTTAAAGTTCTGTAAAGTTTTCATTGTCCAAAAAGGGGTTAAAAGCTCCCACAAGCGGCTGGACACCTTCTCCCTGCAAAACCTCCCCCCCATCTCCACAGGCTGGGCTGTGCTGCCAACATATGATATCAAAGTTCAAGGTCACCATGTCTCTCTGTCTCTCTCTGTCTCTCTGTCTCTGTCTCTCTCTCTCTCTCCGGAAGGGGGGGGGGGGGGGGGGGGGAGGGGTGCCCGATGGCTCCCGATGGCTCTCTCTCTTCCACCCTTGGGCCAGGCCTACCTCCCATCTTTGTCCAAGGCCCAGCCTACCTCATGGCCACATGGCTTTCCCCTCCCCCAGCCCAGCTGGCAGATAGATCGGGGCAGGGGGAGAGATCCGAACTCTTTTCCCACCTGAAACTCAAGAGAGCTTCCCAGGGGAGTGCTCTTCTTTTTAACCTCTGTGTTGTCAGAGGGGTATCCAATGCCCCCAGTGGCCGCACCAGGTGCCAATATCCAAATCTGAACCCCATTAGTGTGACCACAGCATATCCCAGAAGACATACTTCCTCTCAAACCACATCAACATCTTTCTCCTTTTTAATGCCTTTATTAAAAATCAGCTTGGGTGAGAAGACCAATGGGTCGCGTTCACACTGCCGCTGCTTCCAGGAGTGGCACGGAGGAGAAGTGCAGCTTTGTCTGCTGGTCTGCAGGCAGAGCTGGGGCTTCCGTCCTCATGAGAGCACCAGGAAATTCCCCCTTTTACGGTTTGACATTCGAGGTCTTCTTTCTAGCTGATGTCTTTTGTGAAAGATAAAAAGGGTCTCAGTGGACACTGGATTCTGTTCCTCATGTCTAGACATTACTTCGATCTCTTAATTCTGTATTGGCTCATTGTTTTCAGGGGTTTTTGCTAGGTTTGGTGAGGGGTTTCTTCATTTGCATACCAACCCCAATGTCCCCTCCTCTTCACCATCCGGGGTGTCATCCTCCAGGAAGCAGCAGGGTGTTATTCGACAAAAAGGGGAATTCCTAACTATCAACAACAGGTAGTTAACAAAAAACTATTAACAACAGGTGATTACAACAACAGTTAGAACTCCTCCCTGGCACAACTGGCTCAACCTGTGAACTCTGCAACCTTTTAAAAAATGGGCAACTTTTCTACTCATAACAACTCTTATGAACAGAGCTTCACTCATGGTAGAAGAAAGGCAGCAGGAGACAGAATCCCACGGTGGTGAAGGATTCTTCCCACAGCAACTGCTGCCCCTTTCCCCCTCCGAATGCCGAGAGTGCAAGAGAACAAAGAGCTGCACCCAGCCCTTTTCCCCAGCCCAGTTTTCACAATATCTCTGCCCACTATCTCTGCCCCTCCACAAGAAACTGCCCTGTGGGAGGGGTCCACAGGGGGGAAGGGGCAGAGATGCCCTGGGAGGAGACTTCAGCCTGACTGTCAATCAACCGTGGCCCACTCCCTGATTCTAGAAGGTTCTCCACTCTTCCTTTCCCGGTTTGGTTTCCTCATAGGACCACCCTTGACACCCTCTCTCATTGCTGTACCCCTTGTCACCCCACCTCAACTCCTCCCCTTACTCCCCTTACCATTGGATACATGTATCCTGGCCCCGCCTACCTTCCTCCAGTTATAAACCCTGGCCCCGCCCTTGTTCTGGGCTCTGCCACAGGCCTCCCTTCAGCCGTGGTTGTGTTCCTGCCCCTCTCCTTGCCCTCACCTTACCTGAACCCTCCCACCTTCCTGCAATAAACCCTTTTGGACCTATAGCCGTGTTCAGAGCCCTCCTCCATCGTCTGGTAGTGTGTATGTCTTGTCTTCCGGCCCTGAGGGCAAGGTGAGCTGGGGGAGCTGGTCACCCAGACCACAAGGAGACAGCCCTCGACCACACCTACCCAGGAACAATGTATGATCCCGCACAGCCCTAGCTAAGAGAATAGCCAGCTGCACCCTGCCTGTGGCAACATCTTTTGTCTTTCTTAAGTATCCAGTTGTTATTGTCTCTTAGCAACAAAATGGGAAAAAAATTCCCTAAGAGAAACAAAAAAAAGGAATAAGTCCTAAATCCCAACACTAGAATACCTCATAGTTTTGGTAGATTTCAATTTTGGTAATTTCAGTTTCAGTTCATGTACTCCTGTAATGAAAGTCTACTGGAAGTCATCAAAGAGTTAATGCAAACATCCTTCTGTTTTTATATAGTGCACATCTAAAGGTGATCACTAAGCAGAGGATCTAATCTGCTATAACAACAGTAATAGTTAATTTAAATTTATAATGGAAATTTTTAAGATGGTACTCATGGTGTGTGGAGAGCTTTGTTCAAAAATGGCTCATAGAAAGAGGCCATGAAAATATACAGCTGATGGAAAAGTAAAAAGGCAGCTGAAAGCAGCAATTCTCAAGCCTGTTTCTGTAAACAATAAAGTTCTCAGGCACATTTCTGTAAACAGCAGAGTTCTCAGGCTGTTTTTTCATAACAGGTAAACATTCTGTCCTTGGCTGGTATGGGAAAGCAAAAGTTGACAAACATGGAGGCCTTGAGAACCGTTCATAACAGGGTGAGAAAATAAATCTTGGTTTCAATAACAAACAACAGGTATTGAAAACAGAAGGAGGGGTTAATGTGTAATCTGTAACCTATGATGAGCTCAGGTTTTGCAATATGTATGAACTTAATTAACACAGTTTTAAAATGTGCCTGGTGGATCAATAAATTGGAGTTCGATGCTCATCAATCGGATGGTCATCTCCCCTCACTTCATCAATGGTGCTCTTATTTCATCATGTAGGTTGTTTTGTTGTTTGGTTCTTTTTTAAGAAAATACAGTACTGTTTTAATGAAGGTGTGTCGCAGACATTTTTCAACAGAAATCCTTTCTTTCAGATTTCTGTGTCTTCTGGAAGGCAGAGGCCTCAGAAGGGAAGGTAAACAATTGTTATCAGCTGCTGTGGAATGCAATAGGATTCATCTTGATTGGCTCATTTTCTATGTTTATAATTAAGGGCCAATCACCAGTGCAAGCTAGGGGACTGAGTCCCTGGACACAACTTTGTTATGGATTCTTTTCTATCTATTCTTAGCTTAGCTAGCAGCTCTGCAAACCTCTCTCTATATTCTATTAGTATAGTCATAATGTATTATATATTATATCTTAATAAATCAAGCCTTCTGATCAAGATACAAGATTCACCGTCTCTCTCTCACCAGCTGCGACCCACACAGGCGTGGTAATATCTGGTGACCCCTCGTGTCAGAGCAAAAATTAATCTGATAAGACCAGAGGAGTAAATTGCTGCACTGGGTAAAAATCCTGTATGTGTAGCATTTGATGGTTGCTTTGAAGTGACCACAGAAGTGGATTCAAGCCAGGAGCTGAAGAACTGAAGATCCTGATTTGGACAGAGTTCACAGCCAAGGCTGACCACAACAGAACCTTCTTCTGGAAAACCATCAGGAAAGATGATGGAAAAGAGCAGCAGACCTGTGGAGCTGGCCAGAGAAAGCTGGACTCTTTCAAAAGGTACTGTTCACTTTTCTATCCCTGATGAACCAGCCCTTCGTAGCTTGTGGCTGTTCGTATGGCAGACCCATGCCTTGCCATAAGAGATTCAATTCTCCCCTTCAGAGGAGAAACTCATGGCCCTATCACCTTGGCCTCACTTTGTGTCAAAAGAAAAATGATAAAAAATTGCATAACTTTTACCAAATTACATATAAGTCTTCTTCACAAACTCTTGCATTTTATTCACACATGGATAGGCAGCAAATATGTTTAAAAAATCTCTCCCTCTTTCTTTCACTCTTTTCTCCTGTAGCACTGCCTCTCAATTTATTTCCCCCTCTCTCTCACACCCTCTCTATCCAGCCACCTCTCCTTCATGTTCTGCCTCTCTTCGCACCCCCTAGAGAGAAAAGAGCCACTTCCTTTTCTCTCTAGTTCACTCAAAAGTAAAGAAATGGAAAATTCACCTAGTCAAGTTGGGTTTTTATCCTAAGTTTAAGAAAAATAATATTTACAAAATAAATAGTTTGGATTTAGAATCCCTTTTTGTCAGAACAAATAATTCTGCTTCTGTGGGATAATTGTAAACAAGACTTTATTTAGATAATAGTGTGAGCAGCAAGAAACAAAGTAAAACTCCATATTCTTCTAAAAATTATATGTCTTTGGCTACAATTCTTATCCAGGTAATGCCATGAATGGAAAAGAATACTCTGCCAATATTTAGAGAAAGTTATTTTCTTGTTGATAAGCTTTTTGTTTAACTGATGATCAGGTTAAAGAAGTTATAACTGATTCTTGTCTAGTTAGATATATAGGTGATGTCATTCAAGAGTCTGTGATTGTTTATCTATTTTTTTATTTCATACTTTTGTGTAAAATTCTTGTGATTATTTCCCTTAAAAATCTATCTCCTTAGCTTAATTTTTCTTTCAGTGTTAACCTATTTTAATTTTTGTATGTCTGTTTTTTCTTTAAATAAAACTTACTGGCAAGAAGCTGTGGTTTAGAGGGGTGACTGAGAGTGTTCAGGTTTTTTTGTTCTTTACTTAAGAGTATATAAAAAATTTAAATCATTCTTCAATCCAATTTACTTAACAGCTACAACAAAAAAGAAGTAATAGTAATATAAGTAAGTCTTGAACAGTAATTTCTACTAGATTATGGTATTTTAAAATACCTGTTGTGTCTGAAATAGAAAGAAATTGTACTTCTCTTTTGCTTGTCTATAACTAGTTTAGCTCTGCAACCAAGTATATTACTTTCTCAGCTGAGTACTAAGATGAAGTTGTTTTGTTGGAGCATCTGGTAATCTTGATGTTTGCTCCTACCTCTTCACTTTAACTGATTTTTACAGATTTCTCTTGAGATCATTTAACTTCCACTGAGGAATTCTAATGAAAAATGGGATCCAAGAAAAAAGTTGAAGTGAGATTAAAGGAAACAAGCTATTTGGGAAGAAAAGAGATCCTACATCTCACTGATAGGCAATCCAAAGGAAAGTGGCTATTTGGCATCAGTGACAAATGTGCGCTGTTGTCTAAGACTGAACATGTTTGGTTATAATGTCAGAAGAAACTGAGTTTCTAGGAGGCCAAGGATGGGGAAAAAACACAGCAGGGGTCATGCCACACAATAACAACAGAATGAATCTCTCCACTTCCCTTCAGACTTAGTGTGGATTTTGTGTATGCAAAAGCCAAAACAGATGAAAGGGAAAGAACTTTTCTTCATATGAATGACATTGCAAATGTCATTTGCAATGCTGAATGACAGCATTGCAAACTGTGCATGTGAGAGAGGAAATACATTCACTCTCACAGGACTAATAACCTTTCAGGACTAATAACCTTTCTAAACACTATCTCTTACGTCTCCAAAGCCTTTTCACCCATCTGCAGCTAAACAGAAAGAGGTCATTATCACCTTGGCCTCACTTTGTGTCAAAAGAAAAATGATAAAAAATTGCATAACTTTTACCAAATTACATATAAGTCTTCTTCACAAACTCTTGCATTTTATTCACACATGGATAGGCAGCAAATATGTTTAAAAAACAGATAGCCCAAATGAAAACTTAAACACAGTAGGATTTAGTTTTCACTCCAAAAATCCATGTTTTCAGTGGCCAGATACTATAATCATTCTTTGTTAGCTCAGCTGTTGGTTGTACATACCTGAATTTAGGACTGTAACAAATACTTCTACAGGTACCTGAACAAAAAAGGTTAGCTTTTAAAGTAAGACTGTTCCATTTCTCCAAATTTAAAGGTCCTCAAAACCTAGAAATAAAGCAATTTAAAAGATGGAATGTGATAAGGAAAAATGGCTTTCTAGACTGGAATGATGATATTCTACAATCCTCCCTCTTGCCTAAGAGCTTGGTTTTGGTTATGAAGGGAATGGATAGATCCCAAAAGAGATAAGCTGGACAAAGATAAAATCTAACTTGACAGGTCTCTGGAGCATTGCTATCCCAAGGAAAAAAGGGGAGTTCTGGGGAACTGTAAGATGATCATTCTCTGTAAGTGCAAACTGTTTATTTTTCAATTATTAATGGAAAATAGTGATGGGAGTAAGTGGGGTTCTGTGTGCTTTGATGGCCTACTCTTTCTTAATTTATTTGTGACTCTTGACTACATATCTAAGGTCTGCTTTTTCTCCTGCCGAACTACAAGGGACTGACAGGATTCCCTGTCAACACATGCAGGACAGCAAATATTTTAAAATGTTCTTTAACCTCAGGATTATGACATAATAGGAAACTGCTGACTTCCTGCTGATGCTAGTCTGTTTCAGATAAAGTTCTCTACAACATAAAGCACTTTTCAATATTTTTCTATTTTTACCTCAGAGGTTATATATTTTGCTAATTCCCAACCAACATGGAAAGTTTCTCGCTTCATTGACTGTGAATGTGCAGTTGCACATACTGTGTTTCATAGGTTTAGAACATACACATACGTAGATCAATAGAAACTCATATAAAGCACTAATCTTTTGATGATAAATGTGTATATATTAAATATTTATACATAAAACCTAGTGAAATGCATATATATTCCTCACAGAATTTTTTAGTTACTTATAAATCAGTGACAGTTTTTTATTTTGTCTTATATGTTGACATGTTCTCAGATAATTAATCAAATTAATTTTTCCCTCTAAGTTTTATCTTCCTTTCATCATCAAGGGTACAGAATTCCTTTATGTGTAGACTGAGATGAAAAAGGAAGTATTTTATTATATTGTCTGTTAGTAGATACTTCATTAGGGGTGTATTGTCTACAGCACCATTCATCATGACTAAAGCAATTATTTTAACTTTAGCAGGCATGCCCTTTGGCCAGCTAAGTGCCTACTTCTCTCTACATTTTTATTCAAAACAGAGCAGTGCTTCAGCCTGAGTATATTACCACAGCACTGTGAGATTTCCTGGAAAAAGGGCTGATTTACCCAGCTGTGGTAAAATCTCCATATGTACTTTCCCACAGACAGACTTCACCTCATTTCACTTCTTTGTTGTTTGATTCTCCTCCAAGAGAAGAAAAAAATAATGAAAGGGAGAAGTCAACAATTTCAGATCAGACTGCAAATGACAGTCCACATGATCTATAAGAGAAATGAAAGTCTTGCTCCTTCTTTCACTTCCTGCACGAGTGTTTATCTGAATTATGTGGAAACACCAGTGTGAGGGAAGAGAAGTTTCATATGATGCAACAGTTTGCATTTGAAAGTTCCGACTGATATTGAAAACACATCTTATCTGAGAGTGAGATTACTTATTTTTGGCTTGAGTTTATGAAAGTTGCTCTTATTTAACTTAAGAAAACTTTAAAAATATGCAGAGCTGTAGCAGCAGAAGCATAATTCCCATAGGGTTCATGTCTGCACTTGCAAAGATGCCCTAAAATTTGCCTGCTTTGTAAGACTGATCTTTAAATCTAAATTTAAAACTGATTTAACAAACTGGGTTAATTGAGAATTCTTCATCATCTTTGAAAGTAGTATAGTATTTGATGTTGCTTGATTTTACTTCCTAAATATAGAAGGGAAAACTTAAGCATGGATGACTTCACTTTGAAAAGAAGGCTAAATGTTAATCAGATCAGTAGCGGAAGGTTCAGCACAGAAACTCTGTCTTTCTTCATAAATAAAAATATATATTTTATGTTGACTAATCAGAATGAAGAAAAATTCCTGCAGTTTATGGTCTAGTCTTGAAGTCATGGCAGAAGAAGAATGCACACTTTGCACTCAGAAATATTAACTAAAACTGTGAAATTAAACTGTTATTTGTACAAAAAAATGCATAGAAGAATGGTAGAAACTAGTTAAATTAAAAACTTCTAAAAATACCCCATTTTTATTTTCACATATTCGGTTTTGCAAAATAAAATCTAATTATTCCACAGAAATGGATATTTGAATATTACTTTGCAAATTGTATTACAATAACAATGCTGACATACAGCAGAAACGCTTTCTCTGGGTAGAATTAAACCAGCAAACTGTTTCTTAATTTATTACTTAACAGATACGCAAGAAATATAAATTCACAAGTAAGACGTATATTCCCAAGTATTAGTTTTATTTGATCAAATAAAGAAAATTACTTCTGCCTCTTCGAAATAAACAAAACAGATTATGATTGCTTTTAAATTTGTTTAGGTAATGGAAATGTAAAGAAACTGTGAAGAAAGTTAATTGTGTGTGTAGAGAAAATATCAGTTGTTTCTTCAGTGAAAAACTAAAAACAAAGAGACAAAATTAGGCAGGTTCAGGATCACAAAGAGGAATTGGATAATGATTTTAATGCTGTGCCTGTGATGACATCTCCTTTCCAGGTGTTGCTCATAGTATCATTGAAATAATTTTTACTTATATAAACAAGAGATAATCAGAATAAACAGTAGAAATAAGATCATTGAGTTATGCATATATGATTTAAGATCCAGAGCAAACAACTGAATGTATATTGTGTTTTGAAGAATTCTCTGGAAGTATCCAAGGAGGAAAAATGGCAACCTGTTAAATTAGATAATCATAAATACCAAAAATATGTGTTTTCCTTCAGCATCTACATCATAATGGAGGCCTTTACTGTCCTGACAGTCTAAAAGGGGGAAAAAAGTGGGAAATTCTCCTTGTACCAAGCCCAAAGCCAAAGGATAATCACAGCTGAAGATTCTATCTAAAAGTGGTGTTATATGGTATGCAAAAGAACAGCTTCTGATCCCTCCTAATTGCAGTGGCAGGCAGTTGTTGATCTTCCTTGTTGCTTTGGGGTAGAGCATTTCAGAATCATATTCTGAATTTATTTTTTTTTCTTCTGCATTGAACATCATACTAACTCTGACAAAGACTAACACAGCCATAATCCATGCTTGCTCAGTGTAAATTACTTTTCCACATCAAGTAAAAGTGATTGCAAGACATTTCATGTCAAAAAGGAATATTTAGTTAGCATAAGAGTTAGTTGTACCTGTTGCTTGGAAAACAATAGCCTAAAATCATACATTTGCAGTCTCGTGTTGATGACAAGCTCCATCCTTCTGTTTCAGAGGGGTCATACTAACTCAGATAACATCATAACCTGTAATTTTCCAGGATTTGATTGAGTTGACTCATTCCAATTTGTTATTCATATGTTGATATACTGATTTGATTTCAATATTAAAAGACAGCATTTTTTCATTTCAGTTATATTGGTTAGTTCACCAGAAATTCAGGCTATATGCACAGAAATATACTCAATTTTCTGTAGAACAACAACAAAAATACAGATCTATCTTTATTACTATATATAACAAAGGCTGTAACATTTACAAGTATTTAATGATTTTTTTCATTTCTAAGACTTGGATTCCAAATGTGCATTGGAAAGCTGGTCTGGATTCCAAATGTACATTGTTGTCTTTCTCAATTTACTGCAATACTTAAATATTATAGCTCTCTTTCTCTTTTTGATTTGCACCTTGATTGCACAAGTTACTTATAAAGTGTGCTTTGTGATTTTATATATTTTAAATAGCTTCCAGATGAATTTGTCAGCTAAAAGCTTATGAAAAGTTGAAGGTTTGAAAGTTATCTATCATGTTCTGTATGTACTCTTGACAGTTCAGATAACAGTGTAATTAAACTCAGTCTTTAGCTCTGAAACAAAACTTTTTTGTTTTTATCTTAAACATGCTCATTCATAGCCATTCAAGACATGGAAATGTATGGATTCTAGAAGGCATAAAGTGAATCTCCTGAGAAAAATGTGAACTTCCAGTAAATGTGCATTTAGTGTACACTGTTGTCAATAAAACAGGTTTAAGATCCAGGAAGATAAATTTAGATAAATAAAAGATGTTGCTTATTTTCAATGTCTTTATGATCTAAGTGAAGGCTTCTGAGTTGAAACTTGAAGAATCTGAAAGCTTAAGTCTGTTTTTAAAAAGTTATGTGTAGCTTAAATTCCTTCCAAATCCCTCACTATAGTGTTTCTTATTTGGCAGTTTGGCCCTTTCAGAGGACCTTCTACCAATTTGAAGTTTTTTAACTAAACAATTCAAGTTAACTGCAACTAAGCTATTCTTGTCATGAGTGTAAGAAATTACAGAAGGACAGTTGTATGAGGAAAGTGATTATTCTGTAATATTACAGATATTTGTGGTACTCTCCAAATTGGTATGATTTAACAAGTGCATATACTCAGAAATTTACCAGATGTGTATGTGGAAGTGCAAAAGTTATGTCTCCAAGACATTATATTGAGGTTAATATAATAGAAATAATGAGAGAAGAAGCACTAGATATAGAATATGCCCAAGAATATTAAATTTACCTTCTTGGGTAGTAGTTATGTTACCATAAAACTCAGTCTTTAAATGTCTTTTGTGTGGGGGGGGGGGGGGAAGGAATTGGAGGGGGAGGGATTGGTGGGGCCTACAGGGCTTGCAAAATCCACAATAAACCTTCCTAATATGAACAGTTTTATGCTGTCTAAAATTGAATAGCAGTATGCTATAATAAGTGCAATGAGCATTTTGTTCTTGCTTTTGAATTTATCTTTATGGGTTTAATAATTAACAAATTGAGCAAAATGATAACAATCTCCTGAAATGTACTTCAGAGCTTGGTCTGCAACCCATAAAGGGACAGTAAGACATTTTTATTCATGAAAGGAAATGGAGTAGCATCTTAAAATTAAAAAAAAAAAAAGTATCAGTCTTTCTTATGCCTAACAACTCTGCTGAATCTGGCAGGGTCACTATCTTTTAAGTATTAGAACAAAATTCAACAAAGCCTAGCTATGAATTATTAAAAATGCCATTCACCCTTACTTGCATTTCTGTTTTAAATTTGCATGCCTTTATTTGACTGAGGACATTTAATGAGTTTTATTGCTGCTGCATATGTATTACATCAGGGATAAAATTACACTACATGGATTAGTTAAACCAATAACAATTGGTTAACAAACCATTGGTAAAAAACCAATTGCTTTATGAAACAACAATCTGTTAGATGAGCTCAAGCATTGTAATTTGCCATTGCTATACACTAAAGATTAAGCAATCTTTAGTATATATTTCTTGGTTTCTTATGTTGCAGAGTCAGCTTTCCTGATCTCTTGCATGTAGGCTGTACAGAACTTCTCTTCTGTACAGAACAGCCACTTCTGAAAACACAGAGGGAATTTAGTGAAGGCACTAGAAATTATTACTTTATTTTTGCATTATTCATGCAAAATGTAGAGTTCAATCCATAAAATGGAGTTTACCAAAAGGTTAAGTGGCTGACAGGGGCAACCAGTTAACCATCTAAGTTAACTCTGCAAAGAAAAGACACATATTTACACAAGGTGGTGAATGGAAGAAGTGGATTACAGAAACAGCGTCTGCTGTCTAAGACATAGAGTAACTCACAAGACCAACAGTCTGTTTCCCTCATTTTAGAGGAAAATGTATATTTAGCTTATCCTTTGTAATTTATTAGACTTGTTGCATATTGTAAATTCTTTTATCTTATTTTGAACCCTTTTTTGAAGCTTTTTTGAAACTTTGACGTAACAACATGTAAATGTTTGTGATACAGTAGATTTCCTAGTACACTTTTCCCAGCAAAGGGTTTACACTTAACTGACCCTTTTTCATAAATTTATTCCGTTATTTTCCCACTCTTGTTTCTCCTAAATATTTAAAACCCATTCCCTTTCCTTTCCTGTGGTTCCTGCACTATATATCCCATAGATAGACTTTTCCCACAATGCTGTTCTGCATTCTGTAATATGTCCTTTTTCCCTTTGGCAGTGACCATGCAGTCTGAAAGGTATTCTGGAATTGATTAATCTTGAAGGGTTTCATGTCTGGACAAAAGAGAATTTAATGTCTGGACAATAAAGAATTTAATGTCTGGACAAAGCACCTGAGTCTCTCCTGGAACAGCTCTGGGAAAGACCAAAACAGGGAGACCTTTCTGTGTTCTTAGATTCCCATTTGTATTTGTGCCCCTGAACTCTTCTGGATTCAGGAAGATGATATGTTAATGAGTTCTATGATGCACCTAGAAATGGCAAGACAATGTGTTCTTGGGCTTCCGCACCTGCTTTGTTTCTCCATGCTCCTCTGTTTGTGCAGATGAGGTTATGTCACATAACCTAACATTCTGCCAATTAAAGGTACAGCTAGAGGGAACCTCACTGTGCTCTCCTTGAAAGGCATTAGAAGACTTCTATTTCACCTCATGAGACAGATCTGCTTACAAAGAAGACCATACTGCTTCCAGGTATCTTCTCAGGGGCTTGTAGGTCTAATGTGGCTCCAGTGTGCTGAGTCCTAAAGACCCACTCCCCAGGAAGGGAACTGAGCATCAAAGATGCTGCATGATTCAAGGTAACTACTCAACTAGAGAAAAGTGTACCACTTCTCTATACTGTAGGCTCCCTCAGGCTCTATTCCTACCTCACCATTCCAAAGTAGGCATTGCTGACCAACTTTGTCTGGACAACAAAAGCATAGAGTTGGGAACATTTCATGGCGCTGTACGTCAGACAAAGAGAACAGAACACCAGGCTGGAAACCACATTCTCCTAGAATGAAGTCTGCCATCTTTATGCTTCTCAATAAGCCTGCCTCTCTCCTTCCTTCCTTTTTGTGGATGACAGAGCAGGTAGAATATCAAAAATCAAGAAAGAAAGGAGTTGAGAAGTCCACCTACATTGATATGTATCTATATCTATCTATCTACAGTAATATACATATATATGGGATATGAATTTTTCAGCTCAGAGAAAAACCAAGAACTGTGAATGACTGAAAGTACAGCTGACGCTTCTGCTATCAAAATAGAAAATGCTTCTTACACATTGAAACTCTGGAAGAAACTAAATGATATTTCTCAGAAGCAGAACCTGATTGTTAATTCATTCTGATTTCTGCATTCCATGTATTTGGGGTTGTTGGAGAATTTTGCTCAGACATGGCTTAAAGAAAGAGGCCATGAAAATATACAGCTGATAGAAAAGTAAAAGGCAGCTGTAAAGCAGCAGTTCTCAAGCCCGTTTCTGTAAATAACTAGGTTCTCAGGCACATTTTATAAACAGCAGGATTCTCAGACAGTCTTCTCATAACAGGTAAACATTCTGTCCTTGGCTGGTCTGGGAACAGACTTGGAGGTTTTGAGAACTTTTCCATATCAGGGTGAGAACACAAATCTTGGTTTCAATAAACAAACCACAGGTATTGAAAACAAAGGGAGGGGTTAATGTTTGCTCGGTAGCCTATCGTGAGCTTGAGTTTTGCAATATGTATGATCTTAATTAACACGGTTATAAAATCGTGCCTTTGGATCAATAAATTTGGAGTTGATGCTGATCAACAAGGATGGGTTGTCTCCCTTCGCTTTCAACAGGGGGTTTTAATATGATAATAGCAAAAAAGTGAAAATGAGCAGAAGATTCTAAATAGAAGAAGTACTATTTTTGAAACAATGACAGTTTGGACACTAGCAAAATGCTTCATCTTGCTATTTGAGTTATCTTTTTTACAGAAGAGGCATCATTGTTGTTTCTCTTTGCATTTCTTAATGCACAAAAAATGGGTCTTGCAGACAGCTCTATTCTTCATAAGAATAATTAATTTAAATGAAAAAGTTAGCACATGTGCCCCTTGACTTTGACGATCTGTTCCATTTGAGCTAAAGAAACAAAAATTAAAACAATAACATAAAGGATTCCTTCCTGGTAGTTCTGGTTGTTGGAATCCATAAAGTTAGAGGGTTTTTGGGAAATGGTTAAAATGGTTAAAAAAAGGTATGTAAGCCTCAGACTGAAGTTCTGTTAGCATTGCAGATACAGCAGAAAAGTTTCCCAAGCAAGCAGAAAAGTTTCCCAAGCAGTAGAGCATACGTGACAAATAACAATAAGCCTCTGTAGAATTAGCTTTAAGATGGCAACAAAGTTATTTAATGTATATCTTTAGAAGGTTAGCATGAATAGAGCTCTGTTCTTTGTCTCTTATGAACCAGTCTTTGTTTTAACTACCAGTACGTGTGTTTTATAAGATTGGATAGAATGCTTGTCAATGTGTTTTTCTATGTATGATTAGCTGAAATCTAGACTGAGATGATTTTATGTCTTTCTGTATCACCCCACCCTCAAGAGACATTTTGTGTAGATCAGTGAGCTGTTAACATCATGTGTCCATTGTATTTCTTGAGACTGATGTGCTAGAAATAAAAGCAAAAATCTCTTCACTAGTCTAGTTCCAGTGTTGTCCGTATTTAGACGTTGTTACAGCAGCTCATGGTTTCCTCAGTAATGCGTGGGTTCCTGACACAATTAGACCTATATCTACCCTTTAACCCGATATCTGGTGGTTATTTTAATTGCATTAAAATTCATTTTCCAGATAAATGGATCTTAAAAGCTTTCATGTGAAAGAAAGACAGTAAAAAAGAAGATTTAATGAGCCCAAGTAGTCACAATTCTTTTTAAGGGCCTTTTCAAGTAAAACTCGCTTTGCTGTTGGTCCTCTGGTTTTAAAGCTGTGTCTTTCTGACTGCAGTGACACAGTATAGTAATAACCAAAGACTAAATCAATCTTAGGTCACATTTATACTATTTGCATCTAGGAAAAACTATGAAGATTAGAAGTACTCCTTGGATAAATTGTTTTATAACTTATTCTGACCATAGTGGAGAAAATATGTTCTAAATGTTACAATTTTCACTGCTGTCACAGTAGCCAAGAACCTAAAATTTGTAGACACAAAGTGGATTGTTTTGGATGCCAGTGTATATGATTTAATTTTGTATTTGACATTTTTGTGAAATGTGATTTCACTTTTGTCAAGTAATTTCACTTTTGAAGCAGACCAGGAAAGTTCTAAACATCAAGCTCAGGCACAGGGGGTTTTTTTAGGATATTCTTTGAATTAGAAAAATGAAAATCACAGACATCGTAGAAATAGAAAAGAAGATAATGTAGTTCGTGGGACTTAGTGGAGACCCTGATCAGTGCTCTTAACAAACACAAATACACCCAGCTTTACTCCTGTTCCATTCTTCTTTAAGCCCTCACAATACTTTGTTATTCAGAATGAGTCTTGCTTGCAATGTTATTTGCAAAACTACTGATTATACAAGGATGTGGTATTTGCAACTAAAATAACACAGAACTGCTTTTATTTTTATGGCTATTGTGTCCTTTGTGTCCTTATTATAATGATGTGAGTGTTACCCACTGTCAAAAACAACAACCTCCTGTCAAAAATTGATGGAAGGAAAAAATGCCACAGAAAGTTGATGGAAATACTTGCATTTCTAACAATGTTGTGAAGCTACCCTAAAGAAAGACTAACATTTGCTTTACCTCCTAGTTTAATTCTGATTATTTCTGTTTTTTTATGCAAATGCTTCCTATAGTAGAACAAAAGAGTTGTGGAAGGAGGGACAGAAGTTTCCTGGCTGCCTTTACCATAGGATTCATAGTAATGCTTGCTCTTGCAAGTTTGTTTATAGGTCCATATGGTAGTCTATAATCAACTCCAAATGTGATTTTTGGATTGTAACTTCTACATGGGTCATCAGGAAGTAGAAGAATCCTGACTCTTATCAGGCCAGTTATTGAAATCTGTTATTTCTTGGGCAAGACTCCTCTGCATTAACAGGCTGAAATGTATTCTGCCTTCTTATGTATAAGTGTTTTATATTGAAGTTCCAAAATTCCCTTGCTATCCAGTGAAACCAGGAATTTCATTGCATATCAGGATAGAAAGAACATGTGGGCTGTGGTACTTCAACAATTTTAGATGGGGGAAAGATCTTAGATGCTTAATACCTTTGGGAATGATCAAAGTAAATCTAAGAACATGGCAGACTCTTACATTATTTTATTTTAATGATCTTTAACTTTTAGGTCTACATATGATATGCATTGTGGCTGTGCTTATGATATATAAGAAGTGACATTAGTTTAGATTTTGCCAGAGGCTTCAAGATAATATAGAATAATAACATTAAAATTATTAGAAAATAATTTTGGCAAGGGAGTGTTGTAGACATCTTTTTGTGAAAATCCTTTCTTAGGATTTTTTTCCCTTCTGAGAAGCTGAGGCCTCAGAAACAAAATGTAAACAATGGTTATCTGCTGCTGTGGAATGCAACAGGTGGATCCGTGATTGGTCTCTTGTGGATGTTTGGATTTAGTGACCAGTCACGGCAGAGCTGGCTCTCTCTCTCTGTCCGAGCCAGCTGCCTTTGTTATCACTCCTTTCTATTCTTATCTTAGCTAGCTTTCTGAGATGAACCTTTCCTTCTATTCTTTTAGTGTAGTTATAATGTTTTATATATATATCATAAAAAAATAAATCAAGCCTTCTAAAACATGGAGTCAACATTCTCGTCTCTTCCATCATCCAAGAAGCCCTGTGACCACTGTCACAAGGGAGTCCTTTGGGAATTCACTAAAATCTTACTCTTGATCTCACTCACACTGAATAAATCTTAATAGCTTTGAAAGAAGTGATATTACATTGTCATCAGTCACAGCCAGCACCAGTTCACAAGGGGAAAGTCTTGTTATACAAATTTTATTTTCTTTCATGACAATGTGTCTGATCTTGTTGATCAAGGGAAAGCAGCTGATGTAATCTTCCTGAATGTCAGTAAAGTCTTTGATATTGTCTCTCACAGTGACCTGGACAAATTGTCCAGCACACAGGTGGATAAACACATCATCTCATGGATGAGCTATGGGTCAGGCACAAAGGATGACAGTGAATGGGTTGACATTAGACTGGTGACCTGTTGTGGGGACCCTAGGAGGCATCCCCTGGTTAGGGAGACACAAGAAGCTTCCCTTAAAAAGCTGTTAAGACCCCATTGTCTCCTTCCCCTGTTCCGATGTGCCAGAGCCACTCCCTCCCTATTCCCTGATTGGCCCTGATTTTTGTACTGCCCCGAGACCAGGGGAACATCCCCTTCCCCTAGGGACAGAGAAATGAGGAGGCTCCCCATGAGTGTGCCTTGGACCCTGAACATTTTACCACATGGCTGAATTAAACATCCTGGATACTATGCAAAGGCCTTTTTTGCTTCCTTACCCTGGACTTTATTAGCAGCAATTCAGGCTGCAACAAATGACACACTGAACAGGGACCTCTTCACCTGGAAAGCAACTGCACTAGACCACCCTGAGAATTTGGGGTTTTTTTACCCCAGTGCGGTGAGTTTGAAATTTTGGTTCTTTCCTCCTTTTACTCAGGTGTTGGGAAGAGATGGGTTGTTGGGTTAAGATGGAAACAACACTCACCCATGTGTTATAGATGGATAATGAGAGGATTTGCTCTCGCAATTAAAAGATGACTATTGTGTGAATATTAAGAAAAGCTTTAGTGATTTATAGTTATGTTATTGTAGTTTAGATGTCCTCTGTTCTCCCCAGAGTTCCCTTTTACCCCCTGTATTGTGACCATCAAACAGCCAGGGCTGTCTAGGACAGGTAAAAAAGAAGGCGTGCACATGTTTTCCTTGCATGGGGCAGTTGGGAATGGACAAGCTTGTTTCTTAGGGGGTGCAGCATGGCAACAACTGATCTCCACTCAAGGTACAAGAAAGCAGTCTCCAGCGATAAATGGCACAGAAGAGCTGACTGACAGACTTTGGGAGGGGCCAGGGCTGGCTGATGCAACCCCCAGGGGTATAAAACACAGAACATCCATCTTGAAGATGAACCACCCACGTGGTATGCATGCGGGAAGTTCCCAGCACTGCAACTTTTTCCTTATGTAGTCCTTCGTTGTATTTTGGTTAAGTTTTAATAAAACTTTTTAAATTTTCAGAGTAAGCAGCTGGCTCTCACACACGCACAACAAGAAGTTTACCGTAAGAAGTCTTTCCTTCAAGAAAATTTTTGTTTTTCAGAGGGGGAGTTGAAGTGTTTTGTACACTGGTTATCTAAGCATTTTCCTTATATTTCCTGGAACTCATTGGAGTTCCACGAAATGTAAAGAAAATGCTTAAATAACTAGTGTACAAAAGTCTCATTGTTAGGACTCGAAAGTCCTAACCAATGAACTTTTGGAAGTAGTTTGGGAGAAATTAGGAACTAGGAAAGAATTCCATAAAGAAATCTAGCCTTTATTTTATATGATGATGAAATGTGCTCTGACTCTTGAGGAAGATTTGTTAAATGGTGAACCCCAGCTAAAAAGTGCATCTGACATGTTCACTCACAGTACTTAACAGAAAAATCTGGTAACCTCTTGTTTTATTAACAATTCCTCTGTTAAATAGGCAAGAGATAGGCAAGAGTCAATCTATATTTGATTCATTATTCATTCCTTAATCTCTCTACAAATAAATTAATGCTTGCCACTAAACCCAAAAAGAAATGTATTTTGTATTTTTCTCTCCAGAGCTTTCCAATAAATTGCAATTTTGCCATCTTTCCCATCCAGTAGCAAAGCACTGCCAAGGGAGATAAACTGATTATTTCAATTTATCTGGTCCCTGTCGATATAGAGCACGACACAGCACAAAGTACCATGACTCCATCAGAAGGGTGCAAGAGAGATTTATTACAGCAACATGTTGCTTTTACACTTTTTCAAGATATTTACATTCACTTAACATACACATTCACTGCCCACTGGTTATAGGAAAGAAACAAAGTTTTCAGTGGGTGACCAGGAAGCCACGTCATTCTGTGAGCCAGCTAGAGTCTGTATCTCTTAACTTTCTCTCCTTCATCACGTCTCCATGGTGACAACCTTGGTGTCTTCCTCAGGAGAGATATGGGGCTTTCCTGTATCTTCAGGAGGCCTTTGCTGGCTCACAAGAACAGTACAAAATGCCTTTCCTATAATACCCCATTTTTGTGTTTGGCCCACAAATACAACTCCTAAGGATTTCTGCAGGGCCCCTGCAAAAATCCAAGCAAATGGAGAATCCATTCTTCATTCACTTACAGATAACCAATTTCTACCAACTCCACAAAACACACATCCTCACAATCTTAAGGTTCATATACAAACAAAACACATAAAGACAGATCTTCAAATACTGTTACAGACCTCACAATTTCCAGATGACATATGTAGCAGAAGGACACCTTCACTTCTAATCAAATAGCTTTCTCTCACAGAGTCAGAGACCAAGTCATCTGACTAGTCATCACTTAGAACCAAGTAGCATCCCCTTAACTTTACAACTGGTTGCTGCTATCATAATGAGCAACCAACCTAGTTGCTCAAAGTGTGGACTTCAGCTACTAATTCAACCCCTATGCAAAGGCAACACTTCTCCCTTAGGTGTATCAAATTCCCCTATTTTTGGGACCGTCGGTGCCCTGCAAAAGGAAATGGTACAAGACACACTTCTCAGTACTACCAACCTCTCTATAAAAGAATTCAAGGAAAAGAAGCAAAAGTAACACCCACTCATTTAACTTTTGGATTTTCTGCGTAAGCCTATAACTACCTTTACTCTGTCTTGAATTACCATCTTTACCACATTACATTCCTTGAGGGTCCATGCTTCCATCCATTTAATAACCAATGCAACTACCTGCTCATTTTGCTCTCACCCATCCTGTCCTTTACTGTGTACTCCAAATAAGGTTTAACACAACGGGCTGAGACCCAACAAGGGCCATTTTCTGTTAAGACACATGCGTATCCTCTTCCTCATGTTACTAATTCCACTAGGCCAGTCCACTTTCCTGTGATTAAATCTTCTACCCATACCTTAGTACTTTCCTAAAGTTCGGCTGTTTTGAATTCAAAGACAAAAAATGGTAGAATATAGGAGACACTTGTAAGTCAGGTAAAGGACACTAAAAGTTTAAGACAGATGGCTTTGTCTAATCTCACTTGAGGTGACTTCCTCTGCATTCCCTCTTTTTATTTTTGCACCTGGCGCTTCAACACACTATGAGCACATTCAATAGTTGCTTGGCTGTTGAAGCATGACAGATACCAGTAGAATGACCAACACCCCAGGCATGAAAAAACACTTGCAACTTCTTTAAAACTTATGCCGGGACATTATCCGTCTTTACATGTGATGGAATGCCTAAGATGGAAAAGGCGTGGCAAAAATGACGAATAATATCCCCAGCTGTTTCACCTGCCAATGCTGAAGCAACCATGGCATGAGAAAAGGTGTCAATTGTAATGTGAACATACTTTAAACGGCCAAATTCAGGCATTTTTGTAACATTTGTTTGCCATTCTTGCGAAGGCAGTAAGTGTCTAGGATTAGTAACGTAATATTGTGAAACATGAGACATATGACAATCAGGGCAAGAAGAAATAATTGACTTTGCTTCACTATGTGATAATTTAAATTGCTGCTGTAGTGCCTGAGCACCTTGATGAAAAAATTGGTGAGATAGAACAGCTTGTTGTAACATATTAGGCACCGTTTTTACTGCTGAGGCAGCCACAAGGGAATCCACATGGGCATTACCTTCAACAAAGAATCCAGGTAGTGATGTATGGCTACGAATATGCATAATAAAATAAGAATGCTTTTGATTATGAATAACAGTCCACAATTTCAAAAACATAACAAATAATGGTTTCTCCTTTACATTATACAACACATCTTGATCCAACTGCTTCACTAAATTAGCAACATAAACAGAGTCAGTAACTATATTTACAGAACTAGGAAATAGGGTAAAGGCCAAGAGTAGGGAACAAAGTTCACTTAACTGAGGAGATCCTTGTTGAACCATTACTTCATATTCCCAGTGGTCATCTTCCAGGCTATAGCAGTTTTTCCAGTTGTTCCTGATCCATCTGTAAAAACTGTTGCACCTTTCACTGGCACAGAAGAGCAAAAGTAGTTTCCCCTGAAAAGGAATCCTCTTAGTAAAATTCAAAATAGTATGAGAAGGTAAATGATATGCTATTTGACTGTAAAGGAAGATAAAGCAGATTGCAACTCATGATTGTTTTGAAAACACCACTCAAAATACCATTGTTGTACCGGTATGACAGTAGTTACAGGATCACAGCCTAAATCTCATGGCAGCATCTGCAACCTTTGATAATGATGTCTGCAAAAAGCTCGTACAGACCTGGAGCTGTTTTTCAGGACCCAAAAGACAAAAATATCCACTCCAAAATATGCAAATTATCTTCCCATTTATCATTCCATTAACACAACGATCCGCATGGTATTTCATCATCTCTCAAAATAAATAATTGTACATCAACAGAGACATCTATCCTAGTAACAAATTTAGATGTTAAGGCCAATTCAATTTCTTCTACAGCCTTTTTTGCTGCAGCAGTCAAATGTCTCTCATTGGTAGAGGGAGTTATCCCAGAAAGTAAGTCATACAAATGTTGCAGTTGATGATTAATTATCGCCAAGTATGGCCTAAGCCAACCTATTGCACCAACCAATTTCTGCATGTCAACAACAGTTTTAATATCAATGTCCAATTTTACAGGTTGAGGCACATTTTGTGTATTGGTGATTATCAACCACAAATATCTCCAAGGCTTTGAACTTTCTCCAGGGCGATAACCAAACCAAAGGCTTCTAAATTTTTCACAGCCCATTGTATGAGAGCCAACAATTGTTGTTTATTTTCAGACACCAACAAGATATCATCCATATAATGATAGCAATATCAATTGCTAAATTGCCCTCGGACCTTAGATAAAGCCTGTGACACAAACCATTGACAAATACTTGGAGAATTTCTCATTCCTTGAGGGAAAACCATCCACTGATATCTTTGACCCAGTTCCTCATGATTCAAAGGCGGCACAATAAAGGCAAATTTTTCCTTATCCTGATCAGCCAATGGAATTGTTAAAAAGCAATCTTTCAAACCAATGATAATTATTTCCCATCCTTGTGGAATCATTGTAGGTGTTGGGATACCTGATTGTAAAGCACCCATTGTGGCCATCACAACATTTAGCTGTCGCAAATTGTGAAAAAGTCTCCATTTACCAGATTTCTATTTTATTACAAACACTGGTGTCTTCCATGGGCTAAATGATTTTTCAATATGTCCAGCAAGTAAATGTTCTTTCACTAAGCTTCACAGGGCAAGCTTTTCAGTAGGCAGGGACCACTGATCAATCGACTCAGGCTTATCTGTTAGCCATGTCAAGGACACAACCGGTTATTTAAAGCCCTGCATCCCAGTGGCCCCCACTAAAAATCTGTTGTGATTTTAACACCCCATTGGGTTAAGCAATCATGTCCCCATAAATTAGGCTGAGCATTAGTAACATATGGTCTAATGTTAGCTTGTTGGCCTGCCAGATGTGTTACAGTGATCATGATAGCAGATAAAGCACCAGCAGTTGACCCACCTAACCCAACAACTCCAAAGGTTGATTGAGTGAGGGGCCATGTGGGAGGCTGAACAAGCTGTGAAATTATAGTTACATCTGCTCCTGTGTCAAGGAAACCTGATATTGTTGTAGTTTCTGGATGACATCCCTTAGCAGTGATCAAACATTGTATTACTGGACGCTCATCTGTCACCTTTTGAGTCCAGAGAACCTGAGGTGGTCCTGTAGATCCAAAACCTCCAGTGCCATGACTCTGATCCACTACAGTTGGAACAGGACTCATAAAAGGAACAAGTTGAGCAATACAAGTACATTTTGAATAACAACCGGAAGTTCACTAACAGACGCCATAGGCTGAATTTGTCCCACATAATCAGAATCAATAAAACCAAATGGAAATTAATACCTTGAATAGTACTACTAGATCTTCCCATCAGAAAAGCACTCAAACCTTGGCCCCCAGGACCATAAGCATCAAGAGGCACTTTACATATACCTCTTGTCAAAATAGTCACTGTTTCAGCTACCGGTACATCAATCCCTGTCAAGCCTCTTGTGGCCCCTGTGTATTGGTCACAAATGGAGAGCTTTGCAGTGCTGGCAGAGTTCGTGATTGTCATTGGGGTATTTGTGTCTCCACGCACCCCTTTGCGTTCCTCTTCCAGTTTCCCTGCACTTGTCAACCACCTGAAAAAGATCTTAACTTATAAAATTTAGCAATACGGCCAAAGTTACCACAACGATAACAAGGTACTTAGGCACTTTACTGGTCCAAATTACCCTAGAGTGTGCACATCATCCAGCAGTTTGAGGGCATTGGGTCTTCACATGTCCCGATTCTTCACAAGCAGAACATCTGGGTAAGGACTTAATGTCAGGATCCGTCCTAGTGGACAGATGACTCGATGGTTCGTAGGAGTGATCTCAGAGTGCAAAAACCAACACACTACAAGGGGGTTTGCAGTGATAATCAAAACAAATGCAGTTTTATTGAAATAACCACAGCAAAAATGAAAAATGCGATAGAGGGATTAAGTGTGAGAAAAAGAGAAAAAAAGAGAGAGAGAGAGAGAGAGAGAGAGAGAGAGAGAGAGAGAGGGAGAGGGGATATAGCTACCAATGCATAGACGAAGTCCTTTGGTCCAGTCCAGTCGAGGATCCGCCTGTTATGCTGGGGGAGATCTCAAAGGTTCTAGCTAACTCAGAGGTTTTTATTATTGAAAATTGTGAGGGGGGGAAACAGATACAATAGGGAACAGATGTAATAGGTCGTCTATGTTTTCAGCAGTAAGTGAGAGCCATTGTTTTCTTGGTTCAGTGGTCACAATCTGCAGGCAAGCATCTCGCTTTGGTCAGCTTGTCTCCCCACACACCTCCCCCGGGCTGGGAGTTTCAGTCCCAGTCCTTGGAAGGAGCAGAGGGGCCTTTTAGGAGTTTCATGAATCAGTCCTTGATGGAGAGGCTTCTTACATCTCAGTCTGTCTATCACGGTGGTTGTAAAACAGGTGAGGGTCTTCTGTGGGAGACCACCTGGAACTCAGGAGAAGTCCAGCCAGGCTGAGAGGTGGGACAGCTTCCAGAGCTGCTATTGTTGCAAACGGGGCATGGTGCCCTCTTCTTAGCATACAGCAAACACACCTGTGAAAACAATAGCTTAACACTGTGCTTTCAGGTCTCAGGGCCTTTGGCATGTGACTTTTCTCCTTCAGAGCCAGATATTCTATACAGGGGGGGGTCTGTATAGAATAGGATGATCGTGAGGCAGATGAGGGACTATTCGGACAGACTCTCACACTTAATGTCTGTTGCCAAAGCAGCCATTTTATGTTCAACCAAACCAACCTTTGAGCAAGCAACTACAAGATCAGACAGCAAGGAATCTCCTGGTAAAGAATCAATAGTTCTCCTACAATCATCATTCGCATTTTCTTGTGCTAGCTGTCTGCATAAAATTTGCCTCAACCTTATCATCTACTTGCTTCTCAAGGGCTGCAGCAACCCTCTCCACAAACTGCAGAAAAGGTTCCTTCACCCCTTGCTGGATGGTAATATACCTTGGTTTAGGAGCTGCCATCTCCATTGCCTTAAGCAAGGCACTCATACCCAGCTGCTGGGCCTGTGCAGGAAGCAGGGCGTCCCATCTTGCCTGCAAATCCAGGTTAGAGAATGGTCCATTGCCCAACAAGGCATCAATTCCCACAGCATGATGTGGATCATGCTGAGGTAACTGCATATTGTCCAAAGCTACTCTTTCAACCATTTTTTCCAGGTAGCTTGAAACACACCATACTGCACTGGCTGAAACAGAATTGTAGCAAGGTGAATAATATCATAAGGTGCAAATACATCAGCATTTAGAACACGAATCACATGCATCACCTGCGAAGAGTTAATACCATACTGATCTACTTTTGACTGAAGGTCCTATACAATCCTCCATGCAAAAACCTGATGGCTGTCTTGTTGTCCTGAATTAGGAGCAGCTTTGAAAAGAGGAAAAGCCACAGGCCCACCAGAAGAAGCAGCAGCAGCCATCTCCACCCTTTTAGGTGGACCTATTTTCTCCAACAGATTCCAATCTCCCACTTCAGCTGCTTTCATTCTCAAGTGCTCCCAAAATTGCAAAGGATGTCGAGGAGTCACAGCCACCTGGCAGGGAGGCAGAGTCCAAGAACGAGCAGGCCTAGATCTGCTACGAGGTCTAATAGAAACAGAATACTGCTTCTTTTTAGATGCACTTATAACCGGTAGTTTATCGTCAGAACAATCACTAGACAAGGAAGGACACAATGTTAAAGATTGCATTTGTTCAATCAGTTCAGGTGAGGGGCGGGGCAGACGGCTCAACTGGGGGTAGAGCGGAGGCAGACGACTCGGGGGAAGGCAGAGGCGGTGCAGACGGCTCAAGGGAAAGCAGGGGGGGTGGGGGGGGGGTAGGAAGCAGCCGAACCACGGGACGGTGGGGGAGGAGCAGGCGACGGACAGACGGATGGGTAAGGGAGGAACAGCCGATCCACGGGAGGGTGAGGGGGGGAGCAGCCGATCGAGCAGAGGGAGAGGAGAGAGCAAATGGCCCAGGGAGAGACCGATGTCCCAGCCTGTTTTTCACTTAGCTTCTTCTGTAACTTCATTTTTGCTAATTGCTGCGCAGGTGTAAGATACTTTGGTTTACCACTCAGTTCAACTAACTGCTGAGCAGGTGAAGTATACACAGGTTTAACATAGTCTTTTGGAGATAAATACTAAGGAACAGTCTTAGCCTGCCGTTTGATTCTCACAATAGCAAACCCTGGGAGAAGCCCCACAGCAGCTGCAGCAGTCTCCTCAGGGAGAGATTCATCGACAGGCTCAGCTTCACCTTCCTCCTGTTCTTCTGCTTTAGATTCTTGCTCTAGTTCGTGTTCCTCCAATTCCTCCCCTCTATCTTGTTCTGCTTTCTATTCCTTCAATGCCTCATACAACAGTCTCCAGATATGCGCCAAATCAACAACCATCTTATCCCCCTAAGATATCACTTCCCATAGTCTCTTCCCAACATTTTTCCATGCCCAGACACTGAAGGCAGTGTCGGCATCAGCTTCAAAGTCCTGTGATTTACACCATATCAGTAAACTACAGAGAGCATAATCAAAAGTTTGAACATTTTTCCTTTTCAGTAAAGTTTTCCACGAGGACAAAACAGTCTTTTCCTCGTTTGATAAATTATTTCCCATTATTTTCCCCAATCGCTCACCTCAAATCACATGTCTCAATTAGGTCCAGACCTCCGCAACGTGCTTGCTGCCTTCACTCATTTTTAGGGTACCCTTCGAATTTTTTTTTACAGTCCAGTTGCAATCACGGCGGACGGCCACCAGATGTCGATATAGAGCACGACACAGCACAAAGTACCACGACTCCATCAGAAGGGTGCAAGAGAGATTTATTACAGCAACATGTTGCTTTTACACTTTTTCAAGATATTTACATTCACTTAACATACACATTCACTGCCCACTGGTTATAGGAAAGAAACAAAGTTTTCAGTGGGTGACCAGGGAGCCACGTCATTCAGGGAGCCACGTCATTCTGTGAGCCAGCTAGAGTCTGTATCTCTTAACTTTCTCTCCTTCATCACGTCTCCATGGTGACAACCTTGGTGTCTTCCTCAGGAGAGATATGGGGCTTTCCTGTATCTTCAGGAGGCCTTTGCTGGCTCACAAGAACCGGACAGAATGTCTCTTCTACAGTCCTATGATCGAGTGATTGTTAAATACTCACTTTGATCCCAGGCCTGTGTGGGATTTCTAACTGTTCTCACTTTCAAAGGTTAGTAAGGTCAATATTTGCTTACTTTCCAAGATTAATTATGTATTAATTCTCAGAGTAAAAGAAGTTATCAGGTCCAAAAACTCTTCCTTGATTAATATGGGTCAGCAAGTGGTATCTCATATATTAACAAGTAGGTGTAAAGTGATTTAAATAACATGAAATCTGATGCAAAATGAAAGTATCTAGTGAGGTGGAATGGGAAAAAAACCAGACTGCAGGTTTCACAATATATGGAAATATTTCACAGCATTTTTTTCACACAAGCTCCATACCAAATGATTTTCTTGCTTTTTTGAGAACTGATTTATGAAAAAAAAATTGAGATAAAGCATTGAAATATTTTGAACAGCAAACCCCACTTTTTTTTCAGGTGAGATTTGGAAAGAATGGGAGAGAAATTCAGAAACATATGATAATAAAGTGATAGGGATTAAATGGTTTTATACAAGGTCAGGCTGGCCATAAAGTTCTAGCAATTCCTGGCTTTTTCCATACTGCAGATCAGGCTGTGAAAGTTGTAGCACAAAGGGAAACATGGTAGCTGAAAGAAAAATACTCATCATTGAACAATACTGGGTAAGAGCATAATTCAGACCACTAATTTACACCAAGAAAAAGTCTGGCACTGCCACCAAGACTGACAGTTATCTCTCAGGATGCTGCTGCTGCTGCTAAAAAATACATATGAAATATTGTTATCCAAAATTGGTATCTGACATTCATGTCTGTATTCCAGAGAAGAAAAAAGAAAGCCTACACAGTAAAGAAGCGTCACAGTTGAGATGGACATGACTTGACAATCCAAAGTTCATACAGCAATAGCAAATTTTATTGAGTACAGCTCCTTTTTATAGGATTTTCAAAAAACCACGTGATTGATCTCAGTTGGCTAAAATTTGGCTACCACCCAGCTCACTGGCCAATAACTGCCTGCGTTCATGCTCCAGGGATTGGCTGGCGTCTGTTGTTTGAATTTGAATCTCTCAGGTCCTCAGTGCCTTCTTCAAAGAGATGTTTACTTCTTTCCTTTAACAGTGTAGGCTGGTAGAGTTATGGTCAGGACTACTTACGACTGTGAGGCTTCCAGGCCAGCTGTTAGTCATCACAAAGAAGCGTCTTCACTACTGAGAACTATCTACTTTTTTAATACCAGCTGCTAGGATAAATGTGAGGAAACACCTCCTCCTATAAAATTCTGAGGCTTGTTAAATTCAGTAATAAAGACTTCTGTGTAATACTATGAATCTTTTCCTTCTCTGAATTGTCTCTATTCCTTTATAAGAAAAAACAAAATAAAAAGCTCTTGAAAGTTCAAAGCAGAAAACATTATTTCTATCTCTATGTCTACTATCACGGAATTAGAATTTGTCTTCATAGTTTTACAAGCAGGCATACAGAGGACACAGAACTTCTATAATATAAGCACTTGGCTTTGTTTTTCCCTATCTGAATGTTAAGGGAAGGAAGCTGAAATATTCCTGGTGATATCAATCATAGAAGTATAGAATGCTAGGTTGGAAGGGGACCTCAAGAATCATCTGATTCAGCACTCCTCTTAAAAATCTACCTTAAAATTTTCCAGTGTTCGGGTAATAAGTCACTTCTCAGGGGAGATACAATATCTGACTGTTCTCATTGTGAAAAGCGTTCCTCTTATGTCTAATTGAAATTTCCCTAACAGTAATTTGCACTTATTATCCCTTGCCTTTCCCATGTGACTCCTCACAAAAACAGAGTTTCCTTTGTCTTTGCAGTTATGTTTTAAATACTGAAATATGGTCTCCCCTAAGCCTTTTTATTCAAATGTAAGCAAACCTAGTTCTCTCAACCTCTTGACTTACCTCATCTCAACCCAGCTCTCTTCTCAGCCCATCCTTTTGATCATCTCTGTGGCCCTTCCTTGGACCTTTTCCAGCCTGTCCACATATTTTTCTATAGTGAGCATAAGAACTGAGCACAGTATTCCACCTATGGCTGGGTAAATTAGAAAGATAACTTTTCTGTCTGTGCTGTCTTGCCCTTGTCGATGCAGCCCAGCCTCACATTGGCTTCCTTACCTGCATCACATATATGAGCTTGCTTCCCATCAGGTCCTTTCCATAGACAGGCAGATCCCAGCCTGTTCTGCACTCCTAGCTTATATTTTTCCAGATTCAATACTTCAGACTTAGCTGGTCACCCCACTCTTTCAGCCTATCCAGGTCTTTTTGCAGGGTGGCTCTCCCTGACGATGTGCCCACTTCACCACTCAGTTTCATATCACTGGCAAACTTTATAAGGTTACACTTGATCCCAATTTCCAGGTCACTTAGGGAAATACTAAGCAAAAAGAGATGAAATATTAAAAAGTCTGAGATATATTAAGATATTATGAAGACAAATTATGAAGATACATAAAATATACAAAAAGGGATTTTGCTAGCAGAGCTCTTACATCTTGGTGATAGTGAAAGAATGAAATATTGCTGCTGTGAAAAAATAAATTTTTGCAAAACCTGATTTTAGTGACACCTATTCAGGAAAAACCAACCAAAAACTTACATATATGTGGGAATGCAGCCAGCTGGGATGAATAGGGGTTTAGCCTTGGTAGCATATGCAGGAGGCATCAACCTAAGACCATGGGAAGCAGGCCATTGAAAGGGAGATATCTAGTCAGGTCATGGTGAGAAGAGTGTGCTCATGGGAATTAGTATGTCGGTGGGTGTGGGAATCCACAAAATCAGAGGGTTTTGGGAAGTTGCAAAAGCCAGGCTTCAGAGACAGTTGAACTGTGATCAGAGCTAAGCAGCAGCCATGAGATAGGTCAGTGGAAAATTTATGTAAAAAGTAGAAAAGCAAGGACAAATAGAACAATGATCTGTGTCTAGAACTTGTCTAGAACAACTCCCTAAGCTACAGAAAAGTTTATCTAGCAAGACATTAAGAAGGTTGAAGCTTAATAATAGAGATCTGCACGTTGTGATTTCAGTATTGTATTCAAAATAAGCAAGCGTTGTTTTAACCGGAGATATGTGTGCTTATAGTGATTGGACAGAACTGCTGTCAATATGCTTTTGCTTTGTGTGATTGGTCAAAAAACTTATAAACTAAGTTGTAACATTAAGTTCTTGGTCTGCCTGAAATGTGAACTGCTGGCATCTTCCCATTGTCATAATCATGTAATGAGATTGATGCTGAAAAATAAAACAGCTCAAGACATGTTCCACAGCAGCTCCGTCCCGTTCGTGATTTGTACATAGCCCCCAGCCGGCGATAGGTGGAATGTTAATGGAACTATTCTGTGTTAAGTCATGTTTCTGGTTCTTGCTTCTTGATTTGGAGCCTGTCACATATAAGGTCATATTTCAAGTTCATGTTTGTGATTGGACCCTTACCCTCAGAATGCCCCTATATCTTGTTATGTTCACCACACCCCCGGGCATTTGAATCTTACTCAGACTGTGTGGTGTCTGCATTTGTTATTTTATTATTAAAGATCTTTATTTTTAGGCAAGCTCATCACACCCATTCCTCTATTTTATGCCATGCTCCCCTCAGCCAAGCTGGACTAGGGATCACAGCAAGCCTGACTGTGATACATATATTTGAGCATCCTTCAGCTGTGACACAAACTTTCTGATTTCAGTGAGAATATTTATTCTAGGCTTAGCTTCAAATAAGTAAACAGAAGTTCTCAGGTTCTGCTCAGTCTTGAACACTTGGTTGGAAAGAAATGAGGTGAGCAAAATACTTGCCACAACTCAGACAGAGCTAAAAGCACAGAATGAAAGCCAGGGCTCCTGATGTGTGGATGATCTGCCACATGGCTGCAAGCTATGGGTCAGAGGTCCTTGAAATAAACACAAAAGGGTAAATTCTATATGAGACAATGCATCACTGTGTGGGATATCACTGCACTGTCAGTAAGTCAGCACAGACAGTACAGTTCTAGCAGGGTCCCAGACTTGTATGTTTCAGACAGTGTAAGATGTCACACTTAGCTCTCCTTGAAGCCCAGGCAGCTACTTATACCAGACAACATGAAAAAGGCTTAGTGGATACTAATATTCAGACCACAAATCAGAGTACAAGGTCTGAAGAGGCATTTAAATTATCTCTTTGTGACTGCAGTTCATCAGGTTTTTTTTTCTGCATAACCTTTAATCCCAGCTGAAAAATCAGAAAAAAACCCCAACCAATTCAAACAAACCAACAAAGCAAAACACAACAAAAAATCAAAAGCAAACAAAACCAACAAAAAACCAATCACAAACTCCCAAACCAAAATTCCACTTAATTTCTGATTAATCTCTTTTTGACATAACATATAACTTCATGTTCTCAGTCTACAAACCTATTGCTTGTTACATATATTAGCCCTTTTATCAGCATTTGCAATGAAACGTCTGTGCTCCTGTGCAGCAGGTAGAAAATGCACTTGGCTTCTGCAAATGTTTCAAGGTGTAGATTAAGCGGTTTATCTGGAGAGTATTCATAAATACTTTATTATTATATTTTAAAGTCAGGGTAATGAATCTTATCAAATATTTACAGAGTAAATTTATACCCTTGATTTAGGTACCTTTGATGAATCTGGCTGCCTAATTCTTTGACACCCTTCTTGTCTGTAGTTTTGTAAACCAGTCATTAACCAGTGAATCATTGAGCTGTTAACAAAGTCAGTGTAAAGGTAAGTATGATACAGAAGCAGAGTTATTTCGTAACACTTCAGCAGTATACAATGCAGTCAGGTGAAAAGAAAAGAAAAAAGGAAATCTTTAGGACAGTTTTGAATGCATTAAAATCAAAATATCCCCATTTATTGTGCAAAAGAATTGGAAAAGCAAAATGCTACTTGAATGTTTGAGTTTGTCTCTATAAAAACTGGAAACTATAGCATCCACTCATTCCTACTTCCAATCCATACTGACTGTACAAATTCACCTTTCAGCTATTCCCAGGAAAGAAACTTTTCAGAAAAAAAGATTTTATTAGTTTGAAATATAATGACTAAGTTAAGAGCTTGATACTGCACAAAATATGGGGCCTGTACCAAGTCACACAAAAGGTCTTTGAAATGCAAAATGCACCTGGTGTAAGTGCATTTGACTTTAATCAACATGTTGGCAAACAAGGTGCACGTGGCTCAAAGGTGACTGATTTTATAAATGCACAGAAAGTATTTTAATTACTAAATTAATCTCTGTTATGCAGAGCAGTGGAAACACATTACTTGTATTGTTCCACAAGAAGAGCTCAATCATTCAGCTCTGGGGAGCTTGGGAGAATTAGAGTGAAACATTTCAGAGATATATGTGCAAAAGTTGCCTTCTTCAAATCCTGCTGCCACTGGCTTTGACTGCTTTTAAACACATGAGCAGTGCTAAGGCAATAGATGGTAGATAAAACTAAAGAACTTCTGCCAGGCAGTTCACTTCTGTGGGATCACTTATATACTTACCAGCAAAGCCTTTGCAGGAATTGTTGCAGTTCATGTTTTATTTTGTTAAATGGTTTGTTCTATTGTTCCCCTATGTTGTCCCTGTTATGTTTGCCCAATTATCCCATCATAAAAAAAACACAACCAATATTTGAGATAGCAGTAATTTTAATTGAATAGTTTAGAAAATATATATTGACAATATAATTTGATTAAAAATAAGGGATAATTTGGTTCAAATAATAGCGCATAAGAAAAAGATAACCACAGGGTACTGAGTGCAGGGATCTTGGACCCTTGCCACCTCACTCACAAGCTTGCCAAGTGAAGATTCCCCCCTTATATGCCATGTGTCAGTCATCTCCTGCCATTTTTGATTCATCACGCTTCCACCTCCGCCCTCATCACCACCTTTACCGTGCATGCTCCACCGCTTGTTTTGGTGGTCACACAAGTCTTTGGGGGTCATCACTGATGAAGGTTCTCCTTTTTCTCTTTGTCCTTTAATTCACCTTTGGGTTACACATGCACACCAAGCCAGTAAAATATAAGCTAAAACTAACATATTACTACATTTTAGCATCAAAGCAATAAATCTCTTATAGCTGGGATTTTCATGGGACCCAACCAGATTTTCCCTTTTTTCAGTTAATTTTTAGTCACTGTTATCTCTTGCTTTTTTCCTCCTGTCCTTGCACATCTGCCGGGAGGCGGGGGGGGGGGGGGGGGGGTGGAGCCCCTCCTCTCCCTTTCTTTCCTAACATTACAACTTTTAACTGTTTTATTATTTCAAAATATTAATTACTGTATCAATACTGATTACTGTTTCAATTTTATCAGCACAAATCATACCTATTTACTACATCCCCAAAGTTGGTTTATGAAATAAACAGGGCCAGGAGACTTCTTCTCCTGTGTAATGCCTTTATTAAAAAGTGATCAGCTCAGGATTGGGCGGCTCGACGGGTCTGCAGCGTCCGTCGTCTCCCAGGGCGACTCAGAGGAGGAGGATATGCGCAGCTTTGTCCACCAGAGGCAGAGCTGGGGATCAGATCCTCTTGGGAGCCTTCAGGGCTTGATCCCATAAGATGTTCCCGTCAGATGGTGCCCCTCCCACTCAGTCGGCCTGGTCTCACCGCCGGGGTCACCTCCCATGGTCAGGGCGAGAGGGTCCGAAGGTGTTCCGCGTCTCTGCAGGCTCAGCACTCGGTTCCTCACGTCCAGACATCACTCCAGTCTCTCAACTCTTAGGTGGCTCGTTGTTTTTGGGGTTTCTCCATGAGTTTGGAGATGGGGGGTCCCACAAAGCATTCTGGTCTTGCAAGTCACTTTGCATAACCCCCCCCACCTTCTCAGGTGTCTTCCCTATTCTGAGAAAGGTAAAACTTAGCTTCGGGCAAGGTCCCCACCCAGGAGAAGGGCCATTACCTCGCCCCAGCCAGGGCTTTTACTAATACAAAACCAACCATTAACGACAACGACCCGTGATTACAATAACAAAACACACAGAACTTGGGCAGGGCCAGTGGTCTGGCTGCCTTTTTGAAACTTTTTCTCATAAAAAAAATATTAACCGAGTTTTTGTTCATAACAGTCCCCCCTCTTTTTCTTTGATTGAGCTTAAACTCTAAGCTCGCATCAACTCCCGATTTTTGTTTTGAATCTACTATAAATCTCTTGTGCACTTTGGTAATCACGGTTACTTAACCTTGTTACTTTCCTTGGTTTCTTCAGGTTTGTCTTCACGGCAAACACTATTTTACTGAAACAGATAAATAAGCATAGTAAAAATAGCAATCCTCCAAGTACACACACAGTGAGAAAAACTACCTTTTCCCACACATCCTTTTTGAAAATCTCCAGGTTCTCCCACCCACTGGGATCAAGTGTAGGAGTTTGATCTTCATTATTTACACATGCTAACCTTTTTATTTTGTTTGAAATGTTCCTAATAATTGAATTCTTTATTTTTAATACTGCCTGGAGCCGAATAACTTTGTTTAACATAGATATTGGGATCTGAATTTGGCTTTTACAATTTTGGATTTTCTCAATTTCTATTTCACTGTGCCTGTTCTGTTTAATTTCTCCCAAATCATTATATATAGGAACTCCCAAACTTGATCCAGTTTCTTTGGGCAACAAGAAAATTGGTTTTATCACTCTAGCGGTGCAGCTGCCAGACAAGATCAAATCTAGGGGTTTAAGGCTCCCCTGAAATGTGTTCCTAAAGGGGTTTATCTCTTTTCCAGTACACTCATATAAATACTTGTAACAAACAATTTTTCTTACCATTTTCACCATTTCTTTGCTTTTTACTAGATCTGCTGAGCTTGTTTCAGCAGCATCCCATTCAAAGCACAACCAGGCTTCCCCTATAGGGCACTCTCCTAGGAGTGGCTGCCTAAAAGTGGCAGTATTGTATACTATCCAATACACTCTCTTATTTTTTTGATAAAAGACCAGTTGGGAGAGGTTAACACAATCAGGGTTAGAACTGATGTGGACTCTCGACAAGGAGCTCACTTCCTCCTCACAGAGGGGTTGGTAGCATTCATTGCACGGCTCAGCTGGGCTCCCCTGAGCACCACCAGCAATCAGAGCCATCAGCACTACCCTTCCCAAGAGTCCGGTATGGGTCATCTCACACAGCCTGCCCACCCGGCCTTGCCTCTTGGGGAACTTTACTGAGGAAAAGCTTCCAAGCTCTTTAGAGTCCCTTCTACCCGTTTCTCTGGTTAAACCTCTCTTGGTCTGTTCCCTACCAATTTTGGTTTCCCCTCCCAGGTGAGTGTTCTGTAGAGGATTAACCTGGAGTCTTTAGAAATAAATTGGGGAACTTAACTAGAATTACTTATTTACAGTCTTAAACTTTTTACCAACCTAGTTTACACAGAACAGTCTTAAAACATTTTAAGCAATATTAGAACTCTGATACCAATTTTTTTTTCCACACAGTTCAGTCTTTTTGACTCTTCCTTCTGAGAGTCATCTTTAAGTCACAGTATACTCAGGTGAATTAACTTGTGAAGCTTGTCCAGCGCCGGGGGGTGAGAGTGATGTGGACTCTGGTCCAATGCCAGAGGGAAAAACTGGGACTCTGGCCCAATGCCAGAAGGACAAAGGGGTGGAGTCCGGTCCAATGCCAGAATGCCAGAGGGAAAAAAAACTGGTGTTGAATCCTGGTCCAATGCCAGGGGGTGAGAGTGATGTGAGTCCAACCTTTTCCTTTTGGTCTGCACAGTCGAGTTAGTAATGAAGAGTACCTGAAACGGGCTTTCAAACACAGGCATTAGTGGTCTGCAATTTAATGATTTTATCAAAACTCAGTTTCTCTGTTTAATGTTATTGGTTAATTTCTCTTTTTCCATAGCTTGCATGTTTCTCTCATCGACTTCTACATACTCTGTATTTTGCAAGGAGTTGTATTTCTCAGCTAACTTAACTCCCAAAGTATTTTTATTCCCCTATTTTTCTGTGTATTTAATTCACTGGTTTTTCTGTTCTATTTTTCAAGATCTTATCTATTTATCTCTTGCTTCTGTTTCTCACTTTCACTTACAGCTTAAATACTTCTTTCAACCCCTTACACTTGAATTTTTTTTTTCTTTTTTTTTTCTTACGCCATTCTTCTACACAATACACTTCCCTCTAAGGAGATGTGGTAAAACTTATAATGCACAATCTACATTACCTCTATTCTAATTTGTCTATATTCATTCTCACACATTCCTTCACACCCTCAAGACACAAACTGGATCATTATTGCTAGAAAATCACTGTGGCTCCCCTTACCTTGGGGTTGGCCCACAGGTCTCAGCATCTCTGGGCCTCCTGGAAGGGCCCTGCTCTGGTTGCCTCTGGTGCACATTCACCTGTGAGGCTGTCTGCGTGTCACTCACACTCTCACAGCTATGGCTCCCTCACACACCTGAGGAGCACTAGTCTCGTTTGCAGGTCACACACACTTTTTGGCCACAGCCCCCACCCGCCTGGGGGACACAAGCCTGGTTTGCAGGTCACACATACACACACTTCCACTGCCCCCTTCCCACGTGCCCGGGAAGTTGAGGCTGACTTTGTGACTCACTCTCACGCACACAACAAGACAACAATAAGGTACCTTTTACTTTCACATCACTTATTACAAGTTAAGTATTACTGGCCAGTTTTGGTGCTATTGGATATCCTTTCTACCTAGCTGTTTTTGTCTAACTTCAGATGTTTTTCACTATACTATACTATACTATACTATACTATACTATACTATACTATACTATACTATACTATACTATACTATACTATACTATACTTCTTAGTACTTTGTTGAGACAGGACTTATCTGCTCCTGTATCTACTCAAAAATTCTAATTCTTCATTTAAGGGTCCCACTTCAAAGTTTACCAAGGGCTCTTCTAGATGTTACATCAGGTCCCCTATAGTGTAAAGCCCCTGACCCTCTAATCATCACCTTTAAGGATCTTCCCTAAATTATCTTGTTCCCTGGCTATTGCCTCATCAAGACTGAGTTTTCTACAAAACCTCCTGACGTGTCCTGCCTTTCCACAGTAAGAGCAATGTCGCTCTCTCAAAGGGCCTTGAGGTGTCTCCATCCCTCTTGTACCTGACAGTACTGACTTATCCTTGCCTCCTCCTGGTGGTGGACCCGCCCACCCTGCACTTTCTCTAGCTACAGCAACCATGATCTTAGCCTTGGCCTTTGCTTTATCTTCCTCCCTCCTTAAATACACCTTCAGTGCCTCTTTTAATAACTCATTAATGTCCTTCTCTTGCCAATCTTCCATCTTTTCCAGTTTTCTCTGTATATCAGGCCAAGACTTGGTAACAAATTGGACTTTTAGTAGCATTTGACCTTCCAGGGTGTCTGGGTCTATTCTGGAGTACAACTGAAAGTTCCGCCTTAGGCGATTAAGTCAGGCAGCAGGAGCTTCATCCTTCTCCTGTGCACCCTCAAATGCCAATTGGGTATTAGTTCCTTTGGGAACTGACTCTTTGATCCCCCGTATTATCAAAGACCTATATTCCCTCATGGCCTTCCTACCCTCCTCCTGATTAGGGTTCCAGTTGGGCTCCGTTAGTGGCAATTTCTGTTCACCTGATGGCACCTGGGGTCCTGGACTGTTATCTTTCTCCCAAATTTTTATGCCAGCCACCCTTATCATCTGGACCTCTTCTGGGGAAAATAATATACTCAGGATGGAATTCATTTCCCGCCAAGTGTAGATATTTGGACCTAGAAATTGATCCACTTGTTTGGCTATGCCCACTGGGTCCTCAACTAAATGCCCCAACTCTTTCTTGAATCCCCTCACCTCAGAAGCAGTTAGGGGAGCATCCACAAAGCCAACACCTCCCGCCACTCCTCCCATAGGAACCTCTCTGAGGGGAAAGAGTCTCTCTGCCTTGGAGGTCTTGGATCTGGTGCTACAGTATGGCCCATCTTCAGATGCCAAACTACTTTCAGGGTTCTCTGGGTTACCCTGAACTTTCTGCCCATCAGCAGGTGTATTTGCTGATAGCTGTCTACTGGGCGAGGAGGCATTTGTGTCCCAGGAGAAGGAGGTAAAGGGACAGCAATAGGAGGGGGAGAGGGACCTGAGTAGATATTAATCGGAGCTGGAGAAGGGGTGGAGAATGCAGCAGGTGGAGTAGGCACTTGTGGTGGTGCAGAAGGAACGGGAGGAGATACTGGGTTCATCATAGCAGAAGCTGAAGAGGTAGAAGGAGGAGTTTGAGCAGGTGGTAATGAGATGGCAGCCGGGGGAGGAACCGGACCTGCCATTTGAGGTGCTTGAAGAAGAGGATTATAAGGTGGAGGGGCAGAAGGAGGCAAATAATCCAGGGGGTCCCATCTTTTACTAGTTCTATCATCCCCTCCTTCATTCCCCTCTTTCTTACTCTGTACCTTACAAATTCGCACCCCTTCATCCCCAACAGCAGTCTTTAACCAGCAAGCCACATACAATAATTGCTCAGATAATAATTGTCAGATAATTATTTAATTGTTGGCACATCCACTTATCCTTTGTCCCACACCAAGGCCATCCTCCTTGCACCTCTAATTCTGGCCAGACTTCCATACAATAATGGATCATTTTCACTTTATCTAATCCCTCCGTGGCCTCTATAGAATCCCATTTTACTAACAGTTCTCCTAAGGGACTACTAGGAGGTATATCCCTCAGTCTCTTGCCAGTCTTTTTACTACTACAACATCCCATTTTTCAAGTCTCAATAAAAAATCCCGAAGGTGCCTCTACTGACCGGGAATTTCAAAAAAAACCTTCCTTGAGGAGCTCCAGCCTCCTCCACTGAACTTCAAATTTACTGCCTGATGCTCAGGACTTTATACTGAAACAACTGCCCAATCTCTTGATTGCCCAACTTCCCAGCGTCAGGTCTTACATCTATCGGGACTTAAACACACAAAGCCACGGCCAAGAATCCGGGTCGTGCCTGACACCCTCAGTCAGGAGAAACAACTGCCTGATTTTTAGTTTGCCTAACCTGCCAATTTTTAGGCTTCACCGTATCAGGACTTAAAAGCAAACCGCAGCCTCCTTTGCTGGGGTTTGTGCCTGACTCCTTTGTCAGGACTTACTTTGCCTGCAGGGCTTGGGAACCACCCGAATCCTTCTCGGGACTGACAAATCTTACTCGAATCCTTCTCGAGACTTACAAAAGTGCCTGACCTCCCTTTGTCAGGACTTTGGGGTGCGTGCCACTCATACACAGTAATTCACTCCGCACGCCCGGAGTGGGGGGGCCCTTTATTCCCCCTTGAGAGACGACTCACTCACACTAATTCCACGTGCTTCCCCCTGTTCCTGGCCGCTTTTCTCGCGAAAAGACGGAACCGCAGTACTGAGGGGTCCACTCTCGCTTCGAAGGTCCGGCTGCCGGCCCTCGTCTCACTCACACACACATGCACACGTCTCCCACTCCCGCCACCGAGTTTCTCACCAGTCCGGTGCTTCGGTGCTCCTCTGCGTCGCTGTCCTGAGCTGGTCCCTCTGGTCCTGGTAGCCAGCTGTCCTCTGAAGATCCAAGATGGCCAGTCCTGAGTCCTCTTGCGGCGTGGCTATCCCGGACGAGTCCCCAGCTGAAATAAACAGGGCCAGGAGACTTCTTCTCCTGTGTAATGCCTTTATTAAAAAGTGATCAGCTCAGGATTGGGCGGCTCGACGGGTCTGCAGCGTCCGTCGTCTCCCAGGGCGACTCAGAGGAGGAGGATATGCGCAGCTTTGTCCACCAGGGGCAGAGCTGGGGATCAGATCCTCTTGGGAGCCTTCAGGGCTTGATCCCATAAGATGTTCCCGTCAGATGGTGCCCCTCCCACTCAGTCGGCCTGGTCTCACCGCCGGGGTCACCTCCCATGGTCAGGGCGAGAGGGTCCGAAGGTGTTCCGCGTCTCTGCAGGCTCAGCACTCGGTTCCTCACGTCCAGACATCACTCCAGTCTCTCAACTCTTAGGTGGCTCGTTGTTTTTGGGGTTTCTCCATGAGTTTGGAGATGGGGGGTCCCACAAAGCATTCTGGTCTTGCGAGTCACTTTGCATAACCCCCCCCCCCCACCTTCTCAGGTGTCTTCCCTATTCTGAGAAAGGTAAAACTTAGCTTCGGGCAAGGTCCCCACCCAGGAGAAGGGCCATTACCTCGCCCCAGCCAGGGCTTTTACTAATACAAAACCAACCATTAACGACAACGACCCGTGATTACAATAACAAAACACACAGAACTTGGGCAGGGCCAGTGGTCTGGCTGCCTTTTTGAAACTTTTTCTCATAAAAAAAATATTAACCGAGTTTTTGTTCATAACAGTTTATCCACAGGTTGTACTCTCCCTCAAAACCGCCCTTTGAGCCATTCCCCTCGCTTTGTTGCAGCTCCTTCCTGGCCTGTCAAGGTAACGCGGCCCCTTTTTCTAGAAACTTCCCGGCCACTCTCTCCCCGGGCCAATCCCCAACTGAAACATCCACTTGGAAATCCCCTAATCTAGGGGACG
Source organism: Melospiza melodia melodia (assembly GCF_035770615.1). NCBI lineage: Eukaryota > Metazoa > Chordata > Aves > Passeriformes > Passerellidae > Melospiza > Melospiza melodia. The sequence continues at coordinate 21,910,488 of NC_086226.1, forward strand.
CTCCATTGGCCCATGTGACTTTTCCCTCTCCTCCCCCTACCCCGATTAGTTCCAGATTACTGATGCAATCCCCTTGCTTCCCCCCCTTAAAGTTTTCCTGTTGTTTGGGTTTTTGTATCCATGCCCTGCTTTGTGATAGTATTTAATCTTGTGCACTGAGGGGCTTGGGGCTCTCTTGTCTTGTCCCCTTTACCTGGAATAAACATATCCCTGTGGAACCTCAGAACAGAGAGCCTCCTCCTTTTCTCCTTCGTCCTGTCCCTCACATTGCTGATTCTGCACCATAGAGCAACTGGCATTTCAGACTCAGCTGTGGGCAGAACCCAGTCCCTAGCTGTTCCCCACTCCTGGCACACTTCCGGTGAGCTAGTGGGGGCTCTGGTGGGCTGTATCAGGAATGTTTTCACTGAATCGTCTTTGAATCAATCTTGAATCAATGTGTATTCAACTTCTTTCTAAGCAATTCCCATTATTATATCTGTGTGGATGTGCTCATCAGACAAGCATCTCATGTAATTGTCTTTACTTCATAAATCATAATACCAGCATTATTAATTTTTCATAAAGCAATTAGTTCTTTTATTTTCTAAATAAAGTTGGTTAAACACAATTGCCTTATAATTAATTAATTATCAAAAATTACTTTTGCTAGGTCTTTTAGCCATTTCCCTAGTTAAATTGTACATTGGGCAACTCTTCATTTCAATACCCATGCAGATGGAGAAAAAAATTCTGTTGCAAACTAAAATAGCTAGTCCGACATTCACATTCTTGGGAAACAGAGGTTTAGAGAAAGAGACAAAATGAAACCTTATGGATGTTTCCTATCTATTTCACATCTTTCCTCAGTTCACCTCCTCAGTAAAGCTATTGTAAATCTTTTTAGCAGACAACTGAGGAACTAGTAACAGCATCTTGTCCAACTAAAAAAGTGATTTAGAGGGACATTTATGATTTAGAGGGACACTGTACTTTTAGTGCACAGAAAGGTGTTGTTTTTTGGTGATGACTGGAAGATAGAATAAAGTATCCTCCAAATATTCACCAAGAGTTAGCATCTGTTTAAAGGCCAAAGAAATTAAAATCTCTTCTCAGGAGTCCGTTACAACAGAAAACCATTTACTTATTTGATTGCATGTCTAGGACACTTAAATGCTGGATCATACTAGACTTGTTTATATTAGAGGATGTGACATGCTTCTGTGAAACCATCCACGGCATCAAACTACATGGCCATGTGAAAGATTCCACCTCCTGGCCTTTTGAAATTGATTCTTGCATTTAATAGGAAAAGGTGATTTGTGACACTTCATTAAATGAAATCTTATAAATTACATATCTAGCTAGTATAATTAAGCAATATTGAGAAGTTCTTCAAGAACAGTTACCCAGGACCATACAAAACTGTCAAAAACCAATTTCATTTTAAATGCACTATGGCTTCCAGATGCTGTTGTAAATGCTAATAGTCACACAGTCTAATTAAGCATGTTTTTATTACTCATTAATTGAAGAGACACAATCAAAATTAGATATTTAAAATATAGCTTGTATAGGTACTTGTAGGTACAAAGAATTAAATAATAATATAATACAAAGAAATAAAGAATAATATAATACAAAGAATTAATTATAGGTACAAAGAATTAAAAATAATTATAGCAGCAGCTTATAAATTAATAAAGCACAGAATTGGTGTAACGAATGAGAACATTATCAGAATAAAGAGTTCAATTTTACCTTATTGTTGAAAACAATTATGGACAGGTACCAATTAAGTTATCTCTGTTCAGCATTAGCTAGAAATACATTCAGATCATAGCACCTAAGTTATTAAAATATCATATAAATTCTCAGCAGTTATTCAGGTAACAAAAAAGACCATAGGAATGTCTGAATGATTTGCATTTTATTATAGCTTTTTTTTTTATGTCCTATTAGACTTCCAAAACTGCAGATGAAGCTAATGCGCTTCAAGAGTTGGACAGTGCTTAAGAAAATACGATTCCCTGGAAAGGTTGCATTACTGGACTTGGTCATCTGTCTAGAAAGTTTTTGGGGACATCAAAACATGTAAATACTTGGTCTTTGGATAAGTGTAAGCATTGTTAAGTTAGTGACTCTTGACAGGGGACTTAGGTTAAAACTGAAAAAGAAAAAAAAAAGTGTTTTGTGGACTTTTTCTGTATTTATTTAGCAGAGTGAGCCTATATTTAGTCCATTTCAAATACCTTCCAGGTTTCAAATTCTTTGCTATCAGGAGAGATTGCACCTGGTCCTAGATACAGACCTTATCTGTGCATATGAAGATACAGTAATAGAATCACAGAGCACTTTGGGCTGGAGGACACTTGATAGTTCATCTTGTTCATTGACCTGCCATGGGGAAGGACATATTTCACTAGATCAGGTTGCTTCATCCACACCTGAACTTGAACACCACCAGTGTTGTGACATCAACAACTTCGTGGAGAAACTTGTACCAAGGGAAATTTGTTCCAATGTTGTTGTGTTGTGTTAAGTTGGACTGTTCCACTTCCCCCTGTTCTGCAAGGGTTCTGCCCTGGTTCTCCCTCCTTTCCCGGTTACTGTCAGTTACCCCAACTCCTCCCCTGTTGTCTTAGTGATCAAATGTATCTTTCTTAAACCCCTCCTCAGTTCCCTGCCGGTCACTCTCCGTTCCCACCTTTTTCTGGAACCTTCTACCCAGGGCGGTGGGTGATTGGCTGGGGAGCTGGGGCCCCTCCTCTAAGTGTTTCCTATTGGTCTCTTCCTCACATCAGTCCTCTGGACCCCACTTCCCCTCTGTGTCCCTATTGGTCCAAGGACGGGGTCCTCCCTTATATCCTTCACCCTTTATAAACCGCTGTAGTCCCACCCTCCTTGTCTCTCTTTGTCTTCACCTGTTCCCCCGGGATTCATTAAAGGCTGGATTAACTGCAGTTGGAGTCCACCTTCTTCCTTTACGCTGGCTGCAGCCCAGACACGGCCACATCCTGCACAAGGCATCGCTTGCTGCTGCAATGCAGGGCGATTGCCGTACGCGCTGCCCCAAAGCACTGCGATTGGGGTAGTGCCCCCCGTGCTGTTAGTGGTGCTGGCCAGCTAGCCGGATGTCCGAGGAGGACAGCGTTTCTGGAGTTGCACTGCTGCACGATATCCCACCATCCTCCTTGTAAAAAAATTCTTCCTTAAATCAAATCTAAGTGAAATAAACAAGGGCAAGGAGACTTCTTCTCCTTTTTAATGCCTTTATTAAAAGTGATCAGCTCAGGATTGGGCGGCTCGACGGTCTGCAGCGCCCGTCGTCTCTCCCAAGGCGACTCAGAGGAGGAGGATATGCACAGCTCTGGTCACCAGGGGCACAGCTGGGGATCAGATCCTCTTGGGAGCTTTTAGGGCCTCCTCATCCCGTCAGATGGTGTCCCTCCCACTCTGTCAGCTTGGTCTCACCGCCGGGGTCACCTCCCATGGTCAGGGCGAGAGGGTCCGAAGGAGTTCCGCGTCTCTGCAGGCTCAGCACTCGGTTCCTCACGTCCAGACATCACTCTAGTCTCTCAACTCTTAGGTGGCTCGTTGTTTTTGGGGTTTCTCCATGAATTTGGAGATGGGGGTCCCACAAAGCATTCTGGTCTTGCGAGTCACTTTGCATAACCCCCCCCCCACCTTCTCAGGTGTCTTCCCTATTCTGAGAAAGGTAAAACTTAGCTTCGGGCAAGGTCCCCACCCAGGAGAAGGGCCATTACCTCGCCCCAGCCAGGGCTTTTACTAATACAAAAACAACCATTAACGATAACGACCCGTGATTACAATAACAAAGGCAACAGCCCAGCAGTAGTGGTAACTTTTTCTCACAGAAAAAAATATTAACTAAATTTTTGTTCATAACACTAAGTGTAACCTGTTTTAATTAAAAATCATTGTACTCTTACAACAGGCTTTGGTAAAAAGTATGCTTCCATCTTTCTTATAAGCCCACTTTAATTATTGGAAGGGTACAGTAAAATCTGCCCAAAGTCTCCTCTAAGCTGATCAATCACAGCTGTCTCTGTCTGTCTTCACAAGAGAGCTGTCTCTTCCCTCTGACCATTTTTGTGGTTTCCCTCTGAACCCACTCTGCAACAAGTCCATATCCTTCCTGTACTGGGACCCCAAGGCTGGAGGCAGCACTGCAGGTGAGGTCTCACCAGAGCGGGGCAGAGGGGCAGAAACCCCTCCCTCCCCTGCTGACCTCAGGGCTTTGCATGCAGTCCAAGACACACTTGGCTTTCTGGGCTGGCTCATGTCTAGCCGCTCACCCACAGCAATCCCAGGTCCCTCTGGGCAGGGCTTCCCTTGGTCTCTTCAGCCCCAGCCTGTGCTGGCACCAGGAATTGCCTCAAGACAGGTGCAGAACCCAGAATCTCACCTTAAAATTCATGGGATTCCCATGGGCCCATGGACACCACTTCTCAAGCTGTCCAGATCCCTCTCAATGGCATCCCATCCTTCAGGAGTGTCAACATCACGAGTCAGCTTGGTGTCATCTTCAAACTTGATCCCTTTGTCTATGCTACTGATGAAGATATTAAATAGCATGTTCCTAATATTGAGTCTTGAGGGACATCATTCATTACTATTTTCCATTTTTAATTGAATCATTGACAGTAACTCTTTGGACAGGGTTGTCTAGACTGTATCTCACCTAGCTGTCTGTTGGAGGTTAGGATTTTTTCCTTTTTTTCTTTTTCTCATGGAATTTTGTCCCATTTGTTGCTGAGACAATACCAATAGTTATGAGGACAAAAGATGTGGTTGGGAGGAGGAAGAGGGGGAAGGGTGCAGCAGGCTTCTCTTTTATCTGAAGAGTTTTCTCTCCAGAGGAGCAGAGATATTACAAGCTTTTTGCTTGGGAGCTGTGGCAGCTAAATCTGGTCTGTAAACTGCACAGATAAAGTAGCCTTAACAGACACAACTCATCCAGTCTAGCTTGTTTGAGGAGTAAACAAGTCCCTGGGTCTGGTAATGATAGGTCAGATTCAAATTCAAACAGGGAACCCCAGCCAATCCCATTGAAATTTGGTCAAGAATGCAGTCATATCATTGGTCAATGAGCTGGGTGGTGGTAAGATCCCAACCAATCACATGTGTAAGTGCAGGAACTTCGAAGTCCCTGTAAAAGGAGATGCCAAACAATAAACTTTGTTGTTGCTGCATGGATTCAGTGTGTTCTTATCACCTGACTGTCTTCACATCAGTGACAGGGTGTGATGGGCTGGTCTGGACTCCTCTCTCGCTCCCTGGCCCTTGGCTTCAGAGGAGGACAGTCAAACTATTGCTTACCACAGGGAGAATCCACTGTCACTGTAGGGCCCAGCCCTGTACAGCTTCTTCCTTACTGAGCGTGACCTGTTGCCCATAAGAGCAGCCTTTGCACTGGGACCTTATTAACACCCGATCTTGCTGGAGAGGACACTCACCATCTCTTTGGGTGATTCAGGGGAAAACCCAGGACCCCAAGCCCCTCCCCCTTCCTGAAGAGTTCATCTCCCTGGGATTTTGTGGCAGTCACTACAGAGAATTCTGGCTGCCACTGCTCAGCACCACTGCTTTGTGCTGCTGCCTCAGACTTTTTCACTGCACTCTAACCTAGCACCCATGTCCACCTGACCTCCAGCTCCTGCTAAGACTGTGGAGTTTTCTGTTATATTTTGTTTGCCACTGCAGGGGGCATGCCTGCCACTGCCGTCCCGGCCACTGCTCTAAGGTTCCTGCTGCAACCCATTTCACCATCCAGCCCAGCCGCCATTACCACATAAGGGAGACCTCGCTGAGCTCGTGCCACAGTGCCCCCTGGAGCGGTGGGGGAATCATCGCACCCATCCTGCCTGGCTGGGAGCCAATTGCTGGCTGTGACCGTAACTACATGAAAGGTGAATGTGCCTGCAGCTGAGAGGAGGCTGTTACTGAGTTTGTGGGGTTTTTTTTGCTGATGCTGCAGTTCTTTGTTTCCATTGTTATCTGTATACATACTAGTAAAGAACTGTTTTTCCTTTCCCCATATCTGTGCCTAAAAGCCCCTTAATTTCAAAGTTGTAATAATTCAGAGGAAAGGGGGTAGTAATTTTCATTCCAAGGGAAGTTCCTGCCTTCCTCAACAAATACCTGTTGTTTAAACCAAGACACTTTCATTCCACACCAAATCCGTATGTTTCCAGCTTAGACAAAAGAATGTTGTACGGGAGCATACCAAAGGCCTTAGAGATATTTAGTGGATTCACAGGTCTTGGTCTTCCCTTACCCACTGATGTTGCCAATTGTGGCTAGATGAGTCAAGCAACATAAATGTGCCCCACAACAGCTAAGTCAGCAAATGAGGAATTTAACAGCGAAACAAAACCCCTGCGAGGAAAGACTGCAGTCACATCTACCTTCAGATAATCTCAGAGGTTTTTCACTTGAAGTCTTGAACTCCCGTCTGAAGTCAGATAATTATGCCTGGGCTTTCTCCATTAACAATTCTAGCAAAACCTCCTTGTAAGCTTTTCTAAACAGCTGCACCATTTCCTTTTGCCATTTCTTCTTCAGCACAGGAAAATTAAAGCCCACAAGTTCCTCTCTGCTCCCACTTTCACTCTGCCTTTGCTTGCTGAATCTGAATGTAACAGAGGCTTTATGGATATGAAAACAGTAGCAGGCATTGAAGTCTGAACTCATGCCAAGTTCCCATTTTGTTTGGGGCATTGAAAAACCTAGGAGAATGAAAAGTCCTGGGTATTTTTTCAGTCATTTTCTGAATAAGGAAAGAGATACTTGGGTCTTATTGTCTGATACAACAAGGATTTGTTACTGAGCATTAAATGGGCAAGAAAACAAACAACTGTCACTTTTCATAATGAAGGAAAGAAAAACATTTCTAGGTCCTCTTTCGTTATCAAGCAACTTCCCTTCAGGTGTTATGAATTGACACAAGAAAGAACTTAAACACCTTATCTTGAACCTCTTCCTGTCGTGTTCCTTCAGATGACTGTTCAGGGCTTCCTCCTTGCATTTTGCAATCTCCCAGCAGAGCTAACTGAACAAACCAGTCAAGAGAGGTGAATCTGAACCCTGTGGAGAGACCCCACACCCGTGTCAGACCTCTTTGAATAGGGTTTTAAACCGTTTTATGTGCTTTTGCAGCCATGCAAATTTTGTTCTGATATTCAGGCATCTGACCGTCTGGCTTATATATTTCCTTTTCATTTCCAAAGTCTCTTCTTTTTCAGAAAAGCAAGTAGTGTCTAAGAATAAATATTGTTTCAAAAAACTTGGTGGAGCTACAAGAATCAAATGCTTTTAAAGTGCTGCTAAAAAACCCCCCAAACCAACCACCCAACACCCCAAGAAACAAACAAACAAAACCACAAAACCCAAACATACTAAAAAGCAAAAAAAAGAAAATACAAGAAACAAACAAACCAAACCAAACAACACCAAACAAAAACAAAACAACTTTTCTATACCCAGACTGAGAGATATTGGTATTCTTTATGAGCTCTGCATAAAAACAAAGATTGGCATAACTAAAAAGTATGCGCATCAATTATGCTTCATTGACTGTTTACATTGTTTACATTTCTCTCATGTTAGACATTTAACATAGCTTTTAAAACCCTGTTGCATGGTATTATCTGTAGCTGTCCAACTGACCCTCCTGATGCAGGAAAAAGGTTTCCTGGATAATATATTCTGCTTCAGAAGCGTCTCAGTCATAGAGTGTCGGTAGTTTGTTATTATTTTCTGCTTAAGGAGATGATCTGCTTTAAGGTTGTGCTCACCTTAGCAAGTTGGAGGACTTTTGTACAGGAAAAAAAAATTGATGCTGAGATACCACTGCCATCCTACATGCCTTTCACGGGTTTACCCCAGGTTCCACTGTGGTTCTAATGACTTGATGACCACCAGTAGCTGGAGCCCAACAGGTGAATTTCCAGAATACATGTGTCCTGTGGGATCATACATCTTGCCATTTACAGTGTGAACTAAAACATGATAAAAGGGGACATTTAAGAGTTTTGTTTCAGAAGTTCACCCCTCTAAGAGCAAGATTGCATAGAAAAGTAGAAGTTTCTAAAGACCATTAATGGCTCATTGTCATCCTGCTACAGGCATTTGATTTGCTCGAACATAGCTTCAATGTCTAAACCCTCTCTTTTTCTTTATTTACATGATATATACTCCCTCATCTAGTCCAAGTTAAAAAATCACTAAAATTATAACAAACAAAAAGGTCTTTGGACCTTAAAGAAAGATCATTTTGGTCCTATGATAAAATTATCAAATAAATACTACAGAATTTAATTTCAAAGCCTTTATACATGTAACATAATTCCAATAGATCAAAATAGTTTGTATAGAAAGTATTTTTTTTAAGTATTTCATCATGATGCCTTGAGATGCTCACATAGAACAGAGACTAGGCAGAACTAAAGGAATAAAGTAGGTATTTATTAAAAGCTCTAGAAGGATACACCTTGGGCTGCAAAAGAGACTGGCCTGGGCTTTGCCCAAGATGGACCCAAGATGGTAACAAGATGAATGACTAGTCATGATGTTTGACACTTTAATAAGTTTTGGTCAATTTACCTACTGGGGTTAATTGTCCAATTACAGCTTCAGGTTCTAAAGTCCCATCCTCCTGGTCTGCTTTCTTCAATTCGCTGTTTATGCTTTTGGGCTTGAGGCTTTAATGGTTATTCTTGGTTCTCAAGCTGGAAAAGGATTGTTTTGTCTAACCACCCTGTGAAGAGAACTTATTAACACTTAATATGAATTTCAGAGTTATGCACTAAAGGGGTACAGACTCTGAAAAATATGAAAGCTAAAACTTAAGGCATCAATACCTTGATGCCTTAATACCAGTAATTAAGGATTTGCAGTAGAATACCACTATGAATACCAGTAAATGGATTTCTTTTGTTGTTGTTATTTATGGTTTTGTTGATGCTGTTGAGTCAGGGACAGAAAGAAAGACTCCAGTCTTCAGGTGGATCAGAAGGCTCAAGAAGAATTCTTTATTAGCAAGAAGCAGCAAGTTTTATAGTCTCATGGGACCAGATTGATCTCAAAGTAGAAACATCTCACATTATTGGTGGCTATGAATAGCAAGCTGTGAAGAGCCATAACTACAAACAATGGTTAAAGAAAGAGGGATAATAATTGTTTGAATTCTTTCATCTGAGATTCCCAGACTCAGCCTGGGAGAAATTGTCTCTGTTCTCTCTTCAACTGAACTGAGAAAATCCACAGGTTGTTTGTCAAATTTTATGCACTGAGTACATAAAATGCTGCAAAAACCCAGCTGGCAGTATTTCTTTGTTCTCACTTCTGTCATAAGTTGTCTGTCTCACTTTCTGATAAAATCCCTGATTTCTCTCTCAGCCAGTTTATAGTTGCAACTGCTATGGTGCTCTCTGTAAAAGTGATAAGCATTTAATATTCTTCTGTAGAACAAGGTTCAAAATATAGCTAGGTTGGAAAATAACTGGCCTTATCCTGACAATTTCTTGTTACTAAAACAATCTAACTTCTGACCCTTTGGCATTATTCAAGAAGGGTGTCTCAAAGAACCACCTTACAGCTGTGTCTTTGATCAGGGTTCAGGAATAGCTGGATCTGACTCAGGCTTGGGGATGGAAATGCACATGGTGTGTGACTGCAGTACCAGCAATACATCAAGTTCCACTGCTATGGCTCAGTTGTTTGCTAGTATTGTCTCTGCTGGTGTTACTTGCAGAGCTAATAGGAAAAAAGTGAACTGCTATGATTTATAGCTGTTTCTGCATTACAGGGTATAGATCCTGTTTTTAGTTTGGGCACAGGAGTATTTTCTTTGAGCAAGTTTCACTGCCAAAATGTGTTAAAGATTTCAAACATTCCCCTAACACAGACCAGTGACTACAGCAATTTGGTGGTTTTGCATGGGAGGCATTTATGGAAGTGATGTAAAAGTTTCTGTGTAATTGACAGTCTATGGAACCACGTCTCTGTGAAAAACACATGTTAAAGATGAAAAATCTTGAGAAAGCTCTCTTTTCCTTTCAGGCTGGAACAGGTAACAAGGCTGGCATGGGGCTGGGCCAGGTCAGGCAGACTCTGGCACAGGATCGGGCCCCTCTCCAGGGAGCCCGCCGAGCCCTGTCCCAGCCAGGCCAGGCCCCAGCAGCTGCCAGGCAGGGAGGGAGTGGGGAGGCTGCGGAGGCCCTGGGCAAAGCAGGGTTGGGCTGCGGCTGTTAACATCTTGCCACAAGGTCCCCTGCCCCGGCATGGCTGAGATCATGTGGCTGAGACCAGAGGTAGCCCTGCAGCCTGTGCAGAGTAACCCTGCAGCAAGAATTAAATCAAGAGAAAACCAAAGACTTAGCCATGCCACCGATTCTTACACAGCCCCAGCCACTGTTCCTGCCACAAACACCAAGTGATCATCTGCAGGCCCTGGGTGAGATATTAACTCTTTCAATGCTTCAATCCTCCCTCGAGTGAGAGAAATTACTGAGATGTAAGCATGTAGAGGAGCAACATGAAGACACCGAGGTCAGCGAAGAACTGAACTAGTGTTCACCATGAATTTTCATCACATTTGTGACTATAGACATTGATTGAAGGGTATATTTCAATAAGAAACTCTGCCTAATAACTACTTTATTTTGAATATAATGATAAATAATATTTCATCTTCTCTTCATTTAAATTTTGTTGGAATCTACTTTTTTGAAAATTTTGTTTAAAAATAGCCAAAGGATGTCTGAGAACTGACAGCTCTCAAGTCTCCAAGGATACATTTCTTCGGGCTGTATGGCTCAGGGTTTGGAACTTTCAAGTTCCCATTTCCAAGAAATATGCATCTATATGCATCTTTGATTTTGCGATGCTACTTTATCTACCTGATGATGGAGTCACAGCTTGAGCTCCTTCACAAACCCTGGGGAAATTATTAAATTCTAAAACTGATTAGTCCAAGTTCCTATAGCAGCAGTTATTCAAACCTGAGCATAAAACATACACCTGGGTATTATGCATGCAGTGTGGGTAATGGGCTGTCCAAACCTGCTTTTTCTTATTCTTAGGAAGTAAACCAGTGACATGGCAGAGAGGCACAAGGAGAAGAAATCTTCAGCCATGATGTGCTCACATGCCATGCACCTTGAGGTAAAAAGCATCTGATCTTGCTATAGAAATTACAGTATGAAAGACAGTCAACAAAATTGCAGTGAGACCGTACAGCAGAAAAAGTGTCAGAGCAAGACAGATTGGAACACCTTGAAAAACCACATCTCTGATTCTCTTCAGGTGTGTTGATACAATAATTGGATGTGTTTCTTCTACAAAGCTGTAAAATCTGACTTTGTAAACTTATCAGGAGATTATGATGTTTCCATGTAAAAAAATGAACAAGAAATAGAATGAAAGCTGAATTCCTATTGAGTTTTTCAACTATTGAAGAGCTGCAAAAATATACTAAAACCCCCATCATTCTCAAATAAACAGCTTCAACATTTCCAGCTTCTTATACATATGAAAGCCTTTGTGGGCACATAAAAGAGCTTTGAGATGTTTTATATCTTTAAGATGTGAAAATTTTGAGCCACCTAAAATAAAAAAAGTCACATATTAAAAGCTCTTCAGGCACTAAGTTGGACTGGAATTGCTCTTACAAATTTCCTAGTGTTTGGCAGTTTACAATGACTTTTTTGAAAGGTACATACTTCAGTGAAACAAGTAGTTCTTTACCAAAATTATTGTAGGGGAATTTATGAGACATCAGTAAGCTGTTTGTCTTTAATAAGTCCTGGTTGTATCAAATATTGTAATATTTCTTAGTAGCCAGATGAGAAACCAAATCCTTGGGCATTGTCAAGAGGTAAGAACCTAAATCAAATAGAACAGATTTTTTATTTATGATTCATATTTAAGAAAGACAATAGTTTCTGTCCAGTAGTGTCATATGTAGGATATTTATTAAGGGTAAGTGGAGATATTTTATGGTAATAAAATATTTTTTGAACACCATCACAATCAAATGCTCCAAGAATTCAGCAATCTAGGATTTTAATTAGTATGTTATCTAAGCTTCTTTTTATTTTCATAAAAGGAGTGGTGAGTGCTTTACAATGTATCTGTTTGAGGTAATGTTCAGGGACATTTAACTACAATAATACTAGTGCTATCCTTACTAGTGTTACTTAATGAATATAATGGTATCACTTTGTGTACTTCCAGATTATGTGCTTTACAGTTTGTAATCAAGTCCAGAATATACTCAATATATTTTCCTTATTTCTTGATATAACCATTTTCTACTGCTAGTGTTGTAATGTACTTTATATTCTTAGCATCTCCATAGCTTTAAGCAACATAAAAAGTAGAGAGTGTTCATTTTGTATTGAAATCTTTGTTACATGAATGGAAGAGTTTAAAAATTGCATTTTCAGAAATGGAGAAATATCGTTTCAACTGGAACACATCTTCTGTAAAGCATTTGAAACAACTGGAAACTCATAATGTTACTGACATTCACAAACATCTTGAAATCTGTATTCCAAAATATTATCATAGCAAGCACTGCTTTGTTTTCATATTTTCAGTGTGTTCCATTTATGTGAGTAAATTATGCTTCCTAAGATATCTGTAGTATAACCAATAGTACTTCAACTAAAATAACAGCATAATGTTTTGAATTCCTTGATAGACTAACATAAAGCATAAAACTAAACAAAGCACACAAAATTGATCTAGAGTGACTGGCAAAGATCATGTGACATGTCTTGCTGATACCCTGTAGGTATGCAATACCTGAGGACAGGTTTTGGGCTGCCTTTGATTATATCAGATGGCTGGGAGAGTATGGCAGCAGACTCCAACAGGTTATTTTAGAAACTTCCTTTTGTCTGTTAAATATTGCTCGCTGCACTAGAAAACAAAATTTTCCTCTAATTATCTAAGAAAACTATATTTTTCATCCTCTTATTAATAATTGTATTAATAAAAATTTATAGAGATTAAACTATGCATGAGCAAAAAGTACATGTTCTTTGTTAACTACTCCCTCCATTAAAAATAGGAGGACTTATGGTTTTTATTATTTGTAATCAGAAATTTAGGTAAGAAAACATTGTGTCAATTTTCATAAATTAAGATAATAATGCTATTAAAATAATTAAACATTCAATACAGAAATAATTGTAAACTCCTCCTAATTATGCTAATCTTTTAAATTCCCTGTGCTGGCTTTCTCTTTTCTTTTTGTTCAAGTCCATATTTATTGTTTCTACCTAGAAGCAGCCTATCATCTGGATAGACAGAATACTCAGCCTGTGTTCAAATTTACATTTATCAAAGCAATTTTTGTCTTGAATTAGGCAGTAACTGAAGAATATGTGTTTATGCAAAAAAAAAAATCTGACGAGTTCCATTCCTCTTCTATGACTGTCAGTTTTTCTGCTGTTTTGGGGAGTTTGACATATTGTCAGTGACTGAAAGGTTTTTCTTTTATTGTTTCTAGCTAAACCAAAATAAAACAGACCTCTTTCCCCAAAATTCCTGGAGAAAATACAAAAAAATGCCTTTCTTTTCTGCAGCTACATTTATAATAGATGTGCTGTAACTTAATTCAGTGTAATTTTATTTGCTATTTAAACTACAATTCGGGAGACATTAATTTAGTACAAGTAAACTGGATTTTGTAGTAGACTTCTGTCATATAAAGCTGGAAAACTCTGTCAAAGGCTTTTTTTGAGAACTTAAATTGGGCTAGACAGTTTACTAAAAAAATTTGTTTCAAAACATTGAAATTAGGAGTGTTGGAAGATGTGAAGGGATTGTTTTTGGTTCCGGAATTGAGGCAAAGATCTAAATACAGAGGATGAATCTAGAAAAGCAAAATTTAACCATTTAAATAATTAATTCATAAGTAAATATTGGGTTGTAAAACAACAACAAAAACAATCTTGCTCTCAGACCTGAACTGGGCAGAGTCATCAGAAGAAGATGATCTGCCAGAAACAGCTCAAGAAAAGAATGGAGCTTTATCATTTGTGCAAATGCATGTTGCTTTTCTTCTTTTGTTTTAGTTTTTGTAGTGAAGCTTTACCTGTAAATCAACCAAAGACAAATATCTGGGTTGTTTTAGCCAGGTCTGCAGGCTCTGATACCATCTGTCTATCTGATCACTCTGTTTCCATTCATAAACAGCTACAAAACCCGAAGGATTTGGCTAATCATATTACAGTAGATGACCCATCTTGGCTAGACAGTTTGTTTGACAGTTGGAGCTTTGCACCTTGGCTAAAGGAACTCTGCAAAATAGGCTTGATTATTCTAGTAGTAATAGTTGTAGTTTTACTAGCAGTGCCCTGTATACTTCAATGTGTGCAAAGAATTACGAGTAAGACCGTGTCTAATATTTTAGTTGTTCATTGAAACGGGGGAGATGTTGGGGAGGATGAAACAAGAAAGTCTTTTAAATATGACTGCCTGGCAAAAGATTTTTAGAATATAGAAACTATAAGTGAGATTGAAATGAAAGCAACCTTTGAGATACCTTAGTTGTGACCAGTTGAATGTAATCCCCCCTGGAGGAAACAATTCCCTCTGCAAGCAGGCAGGCCTGAGTCAGAGCAGGCCTTGCAGCTTGGCAGATGGGGCCCAAAGAATAAGATTTAGGGTTTAAACGTAAACATAGTATGGTAATGTAGTGATTCTTATAGGTTGTGTGGAAATGTTATAAGATATGCATGCTGTAGTAGATTGGTTAATGAGAATCTGCATATTCAACACTGAAGATGATTTCTTGTGTTGTAACGGAAGCTTTGCTCTCTTTTTTTGCTCTCTTTTGGCGCTTTCTTATCTCTTTGCTCGCTCTCGCACTCCTCTTCGCGCCCTTTTCTTTCTTTGTCTCTTTGTCTTCCCTCTGCACTTCTTCACCCCCTCCTTTCTACATGGTGTCCGCTCTTAACCCTTTGCCGTTGACTATCTTACACTTTAAGCCTCTCTTCTCTCAGCCCTGCTCCAAGCTGCCGCTGGCAGCTCGCAACAGGGCCCTGCACCCACGCCCTTTGTAATAAACTACAAGTTATACGACTTGGCTTCAAAGAGACCTCGTCTCCGTCTGTCCCTACCGTGCGTGACCCCCGTCAGTCCTACACACAACCAATCTTAAGGGACCAGAAACTCTGTTTTAGGAGATTCTCAGACCCAGTTTAATACTTAGAAAATGCGTTATGAAAACTGATTCCAATAGATGGCTTGCTATCCCTTTTAGAACGTGAAATATATTTAGGTGGAAAAATGAAGACTGTTCACTGCCAGTGTGCCAAAACCCAGCCCAGTTTGTGTTGATTAGCCATATTGGCAAAGGAAATTGCAAAGGAAGGGAGGGAAAAGATATACCTAAATGAGCACCTAAATCAGAAAAATCAAAATATAACTTAAAGCTTGGATCTTTATCAGGGCTTGTTTTTCCCCTTCTGTTCTTTAATGTGTCCTCTAGGTCTGCTTACTTTTTCTTTACTTTTCTACCTTGTATTGGATAAGCTGATCCTCCTGAAAATGAAGATGAAAACCATTATTTTTTCAGTTAACCCTTATAAATATTTTTAACTAACTAAGGATTTATTATACTACCAACTCCTTCAAAAATGATTTTTATGTTTTGGTTTTTTTAACATAAGCAAATGCTTAGTGAAATAGGAGATAGTTGAAGCATTTTAAGAAAGCCATCCCCAACTACAGTAGAGATGCTGTATTATTTCTGTTAATAAAACTTTTAGATAAAATAATATTTAGTTCTGAACGATCAAATGATTAGCCAATCACAGATCATTTGTGTGGTGCCAACTGCTGGGGTAGAGTGCCTGTGTTAGGTAATCAAAATTTAGTCTACTGGATTTCTCTAAGATGGTTTAGAAATAACTCAGATAACTCAGTAAGTCAGACATGAGAAAGGCCATTCATTCGGTGAAGTTTTTCAGATTTTCAGTGAAGTTCATAAGAAAAAAGTATTGGAAAGTGAAATTAGGCAAAATCAACCGTGAATGCAACTGTGCAGCTTCCATTTCCTAGAAGTATCAGGAGAATGACAGGATCTCCATCACTTACTCCTTCAGGCAAAAAAAAAAAAAAAAAGGGAAAACAAAAAGAAGGGAAAAAAAGCAAGACTAAATGGAGAGGTAAAGTCAGGACTGGAAAGAAAAAGGGAAGAAAATCTAGTCCAGCCATAATATAAACATTAGATGCTGTGGGAATTCACAAAATCAGAGGGTTTTGAGAAAGCTGCAAAAGGCAGGCCTCAGAGACAGAACTGTGATTAGAGCTAAGCAGTAGCCATAAGATTGGTTCACAGAAAAATTATGTAAAAAGTAGAAAAGCAAGGACAAATAGAACAATGATTTGTGTTTTAGTGCTTGTCTAGAATAACTCCCTAAGCTACAGAAAAGTTTATCTAGCAAGATATTAGGAAGTTTGAAGCTTAATAATGGAGCTCTGTGCATTGTGTTTTAAGGCTTACAAGTAGCTATTGTATTCAAAATAATCAAGCATGTTTGTAACCAAAGGTACATGTGCTTATAGTGGTTGGATAGAACTACTGTCAGTATGCTTTTTCTTTGTGTGATTGGTCGAAAAACTTATAAACTAAGTTGTAACATTAAGTTCTTTGTCTGCTGCCTAGGATATGAGCTGCTGGCATCTTCCCATTTTCATAAACATATAATGAGACTGCTGCTGAAAAATAAAACAGCTCAAGGCACATTCCACAGCAGTCCCGCCCTATTTGTGACTTGTACATATACCCCTGGCCAGCAATAGATGCTAGGTACAGACTACAGTCTGTAGTCAGTGTGATTTGTGGAATATGTGTAGACAGGCAGTTGCAGCTTCCTAGGGAGGTGGTCGATACCTCAAGCCTATCAGTGTTTAAGAGGCATTTTGATAGTACCTTAAATACCGCGCTTTAATTTTTGGTCAGCCCTGAATTTGTCAGGCACTTGGAGTGCATTGTCACTATAGGTCCCCTCCAACAGACCTATTATATCCTTGTCAATTTTAGAGCATTATGCAATGCTTCTAATGCTGGACCTCCAGTATCTGCCATGTTCTTTGCCAAGTTTTATTTCAGAAAAAAATTATTCTTCTGCCACACTAGATTGCCTGCCAAAAGCAGTCTTTTACCTTTACATTTATACATTTTCTTGGAATAAACATCTTTCTTTTGAGATTAACAATCCCTGCATACTTTATAGGTATGGGCCTTTGTAAAAAGTCTGATGGTTTTTTCAGACCACCGTACAGTGAATTATTATTGCATTTGAAATTTGTTTCTGCCTTTTAAGAGCTTTCTCTACTGAAGAATAATTGCATTTGAAGAATGGATATAAAAGAAAATAATTTTAAATCTCACGTTCACACAGAGTGGTAATTTGAAAGAATTTTTGGAGCTAGAAAGCTGTGGAGATTTTCATCATGCACAAACCCTAAGATGTTGTGACTAGGTAGCCTAACAGTTTCACTGGAATAAAACTGAATTCAGATGTCTGCATATCTGCTGTCCTCAAAAAAGTCAACACTGTTCTCCTAATGTCTTCAGGCTAAACTCCCAATTTCTTCATACATATAAACATATATACATACATACCTACATACATACATATATACATATATACATACATACATACATGGATAATGGAAGCTTTGACAGTTTGATAGAATGTAGATTGCTAGTGTGGCCAAAGGAAAAAACAATTCCATATTCGATTGAACTTCTACATTCTGGTTTCCATAGAACACTTGGTGTTCTGTTTAAAAGATTAAATTTTTTGTTTTGTCTCTTTGCTATTTGACTACTTCTTTTTTTCTTTTATTTTTTATGTATAGGAAGATAATGCCTTCAAGGACTCCCTTTCTCAGGGCCAGCATTTTCATTATTAAGAGAGGCTAGCAGAAAGACTTTTGTACCCATGCAGATGATGTGGTCATGATATTTGTTCCCTTAGGAAGATAGGCTAAATCCAGGAACTTACAATAACAATTCCACTGCAATACCATGTAATCAAGCTGAGAGCCAAAGAAAAGCAGAGATATTTGATGTTTCATTCTACTGGGAATGATTTTTTTTGCATCAAAAAAGTCCATCCAGTAATACAAAATATTTGTAATACAAAAGTGTACTTCTGTGTATTGTATTATTTTCAAAACATATTTTGGAATACCACATTTTTTGGTAACGTAGATCCATATACAAAATACTCTCCATAATGATGAGATAAGAATACTTCAGATTTATGATCAATTTATCATTTTGAATATTATCCAATAGACATTTATTCTCAAAAACTCAAATCCAATTTCAAGTGTTTGATGACGTTTAAAATACATATTATAATAAAAAAAAAGTCTTCTTCGAGGGAGGAAAGAATTGTATCTGCAAGGCTAACCTTAATGGAGGATCTTGTCCTTATTTTTTTTCAGGTATTTTTTATTCTGTCCTATTGAATCCTCCTCAAATTAAATGCTCTGACAGGAACAGAATTTGGCAGATAATAGATATTTTTTCAATTTTCATTAGTGTCAAAACAAGTAGACAAAACTTTTACTGAAAGTGGAGCACAGGAGTGTCATGACACCTGAATAATAGTACAGAAATCGTGTCAGGACACTGGTCAGGATACAAGAGAGCTCTTTGTGCCTCACTGTATATGCAATAAAGTGCCACGTTGTTTGTTTGAAGAGAAAGAGAAAACAATTAAAATTCTAGTTCAGGGAAATACATAGGTTGCTTATGCAGTCTTAATTGCTGTTGCAAATTCTCAGAGAAAGCTACTGGATTAATGCCATAGTGTGCATGTATGTGTGTGTTTAAGTAATATAAATGAGAATGGAAGGAGAGTGAATGGTCATGTATGGATCAGATAATTATATGGAAGGCTACAAAATTTTCCATGTCCTTTCACTCACTATATGCGATTTCTCATTAAACTGAAGATTTTTTGAATGTATTGTTGATAAATACTAGTCCTACTCATGTCAATATGCTTAAAAACTACCCTTTTTCAAGATAGTTTGTGTGTATTAGAAATCAATTTTTCTGTAGTTAAAAATAGCTACAGACAGAAAACAATGCTGGACACTCAGGATTTTTATTAATATGTAATATTTATAACACCTGTAAAATTTTGAACATGTGATTACAGAGGCATTTTCTGCCTTACTAATGTTACTAATCCTGCTGGTGAAAAGCAAAGGCTCTTCAACCAACATTTGTTCTCTAACATATAGCAGATTATTAAACTTGCTCTCCAAAGGAACTGAAGTATGACATGCATCTCTGTTAGACAAGTGCAATAAATAAAGACATCTTAAAAAGAGATTTTCAGACTCTTTTGCTGTTTCCTGCTGAAGACAAATACAAAATGAAGTTCTAGAAGGGACATACGATAAGGATCTAAATACTTGAAAAAGTTGCTTATGCAGCACCTTTTCCCTAGGGGTCCAGTTTAAAACAGGCCAAACTGAGAACAAGGAAGTACAAACATTAAAAAATACCCAAACCTTGAGGAAACATGAAACTCCATTGAGTGGATGCATAGATATAAAGCAGGTAAAGCAGCTGCTTTACACAATCAATTAGGAAAAAAATCTGGAAAATAATAAAAAATTACAACATTATTTTGTTCATCATGAAAAATCATTCAAAAAAGGAGTACCACCTAGTAAGACAGAGGTAATTCAGAAAAGATATTATTTCTCTTTGCCAAACGGGTTGCAACTGGCAATTTACAAAAATCTGTGCATTTGTCTTAGACTATAAGCTTACTGCAGACATTGCCAATAACTCTTGTTGTCACTTTTGATGTCACAAGTATCTGCCAGTGGAAATGACAGAGTTGGTGATCATAGCGTAAATGCATTGTAATGTGTAAAGAGATTACAATCTGCATATCTCTTATGCAGTCAGCAATGTTCATTTCAGAGAACAAAAATACCTAGGAAGGTGAGGCTGTACAGCCATCTGAACACATGAATCAGAAAGAAAATTAAAGCTGATGAACAATATCCAAAGGATGAATATTCTGGTCTTCCCTCTTTGCTTTGATAGTGTTTCAGATTTATAAAAAATAGAAAAATGAAATACAAAAATACACTGACAAAAACTGAAACTCTTGTGAGGTAAAAATGTATAATTAATAATTTAAGTATTTAATGTTTGACTTTCATCCCAAAACACTTGATCTCATATTAAAGATTTTGGATCTGGACCTACAAGCTGCCCTGCAGATTCTTTCTTTTTTACTGCTGTACCACACAAACACAAAAATCTGTCTGCAAACCTAGGTAGAACAGATCTTGTGAAACTGAGCTGCTACACAGACAGTAGCAGCTCAAGAAGCATGTACTTATTTTCTCATGCAAAATATGAACATTTTGCATTATATATTCAGAGAGTTACTCTACTAGCTGGAAGTATTCCTTTTCCAAATTCCCTCAACGTCCTTATCTAGAGCAGGTAACATTTCTACTCCTCTTTGGGAGTAGATCAAACTAACATCCATCCATCCATCCATCCATCCATCCATCCATCCATCCATCCATCCATCCATCCATCCATCCATCCATCCATCCATCCATCTCTCCACTCACTTAATTATGTATTTACTTACACTACAAACACCATAGGGAAGTGATCACATCACCAAGCCTGCCAGAGTTCAAGAAGTGTTTGGACAATGCTCTTAGGCCCATGCAGGGATTCTTGGGGTGCCATGAGCAGGCCCAGGAGTTGGACTAGATGAGTCCTTTCAAAGTCAGCATATTCTATGTGTGTATGATTCTAGAATTCTATACAGAGTGATAAGCCACTGTGTGTCAGAGGGTAATAAAACACAGGTGAGCAGAAATATCTCATCTCTTTGTAAACTGAATATTTGCCCATCCCTCCTATAAATACAGTCCGCTAAAAGTTTGAATAAGTCTTCAGGGTTTTTACCTATTACAAAATGAGTTTACAGCACAAGTTTCCTCCTCTTGGTTGAAAAGCTAGCATCCAGAATAGCTAATGTACAAAACTTTGCAGAAATATATGCTATTGAAATTTTAAGCATCTGAGGCTGAAAGAAAGATTGTACTTACAATTTAAGCAATCAGCCACCCTTTCAGACTGACAAATGTTTACTCTTTTCAGTAAAACCCTAATGATGTTTAAAGTCTGAAATTATATGTATTTCTTAGCTTCCAATTTAGTTTATTCCATTCTTCTATACAAACTTGCTGCTTTTGAGGGGTTTTTTGCCTGGCTTTAATTTTCTTTTTTTTTTTTTCATCATGAGTGTTCAAGAGGGAAAAAAATTTGTTAGAGCACATTCCAGGCCATTGCAAAGTTAACTCTACATTCACATCTACAGCTTTCAAGATTTTGCAATAGAGGCATCTTGGGGTTTCTGTGGTCGAGATGACCCTGAGGTATTAAAAAGTCTCTTTTTCCCAGACTCGAGATCGAAGAAGGAGTCAGGATTCTTCAGCTGTGATTTTCAAGGTTTTTTATTCTTTGTTATCTAAAACATTCTTTCCCTGACCTGCTGAGGTCTGTCCAGTAAGTCGGTCCAAGGCACACTGACTGCCTCAGAGGCAGTGTTACCTTTTTATACTAAAAACTACACGTACATTATTTTCAAAAATTTTCCAATACCTATTACCTATGTTAGAGAGATGGAGGCTAAGAAGAAGAAGGACAAGGCACGCCCAAATCCCTCCATCTTGGCTTCTGAACCCCCATTATAAAAATCTTAAAATTCTATTTTTGTATCTTGTAAGAAACTAACTATCATTCTTGTAAGAAGCTAACTATCATTCTACTTAAACTTTCTTGGCTTGTGAATCCTCATATAAAGTTGGTAATTTTTTCCATGTGTTGAAATCGAAGCCGCAGGTGTCTTTGGCTTTGTGCCAAGGTCTTTGAGCCCCCAGCCAGGGCCTCCAGCCATCCAGCGTACCCAGAGGGATGTCCTGGGTTCTGACAGGGGCAGACAGCAGTCACCTTATGTCTGACATTTCTTCTGGTATGTTTCTCAATAGGTTATGTCCTGGCATCTTCATACCTACTGCCTAACAACTGAAACAAGATCCAGTGTCAGTTTTCATTTGTGTTTGAGGAAGTACTCTACACCATGGAATCATAGACTCATTAGGATTGGAAAAGACCTTTAAGAATCTTAAGTCCAGCTGTCAAGCCAGCATCACCACCATGTTCACTATTTAAGCATATCCTCAATTGCCATATCCACACATATTTTGAACATTTCCAGGAATGGTCACTTCACCACTTCCCTGCAGAGCTTGTTTCAATGTTTGACAACCGATTCTGTAAAAATTTATTTCCTATTATGCAATCTAAACCCCCCTGGCATAGCTTGAGGCCATTTCCTCTTACCATGTCACCTTTTGCCTGGGAGAAGAGGCCGATCCCCATCTGGCTACAATCTCCTTTCTGATTGTTGTATAGATTGATCAGGTCCTCCTGACCCTCCTTTTCTTTAGGATAAACAACCCAAATTCCCTCAGTTGCTCCTCATCAGACCCTTCCTTGTGCTTGAGATGCTCCAGACCGTTGTCCAGCTCCATTTCCTTTCTCTGGACTCGATTCAGCACCTTAGTGTTCTGAATTGAGGGACCCAGAACTGTACCCAGTGCCCAAGGTATGGCCTCACCAGTCCTGAGTACAGAGGAGCAGCCACTGCCTTGGCCCTGCTGGCCACAGTATTGCTGATCCAGGCTAGGATGCCATTAGCCTTCTTGGCCACCTGGGCACAGCTGGCTCATGTTCAGACAGCCTCCCAAGGCTCTTTTCCCCAGGCAGCTTTCCAGCCACTGTGGCAGTTTGTAGCAATGTGGGGTTGTTGTGATTCAAGGGCAGGACACAGCACTTGGCCTTGTTAAACCTCATCCAGTTGGCCTCAGGCCATCAATCCAGCCTATCCAGATCCCTCTGCAGAGCCCTCCTGCCTTCCAGCAGATAAACACACCCTCTCAGCTTGGGGTTGTCTGTGAACTTGATGAAGATGCACTCCTGAAATGAAGGAGAAATAAAGGAAGACACAAAAAAGGACACTGCCAGTCTGAAGAATCTGCTGCAAGAACTAGCAAATTTAATCTGACATCTTTGGAGTGTTTAATTAGTAGTTCACAGACCTGGGTCATATAGTGTATGACCAGTCTTTCTCAGCATTGTCACTTACGTTGATTTTTCACACACCAAACAATCTTTGGTAGCACTAATCACTTTCAGGGGCACTCAAAGAGCAAGAATACTGGGAAGCCTCAGGAGGACAATCTGTGTATGACAAAGATGAACAGGATATATGAAAGCATACAAGGACTTTTGGAAGGCTGGAAGTGATAAATATGATTGTCTGTTTGTGGCACAGAAGGAAAGAATTTCCAGCATTTTTTTCCAGCCCCTAAGTTGCATATTATTTTGCTTATCTCTTTGAACCAACCATAGCTCAGACTTTCTTAACAATTCTACAATAAGTTTTTCATATAATTACTGGTTTATGCATGGGCCAGACATAACATAGCAGCAGAATCTTTATTCATGTCCTTGAGTATGCAATACACAGGCACAGTCAGAGTGCCAAATATTTTCAAGAATAACGTAATTGTCTAAAAAGCATGAAGGGTTGTGCAATAAAGAAAAGGGCTGTACCCTGTGAGGGAAGAAGGGAGAGAGACAAAGAGAATGGATGAAAAAATATGAGTTAAGCAGAACCACTAAAATGCTAGGAAATGCCACTAAATATGGAAGTGCAAGTGATATAAGTGATCTGGTGCTTGCAATATTAATTATAGGGATCCAGGAGAGGGGATGAAACCATAACTACAAGAAGAGTATGTCCTTTCTGCATGCAAACACATATACACACAGAGGAAGAAAATCCAGCCCCTGTAATTCCCATTCCTGGGGAATTTTCAGCATGTGTACCTGTCACAGGGCTTGCAAGGGTTGCAGGATGAAGAGAGAGGCGAGAATGTTGACCTCATGTTCAGAAGACTTGATTTATTATTTTATGATATATATTACATTATGACTATACTAATAGGAATAGAGAGAAAAGTTCTCAGAAGGCTAGCTAAGCTAAGAATAGAAAATGAATTAATAACAAAGGGCTGTGTCTCAGCAGAGAGTGAGACCCAGCTCTGCCGTGAGTGGTCAGTAAATCCAAACATCCACCCAAGACCAATCACGGATCCACCTGTTGCATTCCACAGCAGCAGATAACCATTGTATACATTTTGTTGCTGAGGCCACAGCTTCTCAGAAGGGAGAAAAATCCTAAAGAAAGGATTTTTATGAAAAGATGTCAGTGACATGTACCCTCCTCCATTTTCCAATTACTAGCCCAATGATCACAGCTGAAGTGGTTGGATGACCAACACTCAGGGAGAGAAAGGAGGAAGTTGAGACTTTGGCTGTGAGTTACCCTGTCCAGACTGTATTTATGTAATGATTTTCTCATCTCATCTCCCATTACAAACAGATGCAGCAGAGAAAAAGAGAAGTGAAAAGAACCCAATAAAATTCCTGACATCTCTGCTGCCAAGTAGATATTTTGGTTGCTTATTCAGCTCTATTTTAGTATTTCATGTTTAATGATTCACTTTTCATCTGGGAGTCTCTTAAAACTCTGTCTAGGCTATGAATAGTCTACAGCTAGGTTTTTGAAACAAAACCAACTATTAGTGATTATAATATAATGTTATTTTGTTGAAGTCAGACCTGCTTGTTAAACCACTGCCACATTTATCTCTTAAGACTCATCTGCTGCTTAAGAGCATAAACAGAAATGAAGGTTTTCCTAAAATCTAGTTCCAGTCCTGCTGAGTCAAAAAATGTTAGGGTTTATTGGAACTACAGGATCAAGCTTGTGCAATCAAAATACTAGACTTGCCTTCAGTAATTGAATGTCATGAAAATTTCTTCTAGGCCCATGCTTCATGAAAAAGAAACAGAATTCTGGAGTTGAGGGGAAATAAAAATGTTAACCATGTTATTACAAGGACATTTTTACTCTTCCGAAATTTCCAATACTACAAGAATTGCTTTTTCAAATAAGAACAAAACTGAAAAAGGTAGACATTTTGCAAATGCCAATACACTCTAAAATTATTTTGCAAAAGTCACTTTAAAGAACACTTGAACATTTGACTCAGCATTTCAAATTAAATATTTCAGATGTAATTGAGAGCTAAAATGGAAAGACAAATACTTATTTTTCTGGAAATTTTTCTTCACATCAGGAATAAAAAAAAAAAAAAGTAGGATATTCTTGCTTGGAAGAAAACACATAAGAATGGAAAACATTTTTCCTGCTACAAATATTTTTCTATGTCTTATTTTACCTTCAACAGGTAATATTTTTGTCTAGCAACATTTCCAAACTATTATTTTTAGTCTGTGTTATGAAAACTGATTTCTGATGCTTGAATTCTCCACAGTCATTCCTGTATTGAAATATTTTGACAAGCGTCTCCAGTGATTGAATATTTATTTTGCATCAAATTAGGGTGATTTTTTTTCCCTTCAAACAAAACTTAGATATTCACACAAACCTCCTTTGTTTTAAATACAACCATACTGTTCTAGCCAATACTAGTTCTTCTGCTATGCACATAAATTGTCATGACACTATTAACTGGGAAGAGCTCTCCCTGAAAGTGTTCAAGTCCAGACTGGGTGGGGATTGGAGCAACCTGGTCCAGTGGAAGATATCCCTGCCCTTGGCAAGAGGCTGGTCCTAGGTGATCTTTAAGGTTCCTTTCAACCCAGGCCATTCTGTGATTCTGATTTTAATACATCAGTCAATAAAAGTTGTATTATCGCTTAGCAAAAGGTAACTTCATCTGTTTTCAAGTGAGAAAAATAAGATAATTTTGCAACTAAATTGTATTTTATCTAAATATAATGAAAATTTTTGTTCTCATCCTTCCTATCTAAAATATGTGATGATTTGTTCCTAGTACCCACTTATTCTCTGTTAGATAATCTGGTGTAAATTCGGAAAACGCATTCTCTTAGTCTAATAGTTGCTGCATCAAGCAGCTCAAAAAAGGTCCTTTCTTTCACTTGAATACTTATTTCCTGCTGCTTTCAGCAAAACGAAACATGTCAATTGGTTTTGGATGCCGATGTCAAGATGTACCTGTCATAAACCAAACTTATTAACAAACCTGAAATCACAGTTTACACTTGGCTTCGAAACTGAGTCTACAAACACAAAGAAGGAGCTACTGAGAGCCTTCATTTGGATGTGGTGCTCTTCTGAGGGTTTGGTGCCCCTGATTCCTTCCTCCATGTGCTGATGAACTCCTAGGAATAGAGAGCCTTAGGCTTGAGCTTCGTGCTGCCATCCTGTGGCCAAAGAAATTATTAAGGAAGATCGCTAAAAATTATACAATGTTACACGTCAGAAACACTGGAAACTGGGGGGGTGGAGAGGTGGGTGTGGGAAGGGGGAGAGAAGTGTTTGTACTCCTAGAAAATTAAATCATGTTTCGTTGAAGGAAAAAAAGAAAAAATACTCAGCCACAGAAATGTTGGATACCAAATAACAAACATAAATTGTTAAACATTGGAGTCAGACCAAATATTAATAAACATGCATTGTAACTTAATTTGGTTTGTCTGCCAAGTGGACCTCTGTATACACATCCCCTTTGTTGGGATTCAACTTCCTTTTGGAAGGATTAAGTCACAATTATGTTAGTCTCTGTCTATCCATTACTTCCTGCTGTTGCTGTGGCCTCAAAGACAAGCAGAGTTGAAATTGAGTTTGGTTGCACCTTCTGCAGCTGAGGTATCCAAAATGTTTTCAGGACCTCTGACTGATGGAAGTCAAATACTACATCTGGGTTTGCTGGAAGCACTTCTCACTTGCAGCCAGACTCAGACATGTCTGTATACGCATTCAATGCAGTATGACCGAGTATTACTCTCAGACATTAAATGGGCATCTGAATCATTGATTTCTTCTCAACTTTTCTCCACTCATCGGTAGTTACACCTAGGACTGATATGCTGAAGCTATTTCTTCTTGGCCCCTAACATGCCTTTTAACGTGGACCAAGGGTTGCACAGTTTGTAGCCTCAGTTGTTACCTCTGGAATCCACCTTGTTAATTAGCTTTTTAGGCATTGATGGTAAATTTGTCATTCAGAATAAAACCTTTCTTATTCTCATATTTAATTATTCATCTATGCAGAAGTACACTGGTTAGACATTCAATTAAATCTGGTTTAGTAGAGAAAGCCAGAACCCAACCACCTAATATAATAAGATGTGACATTCCTTTCACTAGTTCAGAAAAGTCACCTTACTTAAAACTGACCCTTAAACAATGCCCTTTACACAATTCTTTTATTTCTCCTTCATTCACAATTCTTTTATTTCTCCTTCTTTTATTTCTCCTTCATTCTCCTTTTATTTCCCCCCTCCTTCAGGGGGATGAAAAAAAGGAAATGGAAAAAAAAAGAAAAGGAAAATGGAAAGGGAAAGAAAAGGAAAGCCTCTGCTCTCACTTTTCTTGAGTGAAAGATCAGACCAGGTCAGCAAATAATTTATTATTTGCCCCTCCTGATGCAAAATTTGTGGCAGATTATAGTGTACGCTACATATTATAGTGGTAAACTGAAGACACTGCTGCTTCTTGTCTATTAGACCTTGTCTGCTTCACTTACTTAATTCCAAAGCTCTTGGTCTGAGATATTTATTTGTAAGTAAACCCAAATACCCATAGCTGGGAAGGAAACAAAACAGGTATCTCCAAATACACCACATGGCTACACTGTAGCAAGACAGATTGCTGACATGTATGCACAGAAAACAGAATAAAGCATATCCTCAGAGAGAATTTAAAATTTACAAATGCAGATAAATGGTTCCTTCAGCCTTTTGGTCCAGATTTGCAAGAGGTTATTCAAAGCAAAACAATTCAGAATTACTTGCTCTAGGACAAAGAAATTGAAATCTGTGGAAAACATTCCAAAGACTGTTTTATCCTCGAAAACTTCATCTCAAATCCCCTACCCTTAACAAAATCCATCCTCCTGCAGAGGAGTATTTAATAAAGTATTGTCTTCCAAAACAACTGCAAATTTAACAGTTGCCAAGTTGTTGGTTTGTTGGTTGGTTGGTTGGGATTTTTGTTTTGATTTTTTTTTTGACTCCTGAATACTAGCTCAGTTCTCCAAACACAAATAACTTCTCTTTAATCATAGTAGCAGAAGGTTGCCGCCTTGTGCATATCACTGCAGTAGAGCCTTAAATTACATAATTCGAAAGTATTTTTCCCTCTTCATTTAGCATATAAGACTCAGTACAATTGAGCAATGAAGTAGGTATGCACGGAAATTACACATCTATGTGCTTTATTCCAAGCCTAAAAGGAAAGAGAAACAAAATTGAACAATTCTCTTGAGAAACTGATTCCACTCCAAGATTTGCCACTGAGTCTCCAAGTGATGTCTTAAAAGAAATTTTTTAACTCAAAATTTGTCCACTTTGCCATTTATAATGTAGTTCTTATTTGCTGATCAATCAAATTAGGATTCTGGGCCTATAAAAACTCATACAACACAAAAATAAAAAAAACCAGCATATACACAGAACATATGAAATGCTTCAACACCCTGGAAAATCATCTCTAGCTGTTTTAACTGAAGAAAACTTACGAAAACCATTAAAAATTTAATTTCTCATAGTCTTGGTGCCTTAACTGTAGAGTGAGAATAAGAACTTCTGGTGTTTCTGTGAAAATTGATTTGATTTTTATTCATTTGAAGGCCTAAGACACAATTGGTGTGGGTGTCTTGAAATAAAACTAGGGAAAAAGTAGTCACTATTTATGTAGAAAAACACTTGAAAACTGGAATATGACTTAAATCATGCAAATGTGTAAGGAAAACAGTACAATGAAAGGTTATTTATTAATTTTCTCCATCCTCCAGTAAACAAGAAAAATCCTGTGGAAAGAAAAAGAAGACACAGTCACTAATAATATCATTATGTGTGTAGAGAATTAAAATAAGGTTGCTGAGAAAATCTGTATTTTCCCAAAGATTTAAGCACTTGATCTTTTGTTGTAAATTCACCTATTCTAACTGCTTGATAGGCAATCAGCACATACACAAACCATGAAGGAACTCAACAAGGGTCAGAGGACTTCTGTTTGAAATACTGCCTTTATAAATATTAACAATCAATTCTCCACTAAATGATCAAATATGTTATTGTAAAAAGTTTATATTTAAAATTTAAGATTTAAAATAGCAAGTGTGTAAAACCAGACCATTGATATTCTTAGTAAAAGAAAGCCAGCAGAAACCCCCCAAACTTCTGATCATGAAGACTAAAAACACCACCTTATGGCAACGGTGAGGATGACTTGAAACAGATATTAAGGAATTCATGTAAGTATTTCCCTCTGTCTTATACAGAGGTTCATAGCAAACAAGAACCTTTAAGCAAATTAATTTCTTTTTGACAATATAAAAAAACCTATTATCTTGTAAAAACTGATTTTTACTTCAGTACCAAGCAAAGAATAATGTTTAACACATGTAACTAATTTTTTTGATACTGCATACTACCATTAAATATGTAACTGTAAATTTTAAATTGAGTAAGTGTTCCTCTTTTTTGTACACTGAAGCTTCTGGCCTTCTGAATGTCTGTGGAGCAACACGTGTAATCAAAGTGGTTAGCAAGTTCTTCATATGTTGCAAATTTTTATTTAAGTACACCTACTTCAGATTAAGCCGGAAATCTATGATCTGTCCTAAGGCTCACTTAGTACTAAGTGCGTAATTCCTTGACATGAACAGGGTATGGTGTCTGCCTGCACACTTTCAACAGGGAATGCATTGCAACGAGCTGATCTAGTTACCTGATTCTCCCAGACAAACTGGAATTCCATTGCTACAACATAAAATGCTTCAAGCTAAGCACAGACATTAGCCATCAAGTTAAATCCAGCTGACCTCCATGGAATTTAGGCACATGAATAAGTGTTTTGGTAACTTTATTCATTTCATACAAGCATCAATATTATTGCTTAGTAAGAAGATTGCAAGGCAAAGCTGTGAGTAGTGCAGCTATTCTAGAGGTAAATATTTACACAGCTTGTAAGTAAACCCTATCTCCTCCTAGCACACTGTGTTGTCAATGTAGAAGAATCTATCTCCTTAAAAGAGAATTAAATATATTGTAATGAGGTATAACCATCATGTCTAGACTGTTCCTTCACAACAAATCTAGTTTTTAAATAACAATGTTATTATCTGCCACCTGCCTGTGCTAATAACTATGTAAAATGAGCTAACACAGATGCATTCACCTTATAAAAAGTAATCTGTCATAAACATGAGCCAATGACCTGCGCGTGCCTGAGTAACTATGTATAGGGCATCTAGACATTATTTTCAAGGGTTTATTTAGGCTACACATTTAAACTGTATGCACAAAATGTTCCCACATGGAAAAATACCAATATATCTTCACTTACACCGACAAGAATAAACCACAGAAGGACCACTAAATCAAGATTTAAAGAGAGATGAAGAAGGCATGATTTAAGGTAAAATTTACAAGATTTGCTTTAAGGTGGGCAAGTCTTTTCTGGGCCTCTTTTCACTACCAACTCACCTACTCATCAGCTCCTCTGTCATCTACCTTGGTTTTTTAAGGTCTACCTCCCATTTACCTTCAATGACCACACGCATCTCACCAATGCAGTATACTGCCATGACTGACAAGGTGGAGGTAGATAAGGTAGAGCTTTTACCAAGCAGAATTTCAAGAGACATCTAGTAAAGCATGGGAGAGGCAGTCACTCAATCTGTAGCAACTTGGTCAGAAAAAAAAAAAAAAAAAGATTAAGCTGCTATCTGAGCAGTTTTGACCTGGTAGTTTTTAAGCATACATCTACCATTTTAAAAAAATTACAGGTATACAGGCTGATCCCTTCAACTTCTGTACCCATAAATTTCTGGGTGCAAGAAGTTGCATTCCTGAGCTAGTTTTTGGAGCTGGTGCTCTATTCAATTTAGCAGCCTCCATCTTCTAGGCTTTTCTTCCAGTTCTGAAGCAAGCAACACTAACCTTGAAGGGATGAGCTTCATAGTAGTTCAATATGGCAGTTAATGTAGTACAACGAAGATCTGTGTGTAATGTAGCACAACAAAGATCTTGTAGTTACAGCAAAGATCTGTGGCACCACCTGAAATATTTAGTGTAAGTGCCACAGAATTCAGGACACGTATCATGCAGGCCTATAGAAAGAAATCCAGTGACGAACACAGGGAGCCTGCAGTCTCAATCAAAAGAACAGTGAGGTCATAGCAGTGTCTCAGCAGAACTGTTTCATTCACACTCACATGAAGATACTGGCTGTAAATACTGTTGTGTATCATGTCAGAACTCTAGCAGTTGTCGCCTGAGATAAATTGGCACCTGTTCCAAACATGAGACATCAACTACAACATTGTCAACAGCATTACCTTACTACTACTGTTCCAGTGGCTAACATGGCTCCAATTCTAATCATCAATGCTACTGGAAATAGTGTGTCCTTAATTTCTGACAGGTTGTCGGTTTCTCGGCTGTTTAGGTGACCCGGAAAGGCCCGGGGTGGCCTTGGACAGCCCGCGCTTCAAAGGACGAGAAGAGACTTCAGATCTTTTCTCGGTCTCGGTGTTTATTAATTGTTTATCTAAAAGATTTTCTCTTGGCCCGACAGAGGTCTGCTCAGCAGCCAGCCATGAGCACACTCTGAGAGCTCCCGGGGCGGTCACCTATCTTTATACTCGAAATTACGTATACAGTATTTATCATTTTTCCCCAATACCTTTTACCCTTATTAACCCGTGCACTTTTAGTAATAACCAATCCCAAAGTGCCAACATCACCACAGAAGATGGAGGCCAAGAAGAAGAAGAAGAAGAACAGGACACGCCCCAATTCCTCCATCTTACTTCTTTAGACCCCCCTGTACAGAAATCCTAAACCCTGTGTTTTACACTCTAATTAACTTATCCCTTCACCATTCACCCAGTGAAAACCTCCAATCCTCATACAGATGTCGTCTCCTGTGTAGGATCAAAGTCCAGCCACCAGACACTTCTGGCAACATTCCAGGACTCCCGAGCCCCCCAAGGGTGGTCTTGGTCACTCTGCACCTCAGTCCTGAGGCACTGAGATCCCACACCAGGTGACCATGAACTGAGCCCCCAGGCATTCCCATGCACACATGAGGGATGGGAAACCCAAAGCCTGGTGTCTGGCAGGTTGACTTTGATTCTGGATAGTGATTGTGCTTGGGAAAGCCTTTCATAGGAAGCGTATGTTTCCTTGTCAGCACTTACTAAACAACAGAAGAGGGTTTCCTTGTTGAAAGAGAAAGGAAGGCAGAGAGGAAGGAGGAAAGAAGGAAGAAGGCAAGACATGGAAATGTTTATAGTCCAGCAAAATGCAATCATTTGGTTCATATAGTCATTAACAGCACCTCTGAATGATACCTATGCAAGAAGGTTCACCTTTCCATTCCTTTCATGAGTCCTCAAAGGCCTCTTCATATTCCACTGCAGTCCAATTCATTTCACATTCCTTTAAGTGATTTGGACACAGCCTCTCGTCCTTGAGAAGCTGACAGCAGAACATCATAAAATGTGGCATTTACAAGTCACAGACAGAAAGAAAACAAATGCCTTCCTAAGACAAAAAAACTGTATGGTGTCACATGCAACTACTTTATTGCTAAAAGTGCTAAAAGTGTACTTAAATTTACAATAAAAGGGGACAAATTATATTAGCAGCAGTTCATCCATGTTCTACTGATAGTTGTTTATAACTGAAGGCTACTGTCCTCTCATGTTAGTAGGAGTTGCTTACAGAGGTTGCCTGCTTTGACTAAACCTTTCTTCACTGCAGCTTCACAGAATGGCTAGAGGGGACCTTTTTGGGGTTACATTGGCCCTGGGGAAAAATCCACAAAATCCTAAATCAAATACGTTTCTTGAGTGCTTGGCTTGATAAGGAAGAGGAAGCCTGGCTGATTACAATTCAGCTTAGGAACTCCTGCTGAAGAGAAGTCCAAGCTGTCTGACAGCAAATAGTCAAAATAAAGAAAAAAAGAGTCTTGGGCTAGCAGCCATCTTAGCCAGAGCTAGTAGTAGAGTGTCAGGTGATGCATTTCAGAAGGAACATTTCACTGTTTGGCAATAACTCCAACAAAGTGGGCACTTGGTTTTGGCTTGTAATGTTAGTAGATGGATGCTCTGTCAATGATGATAGGATACCTGCCCCACATCTGTGTCAGATATATCACTGACATTATTCAGAAATATCCTCAGGGGAAAAGCCTGTGAACACTTCTGTTTTTGCCATAGTTGGTAACAGAATTACTGAGATTCAGGAAATACAGGCTGAATGTTGACCCTCCTCCTGTATTTCTGCAACAAGCAAGGGAAACTCTCACCTTCTTCCCACAATCAACACTCCAGTGAATGTCTTGCTGGAGTCAGTTTATTCTGTAAACTTCACGATGGTGGAAGTAATTAGAAAATATTACTTTGCCATGCTAGTTAAGTTTTATAACACATCTATATCCTCCATATAACCTCTTACTGAGATTAAATAGCAACATAGGAACTAGATTCCTGATTACTAGCTAGGAAGAAAAGAGACACACTTGGAAGCCTTGCTGCAGAATTTTTAAGGGGATGTTGCCTTTCAGTGTATGGGCATAGAGTCCCTGAGAAGTCTGCCACGAATATTTCTAGGATTAAGTGTCATCAGTTTTGAAAAGTGCAAGGGACATTATTGACACATGCAGCAACAGTCAAAATAGGTCAGTCTATTTAACAACCCAAAATGGTGGTTGATCAAGGGCTAACCTTGGACAAAGCATATGCTCTCTTCTTTCACCCGTTAAGAGTTGCAACTTCATAGTAAAGCATTAGCCAAGTTTATAATGCTTCTACATAAAAGGCTTGTAGTCCATTGTCAGTCTTAGACTTTAGGTAGTTTCTGAACAAAATATTAAAATTAATTCTGAAAGTATGAAATTATTATCATCTTGCCATTTAACCACAGAAAGATTTTAAGAAGCTGTAGATTTAACTTTGCTAAATAAAACATATTCACACTAGCCTTCCCTTGCTTTTGCTCACTGGAGAATGGTACATATGCTACCCAAAACTGGACTTGTGTTTGCTGCAAGAAAAGAAACAAAAGACAATCCTAAATCTTTCAACAAGATTTTGCTGTGTAATGTCATATTCAAGAGAAGTCTCACACTTTGGTATAAGGGGCGTTGGTACATTTTTTTCACTATACTTTGTACTTAAGACCACGGTTGACGTGACAGAACAGTTACCACAGCAACAACACACAGATAAAATCCCAAAACTTGTGGTTTTAATCATAATTTTGCCCTTTAATGAATTTAGAAAGAAAACAAAACTGAATCTAACATGATTTTTAAAATTTTCATTTAAAATTTGAAACATTACAAATTATTTTATTTCTTATTTATGGTATCTAGTAATGCAAATGGGCAGAACAGCATTTACAATATTAAAAAATGAGGGAAATATTTCAGTTTCATAGGTACTGAAGACATGTATCAGCACCAAGGACAACAGAGTTTGCATTCAAATAAAAGAATAAATACCATATTTTATGATTTACAATTTTTTAATATGTCCTCCTTTAGCTTTCTTTTTCTTGAAACTTACACCAACACAAGTGAATTTAAGGGTTTTTCTTGGGGACAGCTAGAGTTGCCAATATTATAAATTAAAATCTTAATGACTATCTACTACTTATATCCAAAAGACTACAAATACTTCAGTTAAATCAATATCGCTACTGGCGTTGAGGTATTTCATGGTATGTTAGTGGAAAACATAAAAAACTGGGCCAGAAGCACCACAGCTGCTCAGGCAAATAAGCCCTGGTCTTACATTGCCTCTGGGAAAATGAATGCTGTCATGTCCAGCTTGGACAGAACAAGGCCTAGAACATGTATCCTACTTGCAGATATAAAGCAGATGCGCACTCATATTAATTATGGGTACATAATTGCCCATAATAACGTACCCATTATTACCCATATTAAATTTAGAGCCCTATTTCCTGCATTTACTTTCTAGTATCAAATGGTTCTGAAGCTGCTACAAAATCTAAGGCTCTAAGTCAACTGAAGCTATTTAGAGAGCTAAAATTGAAAATTTAGTAACTTATCTTTTATATGGATAGAGGAAGAAGGGAAATTATTTATACAACTCAAGACCAAAAGTATGACAGCTGCACAACCTTTGTATGTGTTTCCATCAGCATATACTCATAGAAATATAGAATCACAGAAGGTCCCAGATAACTGAAAGCTGGCTAACATCCCAATTTTCAAGAAGGGCAAGAGGAATGACCCTTGTAACCACCCACCTGTCAGTCTCACTTCAATGCCTGGCAAAATCTGGGAAGATTATTCTGTGACTTATTGAAAAATACCTGAAGGACATCACAGTCATCATTCACAGCCAGCATGGGTTCATGAGGAGAAAGTCCTTCTGATACCCATTCATTACAAGATTCTCCACCTCCTCGATCAAGGGAAGACAGTTAATGTAATCATAGTTTTGGATTTCATCACTGCTGTTTTTCACAGTGTCCTGGACAAAATGTCCAGCACTCAGCTGGATGAACACATCATCACAAGCACAGCAACTGGCTCGTGGGTTGGGCACAGTGGGTGACAATGAATAGGGTGACATGAGACTGGTGATCTGACACCAGTGGGGTTCCACAGTGCTCCATTCCAGACCCAGTACTCTTCAATGTCATCATAGATGACTTAGATGCAGTATTTGCAGGCATACTAAGCAGGCTTGTCAAAAACTATCTTGGGAGGTTGTTGTGGATCAACCTGGGCCAAATGGCAGGCACCAATGAAAGCTGTTCATTAACTTCCCTCTGCAGCTGGACACAGGAGAGAAAATATAACAAAGAGTTCAGGGGTTGAGATAAGGACCAGGAGAGACCCCTCATCAAATACCATCATGGGCAAAACAGGCTCAGCTTAGGGATATTAGGTGAATTTATTACTTACAAAAAAAAAAAAAAAAAAAATCAGAGCAAGATAATGAGAAGTAAAACAAGCCCTTAAAACCACCTTCACCCCACCCCTGCTTCTTTCTTAGCTCTATCTCCTACCCCAGCAGTGCAAGGAGACATGGAATGGGGCTTATGTTCAGCTCATCTCCTGTGGCTTCTCCTGCTGCTCAGGAAGAGAAGCCATTCCACTGATACATCATGGGGACTCTCCCAGTTCTCCGTGAACTTCTCTGACATCACTCCATCTCACAAGCAACAGCTCTCTGCGAACTGCTGCAATGAGTCCACCCCACAGGCAGCTATCCTCCCCAAACTGCTGCAGTATGGGTCACTCCTCCCTGGGGTTGAAGTCCCTCAAGGAAAGGCTACTCCAGCACAGATCTCCCACAGGATCACAACTCCCTCCCAGACATCCACCTGCTTTGGTGAGGGCTCTTCCATGGGCTGCAGGTGGACCTCTGCATGCCCATGGACCTCCATGGGCTACAGGGACACAGCTGCTTCACCATGGTCTTCATCACAACCTGCAGATCAATCTCAGCTCCAGCACATGGTGCACCTCCTCCATCTCCTCCTCCACTGACCTTATGGTCTGCATAGTTGGTCTTCTCACATGTTCTCATCCTGCTCTCCTCTGGCTGGAATTAAAACTGTTCAACAATTTTTTGTTTATCTTTCTTCTTAAATGTGTTATCACAGAGGCATTACCACCATTTTTAACTGGCCTAGGCTTGGCCACCATGTTTATCTTTGTAGACACCAGGGATTGGCACTGCTGAACGTGATGGAAGCTTCTAGCAGTTTCTCACAGGAGCCACCCCTGTAGCACCCTCTCCTACCAAAAACCAATGCAAAACCAATAGAAGAGAAAAGAAACTGAGGGTGTCTTGTTCAGACAAGATGGATCAATATTATGATCTTGAAAGAAGTGGCAGATATGCAATAGAACAAAGCTCTTTTTACCCTTCACTGTAGTTTCAGTGCAATAGGCTTAAAATTACTAGAAACAAGATTTAGATTTCATATCAGGAAAGGCAAAATTAAAGATCTGATAGAATGGACAGTGAAACTGGACAGTGAACTTTGAATTAAATTTCACCACCTATCTGAGCAATCTTCTTACTGCAAGTGTACTATTAACTCTCAGAAACATCACAAAAATGCTGATGTATATGTCTGCTTTGATTCAGAAGGTTTAATTTGTAAAACTTTATCTTTGAAAAACTGTGTTTTCTGTTTAGAAAGATGAGAGGCTTTTGGACTCTATCAGAGCACAGAATAAAAATGACTGTGTTTGGTCTGAATAGAAAGTCACACATCTCTTTTTGGACAATGCCCAAGGCAGGTAAAAGGAGTAATACCAGTGCAAACATATTCCCTATGAAATCTTCCAAGGTTCAAAATGTGGCAATTAGACCTTTCAATAATGTAATCTCTTGAAGAAGTTTCTTTAAGATTCTTCATAAATGCCATTTACCTTACCTACAGATTTTTGGCTGGATTTATTTTCTTTTTTTAAGAAAAAACTGTGGAGTAATAAAGAATTTGTTTCTTAAAAATGAGTACTTCTTTATACAATGCATGATCCAGTCCGCTGGTGAACTGAAACTAACTTTTCTTTATAACATGAACAATTAAATGCTTGGGTGAGAATGTGTACTTTTTCACCCTCTGTCTTTATGGACCAAGTTTACTGAAGCTAATATGAATGAATGTTTCTATTAAACAGGACTAAACTTAGGAAAGAAAATTGATAAACAAAGTGCCCATATACCTAGATTGATACAAATAGGTATCAGAAGGAACTGGCATAACTTTTGAACCCAGACTACACCAACGTCCAACCTGAACTGCGCTGGATGCAACCTCATTCCCATCCCCTTTCACTGGTCAGGAGAGACATCAACATCTCCCACTCTGCTGCCCCTCTAGCCTGCTGCCTTCTCTTTTCCAAGCTGAACAAAGCAACAGTTCCCTGTCCTTCTCATATCATGGTGCTCAAAACAGAGCAGAGTGGGACAAGCCCCTCCCTTGCCCTTGCCCAGGTGCACCCCAGGACACAGTTGGCCCTCCCCAAACTGTTGCAGTATGGGTCATTCCTCCCTGCAGTTGAAGTCCCTCAAGGAAAGGCTACTGCCTGCCAGGGTGCTGCTGACTCCTTTTCAACTTGCCATTAACTCAAATTCTCAGATATCTTTCTGCAGGGCTGCTCTTCAGCCTCTTGTCCCCCAGTTTGTATGTATTATTATCTCATTTCATTTGGAGAATCCGGCACTTGCTCTTTATTAAATTTCATGCATCTGGTGATCCTGCTCTATAGTCTAATCAGATCTGTAAGGTCCCTCTACCCTTGAGCTCACAGCTCCTCCTAGATTAGTTGCAATAGCAAATTTACTTACTGTGCATTTGATTCATATGTCCACACTTAGAAAAACATTATATATTGCATTTTATACAAAGCATACTGTCTTAAGCATTGAAAAAGCTTATGTGAAAAATATAGGCTCATACTTTCCCAGCTGAAGAAAGCAGGAAATTACACCCAAAAGATTTCATGATTTAAGAACCTTCTCTGTATCTTGTAGTAAAATCTTAAACTTATCCATCCATCCTGATAATACCTTGAAGAAATCTTCTTGTTTTATAATTTCTTAAAATAAGAATGTTTCAAGATGGAAACTAAATAGTGTGCAAGCCACTTGGACAGAGAAAAATCACACAAAAATCTCATCAGAGAACACCACCCCAGAGCGTTGGATCAATTCTGCAGAGGTTTAACAGATAACAGTTTGGAATACCATCATCAGTAGTACCATGAAACAAGACACCTGTAGCAAACAGAAGTCTATTCTGCAACTATGAAGCAGTCCACTCATACTGGGTCTTTTGAGGCTAAAGTTTTTCAGTTGGCTTACATATTAAAAGATTGTTCCTGGTTCTCACTGGTCAACACAAAAAATAAAAATGCTTTATGCCTCTTCAGTCACATGGATTTCTCGTGCTTGGATCCCTTCCTGGTATCACAGGGTGCCCGCTCCATTATCCTATCAATGCTCTGAACTAATATATTCAGACTTGATCAGGAACTACATATTCTTGTGCAAGCTGTGCGTCAAATTACAGTAGCGAAGGAAAAAAAGTAACAAAGCCCTAACATACAGTAATAGATATGCTGTGATAGCCTTAATACTGTAAAACTTGTAAAAGTATCTTTAAACATTATTCTTTTTTTCAATTTTCCAAGATTCTTCTCCACATTCCATCTTCTGTCTTCAGAAATTCAAGTTATAAAAGAAATCTAGCCTCTCTCCCAGTTTATTTCTCATTAAACTTGGGCTATCTCCTATCTTCAAGGAGTTTTACATCAGCAGATCACCTCACATTCTTTACTAGCCTATTAATATTTTAGTTCAAATGGGGATAAAATTTTCCATACACAGTTACTTAGTTACACATTTCATAATTACTTGTGGTCATTTTTTTTTAAGTGATAAATAAACTTCAGTTCTGTTTATGTATGGGTCAGTTACTGGCCTCTGTGGGGGCATATTCTTTACCAAATTTTTGAAAGTATGTCAGAACACCTCTAAGAACAGCTTTTCAGAAGTAGTTGGAAATGGTACTGATGGTTACACCTATCAACAGAGGCTGTACATAACTCACAGCTGCAATTTCCAACAGTTAAGACCAAGATATACAAAACCATTATTATTTTCTTACGAGTGTCTGCAAATGCAATGACAACCAATTCAGCTACTTAAATTAGATACAAGCTGAGTAAGGCCAAGGAAACTTGCTCCATCAACCACATGGTATTGGACATATCAGAAATCAAAACTGTTCCTAAAACTCCATACCAGTCGTACGATTGCTTTACAGATGGTTTTCCTGTAAATAGAGCCTCATAATTTTGGAGGCATTGGTGAAAGAAGCCTATATAAAATTTTTGATTTTAATTTTCCATCACAAAATTTGTTTGGAAACATAAATAATCTGCTCAATTTTATTTTTTTCTGCAGGAAAACATCAAAGTTTACCTGCAGCATATACAAGAGCTTAAAGATTGATTGCATTTCCAGTGATTTTAACTTGCTTAAACAGTTCAAATATCTGTGCATAACACCTCTTCAGAGTGGCTGAAAGCCTAGAAAGATTCTACAAGTTTGAATTCCAGGATGTCAGGAAGACAGTCTATACTTCTGAAAGATTTCACTTATGTTTAGTTTAACATTGATGGTCCCCTCTATATATGGAAACAGTATACTTTGCCTTCTATCATTCATGGTTCTCTCTGCAGTCTACAACCCAGTTATTCTTTACTAAGTCTCCAGATTCCTCAACTAAGCAGTTCCAAGAATTAGTGTTGTATTTCCATTTCAGTTTTATCTTTACATGTAAGCAGAAAAAGTTAGATACAACAGGAAGCAAAAACCTTACATTTATTATAAATACAATCTATTTCCTAGCTGTATGTGGCACGTGGGCAGCTGTAGGTGAAAATTACCTTGGGAGGCTGATTTGACCTCATCTGAGCTATTATTAGTGCAGTAAGAAGGTTTCAATATAACAGATCAGTTGGCAGAAGTAAAGAAAATCTACAGCAGACTCGCTCCCCACCCTGTCACTGTTGAAATGACATCAAAGAAAGGTACTCCAATATTGTTCAAACACCAAGAGGGTGAAGAATCAGGAAAAATTATTCCTCTTTCTCTGTAACCCATAACTCAGGCACTTTTAGGATACATAGTCACCGCCACCAATACTGCTGTAGAAAGCTTATGCCTCGAAATATATGGATATAAGGAATTTGCAAAAAATTACACATTAATTCTAAACTAGAATTTGAACAACATTTTGTTTACATTATCAGGATTATGGTGGAAAATGCAACACATTTAAAAAAGTGTATCTTCCAGGTCTTAATGACTGTTCTAATTTTTATGGCACTAGCCAAAAACTAAACAGAACTGCTCTATGTTGACTACATTCATGAAAGTACTACCACACATTTCAGTAACAGCTGCTTCTGATGTCAGTGTTTCATTTTAGAGTTACAGAATATTTAGAATTTTCCCAAAGGCTTACCCCTGCTTCACTACAGGTCTGAATACTGACATCACACAGCAAGATCCAAAAGTCACTGAGCCACATCTGTTTACACAAGTTGAAGACAGATCTCACAAAAAATTAACTCAACAGTTGCAATCAGGAGTCTCAACAGCAAGAAGATGTTGCAATACCATGTTTTACATAATTATATTAATATCCCAAGTATCCTTAAAACATATAGTGTTGGAGCATCATACTAAATGCTAGGAGCACTGTAAACACATTTTATTTTTTCACTGAAGTTTACATGAACAAAACATGTTAATTCAGTTTTTTAAATTCTCAACACAGAAGGCAGTGGTTTGGCTTTTTATTGGTAAACAATAAATCATCTACTCAATTAAAATCATGTTCTAACAATTCTGAGAAGTTCCACAGTGGCTTTATTTACTTACAATTTAATATCAGAAGAAAAAATTAACATTCCAGGTTACTGTAGGAAAAAAGTGTATACCATGCTTAATGGCATACAAGACTTCTAACAAGCAAAAAATACCCTGTTTTACAAGGATTCTGCATTTTAAATAGGTTTTTATCTTATCACAGTTAGTACTCTCTTCCCCTAAGCTACATATTGAGAATCTCTATATACAAAAAGATACAACAAATTGATACATTACTTATTGCAAGATATTAAGGATGCCAAAATACACAAATTAAATTAGTTCCTCCCCACTTGCATACCCTCTTGCTTCTTATTTCTCCCATGAAGCAGTCTCCTTCTCTGGTTCTAAGATTAAGTTCTTTCAATGAAAGGCACGTACTTCTCTACAATAGAAGAAACAGATGCATTAATCTGAATGCCCTGTTTCAAGATGAATTTAGCCTACATTTTTAAAGATGACACGTTATGAAAGAACCCAGAGAGACATGACATTTTATTATTAAATTTGACTGGAAAAACTCATAGTTACCATATTACTGTGAAGCAAAGTACCATAAACCTGCATTCATTTAACCTTTCCAAACAGAGAGAAAACTCATTTACAAAAATAAAAAGGGATTTATCATGATGAATATATTTTTGAATCCTCAAGACTCCTGAGTTCCTACTGAAACTCTGGCAAGTCTTAGTAGCATTTCAGTTATGGAATACTACAAATAAATTGAGTGAATTTCTCTCCTTGTGACTTGCAGCACTGAGCAAGTAGGTTCTATGTGAAGTCATAAAATGAGGATTGTAAACTAGTAGTGTGATATAAATTTGAAAAACAAACATGTGCTAATAGTATACTGTTCCTCCGTTAGCACGTATGTAAAGTTGTATTCGAGAGACCAAAGGCCAGAATTTCACACTTGGGCATTTAATAATAAGCTATTGAGCAAACTGGCTAAAACCCACTGTTTTGGTAAACAGCTGCAGCACAGAGACTAGTAACATGGATGATGATGACAGTGGGAGTACACTTAAATTGTGTCTATGCTACAGCGGAGGGCACTGGGGACCTTTTTTCATACAGCTCCGAAAGAAAACAGCAACCCTTGAAAGCAGCAATGTATCTGGACACCAGTATACTAACATTACTATGGTGATTTTTAGGAGAGAAGCCAGTTTCTCTACCTAGTCCTGCAAAGGGTCTAATACAGTTAACAGCTAACCCAAAATAAGCCTACAGGGATTTCTAATATAGGCATACTATTTAGAGTAGAGTATTACCTTAAAAAAAGCTTAATATTTGCAAGCAAGAAAAATGAAAGCAGACCAGGTGCCACTACAGTCTTTTAACAGGTCACAAAGAAATTAGGATAAAAGACATATTTTTTTATTAGGATAAAAGACATATATATAAAACAATACTTTTATATATATACCAAAACTTGACTACTTGGGTGTCACTAACAAATATAAATTAACATGGAGATAAGAATTTCCTGTAACTGCTATGTTTTTTGGTGCCTTCCATTACGAGGGAAAGAAACTTAAGCACTAAATCAGCTCAACTGTTGAGTCTAAGTAAAGTCAAATTCCAACTGTTCTTTACTTAACAAAGCACTAAACTCAAAAAAGTTTCATTTACCAAAAGCCTCTCTTCCTTGTTCCCAGGTTCCAGGCCTGACTATGTATTTAAGCTATCTTAAAAAAACCCCAATCAATCATAACTCTGAATTACTATAAATGTAACAAAGCGTAATGACAACTCCCAAGAATATGTGAGTATCATTTTCATGATGTTGTCCTCAGCATCAAGTTTCTTTGCTTACTTAGGCATTTTGGCCTAAGTATTCCCTTTGGCCATTGTGCTTAAGCAGCAACGTGAAGACTGATTACTAAGCTTCAGTTCAGATGCAAACAGGTTGAAACAAGGGTGCAATAAATTAACTTTATAAAGTACATTCCCAATCAAGATTAAAAAAATAAAATAATTCAAGCACTCTAGTTTTCAAACTATCCTCCCAGCAATGATGGATGTATCTTTGCAAACCATTGAACACCATTTTATCAAGCTGCTGTACAGAGATTTGTGGAGTAAATTCACATTGTTCAGCCCTGCTTTCATCCTACCCATGAACACTACTTCAAATAAAAATTTATGAGCTTCTCCCCATAAAAGAGAACACAGGAAGATATCAATATACAAAACCAGAGAAAATTCACCATCTTCACTAAATCTAACTGAAGTCCTTGTTTTCCTGAGTTCCCAGTATCAAAACAAGAACTTCCATAATTTAGGCACAAACTTTCAGAGCACTATTGAAACAACAGTTTAGATACTTCTACTATGAAATACTTCAACAAATTTTTCTTCTCCTTCAAAATGAAGTGTTTAGGAAACAGGAAGGCAGAAAAATCAGAAATAGGCTCTCCAAAAGTTGTAATTGTGTAATACTGTTTGTTAATGATGATTACCTAGATTATCATTTACTTCCTGCTAAAAAATATAGCTGATACTCCTGTAAATAAGCATTTATAAGGAGTATCACGTTAACTTGTCGACAAATACCTTAACGTCAACAAGTATGCTGAATTACAAGAGAAGCTAAAAGATTTAAGGAAGACATTGAGGGAATTCTTGGATATAATGTGACAATTAGCAATTATATTTTACATATGTGTGAGTGTATACACATATGTAAATATATATATTATATATGTATAATATATATATTATATATGTAAAATATATATATATGTACTGGAACAAGACTAGTAACAAAGGGTAATGGTAAATGTCACATAATTTTAAAATGCAGAGGAATGCTAAGTAGAGATACTCTAGCTGTTTTAATCTATTGTATGGGAGAGAAAAAAACAAGAGAGGCTTCGACTTATGAAAACAATTAAATCAGAAAGATTCCCAT
The DNA here is from genome assembly GCF_035770615.1 of Melospiza melodia melodia. Lineage (NCBI taxonomy): Eukaryota > Metazoa > Chordata > Aves > Passeriformes > Passerellidae > Melospiza > Melospiza melodia. Next base: position 21,955,072 of record NC_086226.1, read on the forward strand.
TAAGGCGACAAAGTTAAAGAAGACTGAACATTTCTCTTCAAGTGCCAGAACTGCATACAAATTTCCTCCTGATAAACTGTAGAACACCTGACTCACTACTCCAATACTTTTAATCCGAGACATCATGTATTGCATTTATCCAACTTGCTTGAGATCTGAATCTGATTTCACATTAAGCAGTGTGAATCACTTACTTGCTGTGACTGGAAGAACTCGTCTGATCTCTTCTGATACTTGACAATAGTCAAAGAGCCCTTACTATGAGCTATGACAATCCCATCAACTATTTTTACTGCATCTTCACACATGCAATGTGATGGCATTACTCAATAAGGAAAAATTTAAGTATGAATTGCATAAATTTAAATTTTAATTTATTATGTTTAAGGACACTAAGGAAACAGAATGAAAGCTCAAACAAAATTTGGGTTTGGAAGTTCAAACAAAATACAGCAAAATTTTCCTGTATCTACAAAATTTCCTAGAATAGCTTAAGAATATGAATCTTTCAGTACAGCAGTACCAAGTGTAAAATCTGGTGCAGGATCATCACCAACTGCTGACTACTTTAGCCATAAGAAAGCAGAATGATGCAAAGCTGCTTCAAGCAGAACTCATAGGTGAAAATGCACAGGAAAAACTGAGGAGCATTTAAATTAGGAAAAAAAAAAAGAAAAGAGAAAGATAAAAGCCAGCTGTTGACTTAACATTAACTTCAGTGACACTCTTTCTAACAAAAATATCCTACCTTCCTCCGCATTTCTCTGGAACCCACATGTTGAAGACAAATGGTGTTTATCTTCTTGCCCACTAAATTCTTGCCCATTTAAAATTCAAGTGAGCTTGACATCCCTTCTCCAACTATGCATATGAAACACATTAGTGAGCTTTCTCAGAGAAACTGCTTATCACCCACACTCCTTCACTTCTATGGCTAGAAGTACATTCAGGTTCTAAATACAAACCTTCGAGGATGGCTGGCATCAAACAGTGTTGTATCATCATCATCATCATCATCATCTTGTTCTAATGGGGTCAGCTCCATGTTTTCTATGTTCATATCCAAAACTCCATATCTTCGGGTTTTTCTATTTTGCCTTCTGAGCCTGAAAAGTATTTTAGAACATTCAAGTAATGTAAATCTTTTGCTACTTTCTGATCCAATAATGTAAAATACTGCTATATTGATAATTTGTGTAAGTTTTCTAAAACCTATGATAAGCGTACACACTTAGCTCTATGAAATTCAGAGGTCAGAAAATTTTAAGCGTCAACAGTTTACATGAAATTATTAAGGCCACTAAGAGTGTCACCTGTAGTTTTGTACAGGATTAATGCAGTGAATACAAAATGGCAGTTAGCATCTAAATATAAGAGCCACATAAAAAAATATGCAAAAGCATACTTCAAACATACTTCTACTGAGAAAAAAATTGCCTTGCTACATATTCTCTACGTGTCTTACACATCTGTAAATAATAGCAGATCAAATCAGGTAGAAACCAAACACAGCTATATAGCAAAGCTATAACAAGTAATGGCTGACACTAGAAATTTTTATTATAATTTGTGAAGTTTTTTATAGATATCAAGTTTTAAAAATTGCCTATAATTACATTTTTGAATAAGACAGATCTTGTAGAGTCAATGTCTTGTCTGCTTCACAAAGTATGGGAGGAAGAGGCGGTAACTCATGTTTCAGGATTAAGGCACAGTGCTTATCATAGACAAGCAGACTGCTTTTGTCACTCTCCACAGTTTTGCTGCATGGGCCTGGATCCTGTGTGCATCAGTCACACAATGAACCATTCTATTTGACTTTCCAGAACTACTCTTTAACTCATGGAACAAGCCTTGCTCGAGTTCCAGAGCTCAGACTAGTAGCCACTCACCAAACACTGTGCAAAGACATCTGTTTACAGAATGCTGACAGAGTAATTTTCAGTAACTGGCTAACAATTACATGAAAGCTATAGGACTTAAAAAAAAGGGAAATAATTTGTGTCTAGGTACTTAGTGCTAAACACAAAGGTGGTAACAGGTCATTCATTTAGAAAATCCACAATCTGCAACCCCAAGCTAGGTGCCTACCAAACATGTTTACAACATTCAGGAACTTCACCACAGAGTATTTCTGAGGAAATATAAAAAAAATTACTAATATATTACAATATTCTAGTATTGCTATAATACTATGCATAATACATTATATTATTGTATACAGTGCATAGTGACCTCTCTGTCCCACATTTAGGGAGCATTTTACCTATCTTGTAAGAGGTATCAAATACAATACTGAGATTCTCAGCTTCCAATCCTGTCCTGAAACTCCAGTCTACCTTGAAAGAACACACAACAGCATTCAATCTTGGTTTATCTTTTCACTATACTCCAAACTACAAAATATATCTCCTTTTGGAATTGAGAAGTAAATGTAACCTTGTAAGAATGGGAAAGAGATAAAGTACATACCATTCTTCAAAGTTCTCAAATTTCTGATGTTATAAGAAATAATCAACACGGCCATTTCCTCCACTCTCAACTGACATGAAAATGCAGCAACTATTATCCCAGGCATTTAACTGCTTTAGACCAGAACAAAATACCCAGCTTTTTCATTTAAAGCTGACTGCTACCAAAACCAAAATTTTCACCTTTCAGTTCAAGACAAAGTCCCTTCCAAGTTCTTAATTTATTTCATCTGTTCTTTATTCCTCAACATAGAAAGAAGTTGTACACTACAAAGCACCAAGTAGAACAAAATTCTAAAACTTTTAAGATGACAGTATGATGAAGAATAGGGTTGTTTCTTACATATTGTGCCTTTTGGTTTTCACTAAAGTAGAGGTTAAGCAATTGGAACTAGGACAAGCATTGTGGATATCCTAGCAGATAAGAAACTATTTTAAACACACACACAAAAACAGAAATTAAGAAGAGGTAGTAAATGCTACTCATACAGTCAGTAATTCTGTCAATCTCACTTTACATTTTACCTTTTTCCCTTAATGGGTTAAAATGGAAAGTGAGTAGCTACTGTGATTTGAGAGTGACCTAAGACAATCATAGCAAATGCCTAGATGGTAGAAAAAGCAAATAAAACTTATCAGAAAGCTATCACAGATTTTAGATTTAAGCAAATCCTGTTGAAAAAAGATACACTAATTACTTGAGACTCAAACCCTTCTCTATCTAAGAAGTAGTTTAAAAATTACAGCAACAGGAATACTGGAGATGCTTATGCAACATGCATGTATGCTCACAGCCATGACTCTAATGCAGTGTCCTGAGTGTTAACAAAAGATCTTCTACTCTGTGACTGTCAACTGCTCAGTTGGAAGGGACCTACAACTACTATCAAGTCAACTGCCTGATCAACCCAAAATTTAAAGCATGATACAATGGGTATTGTCCAAATGCACCTTAAACACTGATCCCCTTTCTAAGAAGCTTGTTCCAGTCACTGACCACCCTACCAGTAAAAAAATGCTTCCTAACGTCCAATTTATACCTCTCTTGGTGCAACTATGAATCATTCCCATGCATCCTGTAGATGGATGTCAGCAGGAAGGGATAAGCATCTCCTTCCTCAGGGACCAATGGAACCTCAGGGAGCAATGAGGTCACCCCTCAGGCCTTTTCTATTCCAAAGTAGACCAACTCAATCCTCAGCCACTCCTCAACAGGACAGGCCTTCCAACTCTTTAATCAGCTTGGTTCCCCAGTCTGGTTGTATTCATGTGCCTTGGTGTGCTACTTACTCTGCACACTGTTACTCACAAGAAGACCATGACAATGTTGAATAAAGTTGGACAATCTCCTCCCTTGACTGTTTGGTTGGGCTTTGTGAGAACCACCCAAGGGTGAAGTTGCCCTTTTGGCTGCCAGGGCACATGTTGGCTCATATTTGAGCTTGCTGTCAGCCTGAGATCCCTCTATGCATGGCTGCTCTGCAGGCGCTTCTCTCCCACATAAAACTAGTGTCCTGCATTTGTTCTTGTTATATGTCCTGCCACTGGTAAATGCCCAATGCGCCAATCTATCTAGATCCCTATGCAAGGCCTCTCGCACCTTGAGAGAGCCTATTGCACCTCCCAGTTTGGCATCATCCGCAAAGTTGCTAACTGCCAATTCAACTTCTGTCTCCAGATAAGAGTACTGAGCAAAGCTGGCCCTAGAACTGAGCACTGAGGAGCAACACTGGTGACTGGGCACCAGCCTGATGCACTGCTCCTCACTACAACCCTATGAGCCCCATCATTCAGCTGTCTCTTCTACCAGTGCACCGCAAATTTACTCACCCCACAGCTGCAGAGCTTGTCCAGAAGGATACTGTGAAGAACAGCACCAAAAGCCTTACTAAAATCCAGAAATGCTACACTCATTTTCTTCCCTTCATCCACTGGACTGGCAGCTTGATAGAAATTTTGCAAAAAGTTTTTATGTCTTACAACAAGATATGTCTTCATGCCAAGGAAACCTATCCGAAAAAATGGGTCATTTGCACTTAATCCTTTTATTTCTTATATAACCACTGCAAGAACATTTCAGCTACAAGTTCAAATTCAAAAACATACAATTTACCTATTCTAAAGTTCAGAAGCAAAATGCCACAGAATTACAGAATAATGTGAATAAAGTAAAGCTTCCAGTTTACAGTAGCACCTAGAAGGCAGCACTCCATTTGCAAATGCAGAACAGCATCCTACTCCCAAAACCAGAATATCAAGTAACTACCACTCATCCAGAAAATAATGACAATAGATGATCATTTTCCTCTCCAGCTGCTCCAATGACAGACTTTTATGTATTTATTTATTTGGCCTTTCAACAGCACTACTCACATCTCCAAATCCAACAGGCTGGTGTTACAAGACACACTAACACTGATAAGTGCCCTCAAGGCTTCTCAAGAGTGATTTGCAAGATGCATGGAACAATCAAAATATCCTAGTTTACTTGGACTGCATATCTTAGTACATGACATACACAAAACAGTCCTTCAACTGCCTTTCTAAACTAAATGATGCAGATATTAGACACAATGGGTATATCTAAATGTAATGAGAAGTACATGGAGAACTTGCTCCATAACTGAGGTGCTTTATGCATAGTCATACATTTGGGCATTGCTCTGAAGAATTCAAGTTATTAAAGCATGAGAGAGAGAAGTAAAACTACCAGGACAAAAAAAAAAAAAAAAAAAAAAAAAAAAAAAAATACAGGGACAAACACTGTGCAAAAGCACATTGAGCTACGTGGAGAGTATTTTCCATGAGAAACAGAAAGGCAGCTAAGTGGTAGCAAGCTTCATAAGCTTTCTTTAAAAGACACAAAATAGATTAATTTAACTGTGAAAGAAAGCATAGAAGAAAACTGTTTATTGACAAAGTAGGGGAGGACAACTTTGGTAGTTTGGCGATACAGAAGTTTGCAAACTGGTCAAAAATCACTCCAAGAACAAACAAAGTAAATTTAGGTGGGCTGACGGATGCCAGCAGTGACAAGTCCACCCGGGGGGCACAGGAGGGAGACGGGAAAAGCCCAACAATGACGCGCGATTCTCGGCGACGCGAGCCGAGCAGACCGAACTGCTCCCCGCCCACACCGGGGAGGCGGTACCGGGAGCTTCTCGGAGCAGTCGGGCGCTACTGACCGGCCCCTCAGGAGACGCGGGGCGGACACGCTCCGCAGCCCCGGCCGCGTAGCTGCGGCCCCCGCGCCCACACGCCCGCTCACCGCCCTCACCGCACGGTCCGGATCACGAAGTAGACGATGAGGGCGGCGCTGGCCAGAACCAGCACGGACAGGGCGCGCTGGGTCATGGGCTGGCCCTGCTCGGGCGGCGCCGACACCTCGGCCAGGCGGCTCCTGCTGCTACTACTGTTGCTGCTGCTCCGCGTGGAGGCCCCGCCGGCCGCCTCCGTTGAGCGTGGGGAAGCGGTGGCGGCGTCCCGGGGGCGATGGGCCGCAGCCTCCGCGCAGCCGGCGGCGTCCAGCAGCACCAGCAACACCAGCAGCGGTCCCACCAAGAGCTGCGGCAGCGCCGGCGACCGCATCTCCCCCTGCCTCCCGCCCAGTACGGCCGCGCAGTGCGGCTGGGCCCTGCCGCCGTCGGTGAGGCCGCCGGAAGCGGAAGCTTTTCCATTCCCTCTCCGTGTCGCCACATTTCTTTCGTGGGTCCCCTCTTTTTCTCTGGATGGTCAGTAGCGCTTGGGGGCGAGTGAGGGGCTATTTCGGATGTAACAAATTTAAGGCGGGATAGTTTTTTTTTTTTTTAACCAGTCCTCTGTTTTACCCTGATTCTGTGTTCAAAAGAACAGAAATTTTATAACTGACTTTAGTGAAAGCAGAAATGTTAAAGAAACTTCCCAGTGTGACCATTTACGAGACTCCCTGGCAGCCACTTCCCAATGTCGCCTTCACATGGGCGGCTCAAGTGGCCCGATGTGTCCTCGCTTATCTCCTCACAAGCCCCACTCACGCAGACTGGATTTCCCACAGCACTCTCAGATGTCTTGTTTGTTGACGGTGCAGGACCTGGTCCTCCGATACTACCGAGCTACCTGCAGCAGACGTATTCCTCCACAATAAAGCAAAAGAGTGGTTTTGAAAGTGTCCTGAAAACTCTAATTTTTGCTTCAGCTGTGTTCAGTGGTGGAAAGATCAGGAAAGGTCTAGACGGACCACAACTGAAGGTGATGGAGCAGTCAGTGTATTACAAAGCCAATGAACATGGATGTCAAGACCCTGACTTAGGGTGATGCTACAGAGTAACTCTCCATGAATTTTATTGCTCTTGTGTCTCATTGTTCCTCAACTAAACGCTGTCCCGATAGAATAGAGTCCTTTAGCTGCTAGAATGCATTGTAAGATTCTTTTTATTGGCTTGTTTGGTTTGTTACTGTATACTTCAGCAAAGATTTCAGGAGTATAGTGTGCCTACAGAATGAGAACTCTATATTGGTGGTCAGCTCTTTGACATTTGTCATGATGTGAAAGGGAATGTACAAAATGCCGGAGTAGCAAAGAAGCCTTGTGCAGATATATATCTGCAGTTGAAGTAACGGGCAACAACCAGATTTTGTTCAGACGCAGACTCATTATCCCAGTGGCCTTAAACTTAACTGTGCATCAATTATATTGGGTCATATAAAATCACATATAGATACTGTGAAAGTAGTGATTAGTTTACTTATTAACAAGTTAACAAGTTTAGCATTGCATTAACTGAGAAAACAGATACATGGTCTTGTGTCACATAATTAGTGTGAATTTGGAAAGCGTAAAACTGATTTAAGTAGTATGTGACACATTAAACTATCACATGTCTCCCCCTTGAAAAATGGCAGACCTTTAATGGGAATAATGTTTCAGATTGTATGAACAACAGATTTTGCTGAAGGTGCTGTAGGGATGGAACATGTGAATAAGCTTCTGTGATAGCTTTTTACAAGGTTTATGACTTCAACAGAGCTTGACTGATTCAGGTCCTCCCAATATGTATCACCCTGCTTCTATCCTATTAATTACCGTGAGATATATTTTCTCTTGACAAGTCCAAGCAACTTATTTGCAGCACAGGGACATACAACAGAGGAAAGCGTTACATTCAAAAGAAATGTTCTTCTTAGAAAGACAGTCACTGATGTTAAATTGTCCTATAGAAATGTCCTTGATGCATGGACTGTGTAAAGTCTAACAGTGCTGGGTTGCTCACTTAGGATGAAACAATGAAATACAGTGTTGTAAACTGCATGTCAGATGCAAAGCATTAGGGGAAAAGAAAAGAGGATTTCCTTGGTCAGTAAAAATTATGGCAGGGCAATATCAGTGTTTTAAAATGCCCTCTTAGCAAAACCATCATCCTTAAAACCAAGAGTTCTAGTGGGGGAAGTTGTTTTTGGAAGATTTTTTTTTCCCGAATCAGAAGCTAGTGCTCTTAATAATCAGATTAAGATAGCCTTTGAATTTTCAGATAGAAACTAAAAAAGTAGAGCAATTTATATTCTTTATTTTGAAACAAAAAGAACTAATGAAGTCCTTGAATATATGATTGTTTCTTTAATCTGGGGGAGGGGTGGAGGTTGTTTAATTGTTGAAATGCATAGATTTATTCAGTATTCAAGTCAGGTATTAATACAAAACACTTGCATCCAAAAAATTTGAATGCAAAAATTGCTTCAAGAGAGCTATAAGAGAAATTTTTTCAGGAAGTGTAATGTAACTTCAAACCTGTGTGTAAAAACAAGCAATCATTTTTAGATATTTTTAGAATTCTGGACTATAAGTAATTGTCTAACTTATTGGTTAGAGACAAAGTAATGAAATAGAATTTTTAAAAATTGTGATGTTCTGTGATCATTATAGTATACAGCATGTGTCTTTGGGTTATAGTTTCCCATTCTGAGTTAAAATGTAGAACCTTTTTCACTTACAAAAGGAATATGAAACTTTCTTGTCTTATACCTAAATGGAAGAATTTGAGTGCCAGTGAAAGACCCTGAGATAGTTACATTGTCCATTATTAAAAATAATGGAGCTTACTTGAGTTTTACCTTTGAGAAAAGTAAAAAAAGTAATAAAAGACTTTTTTTTTTTTTTTTTTTTTTTTTTTTTTTACTTCCATCAAACAGACCTTCCAGATTAATTGGAAGAGCACATAAATTGCTTTACACAATTATTTGAGTGTCAAGGATGTCTGAGGTCTTCTCATCAGAAAATGAAACAGTACTTTGGAGAAAGACACTTAAGAGCTCTGTATATTTTCCATTTTTCTTGTTTAACTAGTTGAACTGAAATGTCATTTTATGGTTCCTGATACTTGTAGCACCAAAGAGCAACACATCTATTTCCTTTTCTCTCACCACTATAATTCTGTCTATATCGTAGAATATTCTGTGTTGGAAAGAGCCTACAAGGATCATTAGAGCCGGTTCTTAAGTGAAAGGTCCATATGAGCATCAAACTCATAACCTTGGTATTTGCTAACACCACTCTCAATCGCAAGTTGTTTGTTTTCATCCTTTATGAAGTCCTTGTGGAATGACTTTCCAATGATTTTGAGAAATGAAGACATAAGAGGTGAGTGCACTTTTCTGCTCTATAGGAGGTTATCAAGGACCATGCTGCCTGCTGCCCCTGTAAGCCATATTAAGCCCTTAAACCCTGAAACTATCCAGTTCTTTAGGTCTCTAAATCATGTTCTATTCTCTATTACTTATGCTATCTGAGGACATCTTTGTCCAAATGTATCTTGTGAAAAACACCAATCACTTGTTTTAAAATTTTAAACTTTTAATAGTAATAAAATGGTTATTAAAACAGTAATATCAATTAGAGCAATATGAGCAAACTCAATGGACAGAGTTAGGACAATAAAGGACAATAAAAAAGGAAAGAATTAAGCATGTCTGGATGCTTCCTGGGCATTAAGCCCCCAAAAAGCATACCTGCTAACAAAGGGTTAAAAGGCAGCAGCCTGTTGTATATTCCTATATCTCATACATGAAGCAACCATTCCTTTTGAACTAGGGATTTTTCTGTTTATTTTCAACTTCTTCCTCCTTCCTCTTGTAAATCATTGTTTGATTCCTCACAGTCTGGAAGGAGGTGGAAGGAGTCTGGTTCTTCCTGATAAGGAGGCACTAATTCTTCTCTGGGATTTTAGTGTCTTGTTGCTGTTATCTCTGTGTGAAGAATTTCTTGATTATCTTATCCGTTCCTTGAGCTAGTTACAAAAAGTATTTTACATCACATAGTTTCTATTTTAATATTGGGTTATAGCCTAAAACTATATTTACCACACTACTTGAAAAGGATTAATACAGTACTACAAATTAATACAACATAGCACATTTAGTATTCCTTTTAATATTTGCAAAGAGCCAATCATATGATATATATTTTTCACATATCTATAGTTACCCTTGCAGAGATCAGAAATCTTTTTGAGTAATCATTTAAAAAACCTCAGTTAAGTCGTTTTCTGTTTAATGACTCTTCCCCTGATGATATGCAAACTAGCTGTAGACTGTTGCAAAACTGCACAGTATGCTCTGCAAAAAATTTACAACTATACTTTGTAAACTTTTCTAAGAAAAAATTTGTTTTATATTTAAAATGAATAATTAATGAATATATTTATATATTTATTATATTATTAATACAATATTATATTATATTTATATAATATATTTTAAATGAATAAAATTCATTTTATATTTGTCTATGATTGGTACTTGACTGCTTTTGAGAATGCAGCTGAGTGCCTTTTTAGATAGGTGCCTTTAAAAATAGCCTAAGCTATTTAGGTCTACATAATTGTTATTTGAAATGTCTTCATTTGCTCTGCACAAAACTAATTGAGCTATTTTATTTAAAGAAAACTTTGTGAAAAAGATAGTATGATTTCTTGAACATGAAAGTGGTATCTACAATGTGAAGGTAAGGAATACTTTGAAAGCTAAAAAATACTGCCTAAAACCAGGTTTTGAATGGAATTCTGATGCTGCACATAGATGTACCCCAGAGGAGATATGGAATGGCACATCCTATACCTGTGCAGTTACAGAGCCAGGGACTCCTATTCTAGTCTAGTCTAGTCTAGTCTAGTCTATTCTTTGTCCTTTTCATGGTATTCCTACACAAAATGCTTATCATAAATAAAATAGTTTATTATATTTCTCTGTAAGTTTTTGCCAAAATGCCTTGAAGGTGCTAAGAAATGACATAATGTTTCGCATTATTTTTTCATATTTGTCTATTATCTTTTGGTCTTGTGGTACCAAAGGGCTCTGACAGTGCCAGGATCAATTACCTGTGCCCAAGAACATGAAATAATTAAGAGAGAGGCAAAAAATGCTACTTAAAAAAACCCCGAAACTTTATGCTTTTTATTTTAAATAATAAACATAGATTTAAGATAATAAATAATAAACATATATTTTAGATTTATTTATTAATAAACATTATATATATATATAAAATATTTAAATATCTTAAATATTTTAAGATATTTAAATAACAAACATAGATTTTAAACAATAAACATAGATTTATTAACACATAAATTAGTGGTTTTTTAGGAATAGAATTTTGGGGTGAAATTTGCTAGTAAAAGCAGTGCAATTTTTTTTGCATTTTAAGGAGAGGAACAATAAGAATTAATTTTTCTCTTTTTATGGTGCTTTTGTAAAATTGAGCTGCCCAATAGAGTCTGCTTTAATTATAACAGCTAGTTGCTGAAGGCAGACAAGCTACTTTAATTGGTTTCAAAGAAGGAATAATTTTATATTGGTACTGAACACAGCTGGATAGAAACTTTCTAACACAGTTTTAAGTATTAGAAAGCATGCATTCTTTAAGACAACTTGCTGGACACAAGGAACATTTTCTTCTAGTCTTGTGTAACAAAGACAGGCAAGTCAGGCTTTTTGTTACACATATTGTTTACATATTTATCAGGTATGTATTGTAGAAACAGGCAATCCCCAGCCAGGGAATAATGTGCTTTGACTCCATGATTCAGAAAAGCTGAACAAATGCTTTATTAAGCTATACTATATTACACTAATACTATACCAAATTACATACTAAAGATATACTATACTAAAAGGACACTATATTAAAAAGATACTAGAGAATACTATACTATACTAACGAAAAATCCATGACCATCTGCAGACAGTCACAACACAGCTTTGACCCAACTGGCCAAGGAATCAAAACAACTTTCACCGGTGTCCAATAACCAAATCACTTTCGGTAAACAATCTCCATAACACATTCCACATGTACAAAACAACAGGCACAGTGAATAAAGGTAAGAATTATTTTCTATTCTTCTCTGAGGTTCTCGGTGCCTTCCTCAGGAAAAATCCTGGTAGAGAGAATTATGTCTCTCCCTGTTTAGAGATTGTGAATACCACAGGTATCCTTGCTTGCTAGATGTATATTTGTTGCCCTGTTTTGCATAATTCCATCCCTATCTGAAGTCCTTATTTGATCCTCAGGGGTCTCTTTCAGGGTCTCTGGCAATGTTTGATGACCTAATTGTGGTGTCTGCTGGTTGACCACTAGTTCTGAGCAAGCACAGTTTGTTTCCAGCAATTTGCAAGGCTGTTTTTATCTATCTGTGCTCCCAGAGCTCAGCCCACATCCCCAGGACTTCTCCAAGATTGTTCTGCAATGTGAACAGCATTCTGTATCTTATTAGGCCATGGGATGTAGCAATGTACCATTTCCCTTATCAATATACAACTATATTTTAAAAAAAAGGGGCTTATAGCACCAATAAATTTACTTAAGGATTTTCAAATTACTTCTTGATACTGGTCCAAGATAATGCTTCTTTGGCAAGTTTTCTTCTACAATGGTATCTTTTGGTATTCCAATGAACATTTTTTTTTCATTATTCTCTTATTTATCTTCAGGTCTAACAGCTTCCAAGAGAATCTAGGCTATCTACCTACAGAGGAAAGCCAGAAGGAGTCCCAGCTTGTATCATGCATTATAGGTGCCCTTCTTTCATGTTCCCATGCTTCTTTTATTTTAACTGAATTGATTCAAATCTGTGATACCTTCATGTTTTGAGCCTGTGGACCATTGCAGCCTCTTCCTCTTTCACAGAGACACTGTGAACTTCCTAGAGGCACTCTGCCCCTCAGCTGAAGTTAAATCATGTTGCTACCAAGCAGTGTCTTCTGCAGCGCTTTGTGAAAATCTTCTGCTCTCTTCCTCAGAAATAACAGCTCTGTCCTGAACAAGAGATTAACAAAAGGACAAAAATGCTCCAGTAGAGGGAGCACCGTGAGTGCCATATGTTGATTGTTCTTAATGACAATAGCTCATTTCTTTTCCAGGCTGCTCTGGTCTACACAGAGACTCACCTGTACAGATGTGCTACTCCTAGTAAAAGCTTTCTGCTTTTTATAGGACACATACTTCATGCACCTGTGGTAGTCCTGTCCCTTCCTGGAAGCCCTGAATATTCTCTATAAGGATGAGTGGCTTATGGCTGTTTCCTGTTGCTGAAAGCATGTATGATGTCTGCTGTTGAAAAGGGTTGGAGGTTAGAGCTTCAAAATAAACAGCACTTCTTCCCACTTTGATTACTTCTTAAAACTCTAATGTATCCATTTCAGAGATTTACATTCATGACTGTCATTAAATGCCAGAAATTTCCTGATTAATTGCCACATTTAAGTATTCTCTAGGTTTGCATTACTCCTTGCCATTTAAAGTTATATGTTTTCCTATTTCTGAAACTTTGATGTTTTGATTGCTTGTATTTTTTCTTGCAAAAGTATCAAGAATCCAATATGTTGTGTCAGTGGTGAGGTATAGTATCCATGGCTTTAATACATTCCCAAAAGATGATTTTCATGAGATGGGAAACAAAGGGAAAAGAAAAAAGCAAACTAAAAATATATTCTCTGACATTTTCTTGTTTTGTCAAAAAAGAGCTTGTTTTAAGAACAAAAAAAAAAATGCAACAGTCCTATCAGTTACAGAAATCTATTTATTTCCTCTATGAAACTGTGGAATGGTAACACAATTTTCTGCTTAGAACTCTTTGGATTATTTACGGAGAGTTAATTAAATCTCAGATACTTAGATTCCTAGTATTATGCACACAAGATTACACACAAGATTACATGCAAATACTCTGAAGATGCAGAAAGTAGAGTTCATTATGAATTTTTTCTGTAATCATACAACAGATAGTGGTCTTAAAAGACTAATTGGTTTAACAGCTAACTGGTTTTCAATATAAAAGTGAGTTAGAAATTTTTTCAAACACAGCTTACACTCATGAATCAAGTGTCAAGAACCACAATTTACAGTTGGACCTTTATCACACTTTACTCTTTGTCTTCAAAGACACGTTGAATGAAAAAGAGAAATTAAGAGTAGACCATATAGGGATAATAGCTGAAAATATGGAGAGTGCTTGTTGCTGATAATACTTCTAATTATTTTAAAATATTTGGAGTTATCACCTGTCAACAGTGAAATGCAAGAGACAAAAAAAATTAATTGGTAACATTTTGTTGAGAAATAAAAGTTTAGCAAAAGAGCCAGTGAAGTGTGTCATATCGAGCAAGATGCAGCCAGAAAATACAGCCTTAAAGAAAGCAGAAAATTTCATAATAAGGCCTATCTAGAGAATACACCAAGACACAGATATACTGTAAATAATGGGTCATAAGGAGGTAAACCAGCAAGATTGCCTTACACATTTGCATTGTGTTCTTTCTCTAGATGGTCATATTATAGCAGAAAAGAGACCCTATGTTGCATATAGGCAGAGATATTATCAATGAAAGCCTTATAAAATATGGTTTAGGCCCTGCAACTCCAATTAAGCTAGCAGTTAGATTGCAACTTGATGTGAAAGATCATAAGAATGAAAACCATTAGCACAACAAACCGTTCTGGTAAGAGAATCATTTGCACCTGTAATAAACAAGAAATCTGTCACATGCAAATCAGTAAACAAAATATGTCAATTAACCAAAAATAGAGAGATTTGACAGATGTACACCCTGGCCCTTTACTGACCAATAAACTGAGTGTCAGTGTGTCATTAGCCAGTTAGGTCTAACACAGTGCCTTCTGATATTTCATATAAATATGAGATGTGTGAATAAAGAATGGGCTTTTCCTGCATGAAGAAACTGAGTCCTGTCTGATTATTACAACAACAAACCTACAACTGCCATAACTAAATACTACCAAAAATTCAGTCTCAAATTCTGTGATTAAATGCTGTAATCCTTACAGTAATTTGGTATGGGAAGTAATTTGCTATGGTGAGTTTCCTCCTCTGTGTCTACCCTTCTTATCATTAACAGCCTTTCCAATAGGAAAGATTCAAGAGTGGCTTTGACAATTTTTCCTCTCTCTTTTATGTACAAGTTCCTTTCAGACTATTTGTGAAGCTGTTGACATTGCTAAATTAGGTTCTTATGAGTCATAGCACCTATCTTTTCCATTTAAAGTAGATTAGATGAGTACTTAGAAAAAGAGGGGGAGGGAAATGAACACATTAAAAATATAGTCTGTTATGTGCAATTTTATTTTAAAAATGTGCCTCTCAGAAAGCTTGAAAGTACCTTTAAAATTGTAATGTCTTGTAATCTTCTAATATCAGGGAAAGATACTGATTTATGTATTTGAATCTGATACTTCATGACAGAAAATTGAGCTTGCAACCCTTTAACAATTATCTCCCACATTTCAATGAATATTGTAATGCCAAAATTTTCCTATGTAAGAAAGCATGTGGTATCAGAAAGATCCAGGACAAAACTTAGAGAATGTTTTCTCTGTGGATGAAGGTAATGCAGAAGTATGTTGATGTCGCAGACATTTCTCCACAGAAATCCTTTCTTTCGGATTTCTGCGTCTTCTGGAGGCCAGAGGCCTCAGTAGACAAGGTAAACAATTATTATCAGCTGCTGGGGAATGCAACAGGGGCACCTATTTTGATTGATGATTGGTTCATGTTCTATGTTTATAATTAAGGGCCAATCACCAGTGCAAGCCAGGGGACTGAGTCCCTGGCCACAACTTTGTTTTAGATTCTTTCTATTCTATTCTTAGCTAGCCTAGCTGCTCTGCAAACCTCTCTCTATATTCTACTTAGTATAGTCTTAATGTATTATATATAATATCTTAATAAATCATCCTTCTGATTCAAGAAATAAGATTCACCGTCTCTCTCTCACCAGCAGCGACCCACACAGGTTGCAGTAATATCTGGTGACCCAACGTGTCGGAGCAAAAATTAATTTAATAAGACCAGAGGAGCAAAATTGCTGCACTGGGTAAAAATCCTGTATGTGTAGCATTGGATGGTTGCTTTGAAGTGACCACAAAAGTGGATTCAAGCCAGGAGCTGAAGAACTGAAGATTTGGACAGAGTTCACAGCCAAGGCTGACCACAACAGAACCTTCTTCTGGAAAACCTTCAGGAAAGATGATGGAAAAGAGCAGCATACCTGCAGAGCTGGCCACAGCAAGCTGGACTTTTGAAAAAGGTGCTGTTCACTTTTCTATCCCTGATGAACCAGCCCTTCATAGCTTGTGGCTGTTCGTATGGCAGACACATGCCTTGCCAGAAGAGATTCAATTCTCTCCTTCAGAGGAGAAGCTTATTGCCCTCTGGAAATACTGGTGTAGGGAAGACGGTTTCTTTTTGTCATTAACAGATCTCTATAAATTCTTTAGATGGGCAAAGCTTTTTGGGTTTTTTACTGATGTCCTGTACGCTTTAGATGTTTTTGTCTGGGAGTGCATGGACTCGATTATCCAGTGCGTCTACAGTCAGGGATGCGTGTTGCCTTCTATCTACCCAGCATTTATAAAGCTTTTCCCAGTTCTGAGACGCAGAGCAGCTACCTTTCAATGGATCTCTAACTGTTATGGACAAGCTCCATTTCCACCGCCTTTGGCAGAAGACGCGGTGGGGGAGGAGATTTTTCTCCCCAGCCCCCACTGCTTCGCGGCGGGGGGGACTGAACTTTCGCCGGGCGAAGAAGTTTTTTTACTCTTGCTCCGGAGCATGCTCAGATGGAGTTTTCTCCTTCCCCCGCTTCTCTCTCTCCGGGGGGATGGGAGTGGCCGCTCAAGCCACAGCCGGCCTCTCAGACTCCACCTTCAGACATGGGGGCGGCACCGGTCTCTGAGGTTTCCTCCACACCCCTGCTAGAGCCTTCACTCCAGGAGATCCCATCTCCGCCTCTCCAGGTGGTCCCGCCCGCGGCTTCACCGGCCTCCCCGCCCCCTGAGCTGTTGCTAGGCAATGATGAGGATGCGTCTCCAGCTTCCAGCTCAGCGTCGGAGAAGGCAGAAGAGACAACACTTCCGGCGATTGACCTGTTGCTAAGCAACAGCGATGCTCCACCACTTCTTCCGGCTCGGCTGCTGCCTGTATGCGCTCTGACGGAGACTGCGACTGCGCCTCCGCAGCAGACCCCGGAGTCAGCAGCGGGGGACGGCGCCGGCCCCATGCCTAGCCTGCTGCCACTTTCAGGGCCAGGGGACGCGGCAGCGGCGGGTTCCCGCGCGTCCCTGCCGCCTCAAGCCGGGACAGTCCCAGAGTCAGCGGCAGAAAATGGCGCTGAACCCGCGCGACCCTCAGAGCAGCCCGCATCTGATCTTACGATCAGTGTGATTCCCTCCCCAGTTCCGGCTTCCCCCCCGCTGCTTCCACCGGACGTCCCAGCGGCTTTGCCGTTGTCAGAGACTGCCATGGCACCGGCGGCTTCTTCGAGCTCGGGCCGTCCCGGGCCGGCTGCCCCAGCTGCTGCCCCGGCGGGGGGTCTCTCCTTCAGTGGAGCGGGGGCTGCCTGCCAGCTGACTCTTGCAGCAGTCCAGTTGCTGGGTTTTAGGATTGGCATTCTCTGCGGTTTGGTGGGGGTGGTGTTTCGGTTGCTGTCCCATGGAGGCTGCCATCTCTGCCGCCCCTCTTGTGCCCTAGCGGCGAAGGGGAGGGGGCTCCCGAAAATTCTGCCTTTGGTCCCCAGCCCGGTGGGGGTGGTGCCGTGTTGCTGTGGGAAACAAACATTCCCAGACCCGAGATGAAGATTCTCGGGGCAGCTTCTATTTCCTCACTGCTGGCATGCCTCAGTGGTTTAGGGGAAAGGAAGTGTCTCATTACCCATGCTGCCATTGTGCTGGCAGCAGGGTTCAGGCCTGTGGATATGCAGAGCCTTCCTTATGGGTTTGGCCTGGGCCGTTGGGCTCAGATAGTTCCTGGGCTGGCCCCACTGCATGGCCTCCTGATGTTTTTGGGGACTCTGGTTTCTCCTACCGGTCCTGGTCCCCCTTTGTGAGCTAGTTTTGGGGTTCCTGGTCCAGCATGGGCCAGGGCCCCCAGGGCCTTTTCCCTTCTCTGGCACTGCTCTGCTCGGCTGCTGCTCTTTTGCTTTTCGATTAAAAAAAAAAAAAAAAAATTTAAAAATTAAATAAAAAAGATTGAAAATAGTGGGCAGCAGCTCTGAAGCGCTGAAGCACTGAAGGGCCAGAAAAGGACATTCTAAAAATTATTCAAAATGTTTTAAATTGTTTTAAATTGTTTAAAATTGTGTTATGCTGTTTCAGGACAAAAAAGAATCTCAGATGTCCAAAAGAAAGAACTTCAGCTGATGGACTGTTCCTGAAACTCAGCTGCATGGACTTGAATTCTCTTTGCATTGTTTTTGGCATTTTTCTTAGATTGTAGGATTGTTTTAGTGATTTATTAGTATTCTATATGTTATAGGTGAAGAAATTTCCTGTTCATTCCACATCAGCATTTTTCTTTTATTTTATACAATTTAGAAAGGTGAGATGTCGCAGACATTTCTCCACAGAAATCCTTCCTTTCGGATTTCTGCGTCTTCTGGAGGCCAGAGGCCTCAGAAGACAAGGTAAACAATTATTATCAGCTGCTGAGGAATGCAACAGGGGCACCTATTTTGATTGGTGATTGGTTCATGTTCTATGTTTATAATTAAGAGCCAATCACCAGTGCAAGCCAGGGGACTGAGTCCTTGGCCACAACTTTGTTTTAGATTCTTTCTATTCTATTCTTAGCTAGCCTAGCTGCTCTGCAAACCTCTCTCTATATTCTACTTAGTATAGTCTTAATGTATTATATATAATATCTTAATAAATCAGCCTTCTGATTCAAGAAATAAGATTCACCGTCTCTCTCTCACCAGCTGCGACCCACACAGGCACAGTAATATGTTGACAGTTAGTGATGCCTGTAGTAGAACTGCTTTTCAAAACATACTTCAGACTCAGTCAGAATTTTACAGGCTCATTTTAATGACTCACTCACTCACTCACTCACTTGAGTGTCTGCCTCTGAGAAATTTGTGACAGTTTTTATATATTGATATAATTAATTGTACAAATTTCAAAATGTTATTTTGAAACATAATTGGAAGTATTTTAAATGAAATCTTCAACAAAAAAACCCCCCAGTATTCTAAAATATAAGTTAGTGCTTCAGTACACTGAAGCTGACATCATGCAGCATCAACACTTCCTAATATCTAGACTTCAAGTGTCTTTTGTGTTGGTATGAGAAGCAAATCCCCACGGCTGTTGCCTCTATTCTCTGCAGAAAAACTGAGTAGATGGTGTTAATGCATGTAGCTTTGCTCCTCCCTTCACCTTCATGCATCATTCACCCTACCTTTCTCAACATGGTGTGCATTTTGCACCCCTCATTTATCAGCTCTGTCTTTTCCCATTCCTGATTGCATTAGAGGGCTTCAAGTGGGTTCCTTGTACTTGTCTCTGGCAGAAACCATAGAGGCTGATAAAGGGCAACCTGCTCATGAACTCTGAGGCTCTGATGAGGAGAAGGGTGGTGATAGTATAGGTGGCATTGGTAGAGAAGGGACTTCGGGAGGGGAAGGGAGCAGGAGCTCAATGCAACTCAGCCCTTCTCACAGACAGGCTATCAGTCACTCCTTTTCTTTCTGTAAGGTAAGGAAATGAGACTCATTGTTGAATAAAATGCTTTCAGACTGAGTCAGCAACTTCAATTCCAAATTATAGGTATAAAAGGTGATGATGCAAGGAAAGTAGCAAGTGACCTCCTCTCCACCAGATTGTCTCTGGAGGTGTGTTCAGCAGTCTGAGAACATCTTGTGTGCACTTATCATTTGCTCTTCAAGCACAGCCACATTCAAAATGAGAATAAAGGTGAAAAAAGGGTGATGGGATAGAAAGAGGATTTTGAAATTTCTGAGAAGAGTGTGTTTCTGTATGCATTCCTGTCTTCCACAGAGTACAGGAGTTGTGAATTCCCAGGGACAAGATAGCATGGCTGAGCTGGGACCTGCTGGTCAGACTAAGGGGAAAAAAGCAAATTCACAGGAAGTTGAAGCAAGTATAGGTGACCTGAGAAGAGTATAGAAATATATGATTGTTTAGGGTTGGGACAAGGAAGACTAAGGTGAAACTGGAACTGAACCTGGGAAGAAACACAACAGGAAGGGCTTTCTACAGGTGTAGAAAAGGCAGGTCAAAGAAGGTGTATCTTCCCCAATACACAATACTGGAAAACTTGTAACAACTGGTGAGAAGCCTGAGGTACTTAACAATTTTTTACCTCCATCTTCTCTGTTCCTTCACCTCTCAAGTCAGTAAACAGCAGGATGGGGGCTGGAAGAGCATATTCCCTCTGACTGTAAGTAAAGATCAAGTTTGTGACTGCCTGAGAACCCTGAATGTACTTAAGTCTGTTGCAACATGATGAGATGCATCCTGAAGGAGAGGATGAGATGGGAGTCCTGAGGGAGTTCGTACATGTAGTTGCCAAGGCACTATTTGAAAAGTCATGGCACTCAGATGAAGTTCCAGGTGACTGGAAAAGGGAAACATTTTATCCATCTTTAAGAAAGGTAGAAAGGAGCACTCTGGGAACTATCAGCCTGTCAGTCTCACCTCTGTGCCTGGGAAGATCATGAAATAAATCCTTGCCAGAACCTCTACTAAGGCACACAGAAGACAGAAGCACAGCTTCACCAAGAGCAAGTCTTTTCTGATGTTGGTTGATGTTTTATGATGGAGTGGCTACATCAATGAACAAGGGAAGGGTTCCAGATGACATTTATCTGGATTTCTGTAGAGATTTTGGCATGGTCTCCTACAGCTTCCTTCTCTCTAAATCGTATTTGAAGAGGACAATTAGATGGATAAGAAAGTGATTGGATCACTTTCAGAGGGTAATGGTCACTGGCTGGATGGAAAAGTGACAAGTGGTTTCCCTCAGGGGTCAATATTTGGACCAGCATTACTTAATATCTTCATTAATGACAAAGGTGAAGGATTTTAGAGCACCCTCAGCAAGTTTTCAGATGGCACCAATTTGAGAGGTATGGTTGACACACCAGAGGGACAGGAAAATGTCCAGAAAGACCTGGACAAGCTCAAGAAGAAGTCCATGGGAATCTCATGAGAGCTATGAAGATGATGAAGGATCTCAAGGCCAAGGCTCCAGGGGGTTTGAAGAGCAGTTGAGGTCACTTGTACTGTTCAGCCTGAAGAAGAGGACACTGAGAGGAGACCTCATCACACTCTACAGCTTTCTTGTGAGAGGAAGAGGAGGAGCAGACACTGATCTCTTCTTTGTGGTTACCAGTGACAGGACCCAAAATAGGCTCCCCAAGGATGTAGTCACAGCACTAGACCTAACAGAGGTGAAGAAGCATTTGTACAATGGTTTCAGGTCCATGGCATGATTAGTAGGGGACGGTTCTGTAGTAGGCTCAGGAGCTGGGTTCAGTGATCCTTGTGGGTCCCTTCCAACTTGGCATTTCCTGTGATCCTGTATATTAATACATTGAACTTTGTGTTTTGTGAGATTTCTCCACTCCTGACAGATGAAGACTGCAACCATTGCTTCAACCAACAGACACCAAAATTACAACAACCAAATCCCATTGTTGGACCCATGGGGGGTGACTATATATAGCTTTCTACTCTGTCTTCTTTTCTTTATTTTCATTCTTTTCTTGTTTTACATTTTGTTAAGTGCTATTTTTCTAATATTTTATTGCTATATTACAATAGATTATAACCAAAATGGCTACATAACTGCTTTCCACTGCGACCAAATTGTTCTAAAATAAACCCTAAGTATCTGTTTACAAACACTGATCATTCGCCTTTAAGCATGGGTCATAAAGAGGGGTGGGTCATAAGAGAGAGTGCTGAGGCACTGGAACGCATTGCCCAGAGAAATTGCAGATGATCTCAGGGATTTGAATTGAGATGCCCAATGGTCAAAATGCAAGCATTTTCAAAAGCATTCAAAAGCAGCAAGTCAGGCTGCTGGTGTGAAGTTAGCCTTTCCCAGCACTTCAGTGAAACTATATACTTGTGGCCCTTGACTTTGAGCATGGAGGCTAAAAAGGAAGAAAATTCTGCCATTGCTTTTTCTCTCATTTCTGCTGATCTTCCTCTTATTTTCATGCTGCTGCTATCTCCTACAAACAAAAAAGTGGAAAAGAGTATAAAGTCCAAATTTTTAATATGCTTAAAAATAGTAACATTTTTTGTGCATGAAGTTGAAACACCTTATAAAATGAATCTACTACTTTTTGATAGCTGTACCATAGCTACAAGGTTGTTTGGTGTGGGTTTGCTTAGAGGAACCTAATTTTTCTTTATAGCAAGGATCTCCTTGCTACATTACCCTAAAGAATTGCATGTGTCAAATGAAGAGCCCTTTAGGTGTCAGTCAAATGTAGCAGCCAAAACTATAACATAATTTTCAAAACCTGCCTTCAAATGGGAAAAAAAAAGAAACCCAACCCAAAGTACTAAGTATATTAGAAAAACACCAAGAAGTCTCTGATGCTTAATGTTTTATTAAATAGGTAGCAAATAATCAGCTACAACAGTAGTTTTGACTGCAGTGTTGCCAGGTGTTTTGTGTTCTCAAGCACAAAATTCTGCTTTGCTTGTTGCAGAGTTCTTTTGTCTAAAGATTTTGGCTTTTTATGGGAGATCAAATGCCTTTTCTCTTCACAGCTGAAGCATGCTGAGAACCAGATATATTTCACAGACATGAACTGCAAACAGACTGGTCTACCTCCACCAGTGAAGTCTAAGAATCTTATTGGGAAATTTGATTTGCATCAGTTCATCTGTCTTCATCATATTCTGTGTGGTTTCAGTTTGCAGTGCTTTAAGAAAGGAAAGAACACAAAAGAATGCAAAAGAAAAAAATAACAAAAACCAAAGGCTCACAAACCAACAAAAAACCAAGACACCACTGACAAATGGTCAAGAGGGAATTTTTCATCACAAAGTGTTCACAGGTTAATCTGTTAAAAAAAAAAGCAGTAAAAATTATTAAAAAAACCATTATCTGTTGTTGATACCTCCGGCAGTTGGAGGGCTGTAGGAATATGGTGCATTTAATGCCTTTTTCATGGCATTTCAATATGTTTCTTTGCTAGCATGATCTGTGGGAGGTTCTGCCCAAAGCCAGTGTTATTCATGGATGTGTTAGTTTTGCTCAGATTGGTTTTTTGTACTGGGGAGGTCACAGAGGTGGCTTCTGTGAGATGCTGCTCACAGCAGCATCTCACAGATGTTTCCACCATGTCTGGCAGAGCCAATCCCTGATGGCTCAGAAGATGGACATGTTGCTGGGCAAAGCTGGTCTGATTAGAGAGTTTGGTAACGCCTCTGTGATGACATATTTGAAAACAAAATACACACAGTTTTCTTCTAGTCAGAGAAGAGGAGGAGGTGATAACCTCCTTTTCATATGAGGGAAAACAACATGGTGACACCAAAGTTGGTGGAGAAGGAGAGGGAGGGGTGTCAGAGCCAAGATTCCCCTGCAGGCCGCGGTGATGACCATGGTGAAGCAGGTTGTCCCTGTGCAACTGATGGATCCACAGGGAATGTAGAGATCCACTCTCAGCCCATGTCGGAGGTGCTCAGGCTGGAGTGGGTGGATGCCTGGACAAGGCTGTGATTCAGTGGGAGAGCTGAGGCAGAATGAGGGCCCTTGCTTTCGGGCTGTAGCAACCTGTCCTTGGAGGGCCGAACTTCATGGAAGAATGCCTCATGCCACAGCAGTTTTGGGAGGACTGTGTGCCCATGGGAGGGACTCACGTTCCAGCAATTTTGAGAGAATTGCTGCTCGTGAGATTCGACCATGCTGGAGTAGTTCAGGGAGAGCTGTCTCCTGTCTTTATAGAGCACAACACAGCACAAAGTACCATGACTCCATCAGAAGGGTGCAAGAGAGATTTATTATAGCAACATGTTCCTTTTATACTCTTTCAAGATATTTACATTTACTTAACATACACATTCACTGCCCACTGGTTATAGGAAAGAAACAAAGTTTTCAGTGGGTGACCAGGGAGCCACGTCATTCAGGGAGCCACGTCATTCTGTGAGCCAGCTAGAGTCTGTATCTCTTAACTTTCTCTCCTTCATCACGTGTCCATGGTGACAACCTTGGTGTCTTCCTCAGGAGAGATATGGGGCTTTTCTTTATCTTCAGGTGTGGAAGGGGCTAGCAGCAGGCCTGTTGGCTAAAGGAGCGAGAAGTAAGAAAAAGGAGAAGCTGATAAGGAGCATTCTCTAAGGCTGTAACCAAGGAGATAAGGAGAAGGAAGATAAGAGCATTCTGCAGCTGGATGAAGCATTTTTAGAAAATTAGGTGGAGTCAGAGCAACTTTTCACCAATGGCATGGTATTGAATTATTGTGCCCAATAGCTAAGGTAGAAGAAGGGTAAACAACTGGAAAGTGTATAAGAGATCAGCCATTTTAACTAATAAACTGTTGCCAAGTGTTGCCAACTGAGACTGCTTGTGGTCTCTGCTTTATGTTGTGACCGCCTCGACTGCGACATTTTGGTGATCCCCGATGTGATAAGAACATAGTCGGTGGGGGCCCATACAGGGTCCTAGCAATTGATAACCATGACCCACTGGGACGTAGTGGGGGAGGCGGCGTTGGTGCAGCTGAGAGTGGCAGGTGAAAGCCAAGGGAGGTCCGGACCTGATTCCCTCCAATCAAGACACCTGGAACTAGGTGAGCCACCAACTAGTAATAATGGGACAAAATTTATCTAAAGAGGAAGAAAATGTTCTGTCTACATGGAAAGTTTTGTTAAGAAATAAGGGAATTAATACGTCAGACTATGCGCTTCGTTATATATTGCTGTGGGCTAAATGACAGAATTTTGGCACTGATCCCGACACAGCATTTAGTGTTAAGGCATGGAAAAAGGTCGGGGACAGACTTTGGCAAGTTATTCGAGTGGGAGATAAAACAGCCGTTGATTTAGCAGTAACCTGGAATTTGCTCTTTGAGGCTTTAAAGGAATGGAAAATAGAGAGAAAAACAGAGCAAGATGCGGACGAAGAAGAGTTGGGGCTGATAAGAAAACCTGATGGGGGGCTGAGGCAGAGAGGGCCTCTGATGGGGAACTTGGTGAAGAAAGTTCAGATGCCATGGGAGTTACCTGGCACGCTGCCAGAGCTTCTGGGAAAGCTGCCAAAGCTTCCAGGAAGGCTGCCAGAGCTTCTGGGCTCGGTGCCAAGGCTTCTGGGAAAGCTGCCAAAGCTTCTGGGAAAGCTGCCAAAACTTCTGGGCAACCTGCCCTAGCCTCTTCTTATCAGACCCCTAAGCCTCCTTATCTCACACCTGCACAGCAGCTTGCGAGGGTGGAGAGTGCCTGTATATACTACACCTCTACGCCAGTTAGCTGAAATGTCTCTAGCAGAGAGAGAAATCTGGCCATCTGCCCCCCACCACTTCCCTCCTCTCTGGTCCAGCCGTCCGCCCCCCCGCTCCCCTCTGAGCGGCTTGAACAACCTGCAAGGCTGTATCCTCCTTTACCTGACAGTGACAGCAACAGCGAATCAAGTGATGAGTCGCCCGCAGTAACAGCTGACTTGGGGCAAGGAGCTCTGGTCCCTTCATCTCCTAAGAGCTCTAGCCTTACTGCCTCATGGAGTTTGCCTCCATGCCAAGTCACTGTGCTTCCTCGACACCCTCAGGAGTTTTGGGAATTTGTTAGGAGGAAAGCAGTTGAAGAAAAGAATTGGGACATCATAGAAAGGTTAGGTGCTCCAAGAGTACCTAAGGAGAACAGTGCCAATGGAAATGTTGCTTGTGATAACCCTATGGCTTTTCCAGTTTTCAAAGCAGCTCCTGGAACAGGACAGAACGACAGTCATCATGTCTTCGCCTGGAGGGTTGTGCAAGACCTCCAATTGAAAGTAGCTCAGTATGGTATTAATTCCTCAGAGGTAATGCAATTAATATGTGTGATTAATGCAGATTTGCTTGCACCTTATGACATCACTCATCTTGCTACAATTCTATTCCAGCCAGTACAATATGGTGTATTTCAAGAAACTTGGAGGCAAGTGGCTGAGCGCACGGCTTTAACAAATACACAGTTGCCTCAACGTGACCCTCGTCATGCTGTGGGTGTTGATGCCCTACTGGGCTCTGGGCCTTTTGCTAATCCAGATTTACAGGCAAGGTGGGATCCTTCGATTTTGGCACAAGTTCAGCAAATTGGCATGAGTGCCTTAACTAAAACAATGGAAATGGCAGCTCCAAAACAGAAATATGTCACTATACAACAAGGGACGAGAGAACCACTTTTGCAGTTTGCAGAAAAACTTGCTGCCGCTATTGAGAAGCGGATAGATGATGAAACTTTGCGAGACAAATTGTGCGTACAATTGGCTAAAGAAAATGCAAACCCAGACTTCAGAAAGATTATTGACACTTTGCCTGGGGAACCCACCTTGTCTGAAATGGTTACTTCTTGCTCGAAGGTTGGTTCAGTTGAGCATAAAATGGCAGCTCTTGCTGCAGTGCTAATACCTTCAGCGAGGTGTTATAATTGTGGACAACAGGGGTATGTAAAGTCACAGTGTACTGTCCGGAAAACAACATTTAGGCCAAGTGCAAGCAGTGATGTTGTATGCAACCGTTGTGCTAAATCTGGGCACTATGCTAAGCAATGCAGGAGTAAATATCATGCAAATGATCAGCTATTGCCAGGAAACCCAAAGAGGAGCGCGAGGGGGCACGTGGGGAAACAAATACCCCAACAACCACAACAGCAAATGCGGGCCTTCCCAGCCCTGCAAAGCTACCCATTTGCGAACAATACTCAGGGGCAACAAGCGGGTCCACAGGGATTGATGTACCCACAGCTGACACAGTACCCATTTTAACAAAAGAAATATGTAAAGTGCCTCTTGATGCCTATGGTCCAATAGGACGGGGATTGAGTGCATTTTTGATAGGGAGATCAAGTACTAGACTTAGAGGTATTCATGTGCATCTAGGGCTTATTGATGCTGATTATTTAGGGCAGATTCATGCTATGGTATCTATTGATGACCCTCCTGTCACTATTCAGAAAGGAACTTGCATTGCTCAACTTGTACCTTTTGTGAGTTCTGTTCCAAATACAGTGGACTGAAGTCGCAGCATAGGAAGCTTTGGATCGACAGGAGTACCTCAAGTGTTTTGGACTGAGAAAGTAACAGAGAGCCATCCAGAAAAGACATGCACTCTCACCGCCAGTGGATGTCATCCAGGAACTATATCAGTAACAGATTTGATTGACACTGGAGTAGATGTCGCAATACTCTCGCGACTTTGCTGGCCTCAATTGTGGCCTCTCACTCGTGCAAGTTTTGGACTCCTGGGGTTGGGTGGTGCTACAACAGGTGGCCTGTCAGCCATTGTAATTAATGTGAAACATCCCGATGGCCAACAAGCTAACATCAGACCCTATGTTGCTGATGCTCCTCAAAGTTTGTGGGGACAAGATTGTTTATCTCAATGGGGTGTCAAAATTACTACGGATTTTTAATGGGGACCACTGTGTTGCAGGGCAATGAACGTCCAGTTGTACCCCTGACATGGTTGACAGATAAGCCTGTCCGGGTTCGCCAGTGGCCCCTGACTACTGAAAAGCTTACTGCCCTGCAAGAATTAGTTACAGAACAATTGTAAACAGGACACATTGAGGAATCATTCAGTCCCTGGAACACCCCTGTTTTTGTAATAATAAAGAAATTGGGAAAATGGAGACTTTTACACAATTTACGGCAGATAAATGCTGTAATGGCAACAATGGGAGCTTTGCAACCAGGCCTTCCTACACCTATAATGATTCCACAGGAATGGCAAATAGTTGTCATTTATCTAAAAGATTGTTTCTTCACTATTCCATTGGCTGAGCAGGACAAAGAAAAATTTGCTTTTACAGTGCCTTCTATAAATCATGCTGAACCTGATAAAAGATATCAATGGAAGGTGCTCCCACAAGGCATAAAAAATTCGCCAACTAGTTGTCAATGGTTTATGGCACAGGCCTTGTCAAAAGTGCGGGAGCAATTTAAAAACTGCTACTGCTGTCATTACATGGATGATATCTTGTTGGCATCTGACAACAAACAACAGTTGTCAGCTCTTAAACAATGTCCTGTGACAAATTTGAAAGCCTTTGGTCTGATCATTGCTCCAGAGAAAGTGCAGGAACACATGCCTTGGAAATACCTAGGTATGTTGGTGACCAACACTCAAGTTATGCCCTCAACCTGTAAAGTTAGACATTGATGTTAAAACTGCTACTGATTAAACCAACCAACAGAAATTGGTTGGTTTAATAGATTGGATTCGATCATATTTAGGCATAACTAATCATCAGATGCAGCCATTGTTTGATTTGCTCTCAGGCATCACTTCCTCCACTGATGAGAGGCAATTGACCTCAGCGGCGAAAAAGACCCTAGAAGAAGTTGAATTAGTCCTAACACACAGATTTGTTAACAGGCTAGATCCCTCTGTTGGTGTTCAATTGTTTATTTTGAAAGACCATGAAATACCATGTGGAATACTGTGTCAATGGAATGATAATTGGGAAGATCAATTGCATATTCTGGAATGGATATTTTATCTTTCAGATCTTGGAAAACAGCTCCAGGACTTTATGAATTTTTTGCAGATATTATCATCAAGGGCTGCAGGTGTTGTCATGAGATTTTGGGACAGGACACTGTGACCATTGTGATACCTGTACAACAGTGGTATTTTGAATGGTGCTTTCAAAATAATCATGAATTGCAATCTGCCTTATCTTGTTTTACAGGCCAAATCTCATATCATTTGCCTTCTCATTCTGTTCTAACACTGACTAAAGAGATTCCTTTTGAAGGCAAGCAGATTTGTTCTCCTGTTCCAGTGGAAGGTATAATGGTTTTTACAGATGGGTCCAGGAAAACCGGAAAAGCAGCTGTGGCTTGGAGAAAGGATGATCACTGGGAATATCAGACAGTGATTCAGCAGGGATCTCCTCAACTGGTTGAACTTTCTGCTGTTCTTCTGGCTTTTACTTTGTTTCCTAGTTCTGTAAACATAGTTACTGATTCAGTTTATGTTGCCAATTTGGTTAAGCATTTAGATCAAGCAGTGTTGTGTAATATTCAAGAGAAACCATTGTTTACCATTTTAGTGAAGTTATGGACAGTTATTGGTGCTCGAAAACATTCTTACTTCATCATGCACATTCGCAGCCCTACATCATTGCCAGGATTTTTTGCTGAAGGCAATGCCTATGTAGACTCTTTAGCAGCTGTTGCTGCAATCAAAACTGTACCCAATGTGTTGCAGCAGACAATTTTATCCCATCAATTTTTTCATCAGAGTGCTCAAGCTTTACAGCAGCAATTCAAATTGTCTACTGCCGAAGCAAAATCTATTCTTTCCTCTTGTCCCGACTGTCATATGACTCATGTCACTCAGTATTATGGTACCAACCCTAGAGGTCTTCCTGCGTTAGAAGAATGGCAAACTGATGTTACAAAAATGCCAGAATTTGGTCACTTTAAGTATGTTCATGTTACAGTTGATACTTTTTCTCATGCAATGGTTGCTTCAGCATTCACAGGAGAAAAAACTCGAGATGCTATTCGTCATTTTTATCATGCCTTTTCTATTCTAGGTGTTCTGTGTCACGTAAAAACAGATAACGGCCCAGCATATGCTTCACAGAAAATGCAAGCATTCTTTCGTGCTTGGGGCATTGAGCATTCAACAGGTATTCCATATGTCCCCATGGGCCAAGCAATTATTGAAAGAGCTCACGGACTTCTTAAACGTCAGGTTCAAAAGCAAAAAGGGGGAATGCAACAGGAGTCACCTCAAGTGAGATTAGATAAAGCTGTTTATGTGTTAAACTTCTTGCATCCCCTACCTGACTCACAGTTATCTCTAATCTTTTGACATTTTTCTTCTTTGAATTCTAAGCAACCAAATTTCCATAGAAATGTCAAGGTATGGATCAAGGATTTGATTACTGGTATATGGTCTGGTCCAATGGAACTAATAACTTGGGGGAGGGGTTAAGCAGAACGTGCGGATGACACTGGCTAAGACCATATATCAGTACTTAAAGATGGATGAAGGACAGGAACGATTGTATTAAGAATGGAAATTTTGTTGATGGTTGTGATTGTGATTTTGTGTGTCCCCTCTCTGCTTGGGTTTTTGCAAAGGGCCCTGCAAAAATCCATAGCAGCTGTATTTACAGTTCAAAAACAAAAAAAAAGGGGGAATTGTGGAAGGGGCTAGCAGTGGGCCTGTTAGCTAAAGGAGCGAGAAGTAAGAAAAAAAGAAGCTGATAAGGAGCTTTCTCCAAGGCCGTAACCAAGGAGATCAAGAGAAGGAAGATAAGAGCATTCTGCAGCTGGATGAAGCATTTTTAGAAAATTAGGTGGAGTCAGAGCAACTTTTCACCAATGGCATGGTATTGAATTATTGTGCCCAATAGCTAAGGTAGAAGAAGGGTAAACAACTGGAAAGTATATAAAAGATCAGCCATTTTAATTAATAAACTGTTGCCAAGTGTTGCCAACTGAGACTGCTTGTGGTCTCTGCTTTATGTTGTGACCACCTCGACTGCGACATTCAGGAGGCCTTTGCTGGCTCACAAGAACAGCACAAAATTCCTTTCCTATAATACCCTATTTTTGTATTTGACCCACAAATACAGCTGCTAAGGACTTCTGCAGGGCCCTTGCAAAAATCCAAGCAGATAGAGGATCCATTCTTCATTCACTTACAGATAACCAACTCCACAACACACACACCCTCACAATCTTAAGGTTCATATAGAAACAAGGCACATAAAAACAGATCTTCAAATACTGTTACAGACCTCATAATTTCCAGATGACACATTTGTAGCAGAATGACACTTTCACCTCTAATCAAATAACTTTTTCCCACACAGAATCAGAGACCAAGTCATCTGCCTAGTCACCACTCAGAACCAAGTAGTATCCCCTTAACTTTACAACTGGTTGCTGCTATCATAATGAGCAACCAAACTAGTTGGTTGCCCAACTATCCTAGTTCAACCCGAAGTGTGGACTTCAGCTACTAATTCAACCCCTATGCAAAGGCAACACTTCTCCCTTAGGTACATCAAATACCACTATTTTGGGAACATCAGTGCCCTGCAGAAGGAAATGGTACAAGACACACTTCTCAGTACGACCCACCTCTCTGTAAGGGAATTCAAAGAAAAGAAACAAAAGTAACATCTACTAACTTAACTTTTGGATTTTCTGCATAAGCCTGTAACTACATTTACTCTGTCTTGAATTACCATCTTTAACACACATTCCTTGAAGACTATCCTTCCATCCACTTAATAACCAATGCAATTACCTACTCATTTTTCTTTCACTGTAGAATCACTCATCTTGTCCTTTTCTGTGTGCTCCAAATAAGGTTTAACGCAATGAGCAGGGACCCATCAAGGGCCATTTTCTGTTAAAACACATGCATATCCTCTTCCCCATGTCACTAATTCCACTGGGCCAGTCCACTTTCCCATTATACATAAAACATTAGCTAATAGTACTAATACTTCAAACACTTCCATTTTCTAATGCAAGGTCCAGCTTTTAGAAGGAATGATGATCCTCTTAAAAAGGAAAAGTTGGCAACTTGAAGGCTGATAGAAACCCATCACAAAAGAATATTTGATCTGAGGAAAGGAATCTGGGAATATTCAAAGTACTGCCAGTTGCTGAAATTGTGATTGGCTGTAGTATCCTGTAGTATCAAATAGTCAGGAAAAGGCATTTTTATAATTAGAATAATTATAATAATAGGGTAAGTATATAGCTATCTATGAGTGACAAGTTATCTTGGAAACAAAGCTGTAATTACAAAAAAATTATTCTACCAAGTAAAGGGAAAGAATTTTATCTAACTTCAATAAGAAACTGTAAGTTGTGAGAATTAAACGTATTTGCTTTAGTGCACCTTAATTTCCTCAATGTGTTTGTTTTGCCAGAATTTTTTTGTTTCTTCTAGTATTACCTTTTGAAAATCACAATTTTTTATACTGAGCCTCAGAATTTATTTAAGTTTACCAAATCATATTCACGTCTTATATTCTGCAAAGCATCAAAAATAAATTCTGATGCATGCTGTTGCAGACTGAAGAGACTGAAGAGACAATGTAAAATGCAATAAAGTAGAAATCAACTGTATTTCTCATTTTCTTATTTATTGAACCAGTGAGTTCTCACATTATTTCCTTGGAGATTAAAGTCAGCTTATTTTAAACCATCACCACACATTGTTTTGTGTGCTGGAGGTTTCTGGACTGGTAGCACCAAGCTGGCCTGATAGGAACCCTAGATCTACAGACTTTAATGGCTGTGTAAGGAAGAGTTGGACTGTAACAGAGATGATGTTAGGAAGCTTTTGAGTTGTAAATATCTGTTGGATAGTCTGACCAGAATCCTCACCAACCACACCATTCAGACAAATATTTCAGTGTAATTCTTATTTCCATTAACATTCCATTTAGAAGACAGGGTGTTTAAATCCTCTTCAAGCATCTTTTCTTCAGGCTGGAAACAAGCATATCCATAGACTTATGGAGGAAATACTGAAAATATTATTAATTCTTTGTGCTGTTCTCCATAACAACATTTGTATGAAGGCCACAGGAAATTATTTTCTGTATGCATTTTTCCAGTCCCTATTTTTATCACTTCTTTAAACCAAATCCATGGGTTTTGCACCACAATTGCAAAAGGTCCTGCTAACAAAATAGTTCCCAGCACAAACCTGGTACACAAAGTGGTAGGATAAACTGTACCCTACCACTGTAATCGTTTTGTCATTCGGTGGAGTGGTAAAGGCTCTCAGGAAGTGGCTAGCGCCAAACCATGATTGCTAGTCTGCACAATGGAGATAAACACAAGGCTTAGTATCTGTAACCTAAACCCATCTGTTTAGGGTACAGATACTGTACCCAAAACATAGATTGTAGGCAAAAGCCTTTGCCAGTCAGGAGTACTGACTGGCCAAAATAAGGACTCCTGGAGCCTCTCTGAGGTATGCTGTGGCTGTGTTTCTAGAGTTAAGTCATCCTGGAACACATGTGTGGGAGCTGCCAACTCTAGCATTTCAATTTTATACAAATACCCAATTTATTCCCATCATCAGGACCTTTTCTTTCTAGAAAAACAGCAGACCACAAAATACAGATTTGTTTATTTTAAACATTGTGCTCTAGAAAGTAAAACTGATTGTAGTTACAAGATACTTTACAGTCCTGGAGAATATTGGTATTAATGCCCTGCTCCAGTGGGTCATTCTCTGATAACTTACAATAATATACTCCCTAGATTTTAGGGTTAGCTAAATGATCTGTGTTGTGATAGTATTGTACATTGAAAAAAGTATATGCAATATGTACTATGCATTTAAAAAAAAGGTTCTGCTAGTATTTTCAGCCTGGAAATGAATTATTATGTGGCTAATCAGTGGTCTTACTTATTTTCTATGTTAACGTACATCTTTCATGGAGGTTTTCCATTAATTAAAACCTGATGGAGAAGAAGCATTTTTTGGTTTGGGTTTTTTTCTTGGCAATGCATAGGGATGTAGCAAAACACAAAGCATTTGATGGAACATAAATCAGCCATTTTCTTCATCTACATTTTTCTTTACCCATTTTTCAAAAGGAGAGGTACTTAATAAACAGTGGCTCTTGCCACTATACACACACAGTGATGCAGAAAAATTACCCTCAGTGTGATGAGCAGGTCTGCAGCAGTTTTTTTAGAAAATCAATCAGCAGTTAACTGTCTCACTGCTGTATATATTTGCATTTGAAATATGTTTTCCAGAAAAGTTTTGCCAATAGGTCATGTCCTGGTTTGAGAGGAAGTGAGTTTTTTGGGATGCTGTGGTCAAACCAATGGGTGCTCAGATTTGAATATTGGCACCTGGTGTGGCCACTTGAAGACATGGATACACCTCTGAGAACACAGGGGTTAAAAGCAGATAACTCCCAGGAAATCTCTCTCTTGGGTTCCAGCAGTGAAACAGGTAAGACCTCTCCCCTGCCCAGTGGCTGCTGGCTGGGTGGTGGGGAGGGGCCATGTGGCCCGGTGAGGTAGGGCCTTCAACAGAGAGGGGAGGTGAAGAGGCCCTTGAGGATGGAAAGGCAGAGGAGCATCAAGAACATCGAGCAGCCCCCCACCCCACCCCCAGGAAAGAGAGAGAGCGCCAGTGTATGAATTTTATAGTGGCCTGCGTAGAAGGGGGGGGGGGGTGCGGCAGCAGGGCAGTGTGGGAGTTCTGGACAAGCAGATACTGAGATTTTTAACCCTTTTCTTGCATGATAGAAACCTTACAAATGCTAATTTTCCTGGAGCTGAATGAGAAGAGAGATAGAGATAAGAGGAAATGGGCCATGAGAGAAGTGGAGGAGAATCTTAGGTGAGAGGAGATGATGGAGTGGCCTTTAGCTGGACTTCTCTTGTATAGCCATGGACGGAACAATTTTTTTTCCTGTAACACAGAGACTGCATTTAGGAGGAGGCAATGGCTCAGAGCCAAGGGAGTGTAGTGATGTTATGTGAAAGAGCGCATGAACAGAGACAACAGATGAGGAAAGTGGTTGGTGCCCTCGATCTTCAGTGGAAGAGAAGATGTCTGTTTTTGAGACCCCTCGGCCCCAGGAGGTGAAATCTGGGGGGGATAGGTGTCCCGAAAGTGAAAGACTGTGCTCTTTTTTGGAACTGGACATAGCATCCTTAAATGGAAAACCCTAGAATCAGCTCTACTCCATGTGCAGTGGTGAGAGCACTGAGTACGGAAGTAAGATGTCATGATAGCAATGATCTCCGGGAGATGCCACATGTGACACAAAAAGGAAACACAAGAAGTC
Organism: Melospiza melodia melodia; assembly: GCF_035770615.1. Taxonomy (NCBI): domain Eukaryota; kingdom Metazoa; phylum Chordata; class Aves; order Passeriformes; family Passerellidae; genus Melospiza; species Melospiza melodia. The sequence continues at coordinate 21,989,857 of NC_086226.1, forward strand.
TCAACTATGTTTCCAGGAGAAGCCTGTAGCACAAGAGGGACTCCTCACCCCTTGATGAACTGAGAATGGATTATCTAAAGGGTGATGATGGACTGAGAGTTAGTGATCTGAGGGATGGATGTATTAGAAATTCGTTGGGGGAGGAGGAAGAAATGTTTTTGGAAGGTTTTCATTCTTTCTGTGGGTTTCTTTTTACATATAGTTGTAAGTTAATAAAGTTATCTCTTCTTTATTCCTAAGTTAGAGCCTGCTTTGTTCTATTTCTGGTCACATCTCACAGCAGACACCAAGGAGAATGTATTTTCATGGAGGCACTGGCATTGCGCCAGTGTCAAACCACAACAGGTCTACCAAAATAATCAGTATAACATTAATTCTTTTATCTTTCCTTCTATTAAAATTTTAATACATATTTAACTGTTTCCCAAAGACACAGTGAAGCAAGCAACACGTTAATTTTTTAAAATTAAATTTAAGAAATAAATATAAAAAGAAAGAGAAGGAAAAGAAAAGCACAGATTTGTGTAAATGAAATGGCAAAAAATAGTGTAAAAATCTGGAGAAAGAGCTAGCACCAGATTTGGAAGCTGATTAACTGAAGCTGAATTTTGATGGCCTAATTTTAGAAATATGGAATGATTCCATCACCGTACTAGAAAAAGAGATTTCGCAGCAGACTTTTACTGTTGATTTTACTCTATCTTCCAGTCTCCCTAACCTGGAGAAAATCCAAATTATACTTTGACCTTAAGTTCCTGGTCACTTTATATCTCTGCCTTTCTGACGTGCAGAACTGTCACTGTCAGAAAGGCTTGTCCCCAATGCCTATCTGGAGTGGGTAGTAGCAGGATTCAGTCAGGACAACAACACAGAAGCTAATTTAAAAGACCTGCTCATCACATGGTCCAGAAAACCAGAGTACACTGAGAGAAGTACATTGAGAAGACTGCAGATCAAATCCTAATGTGTAAATCCTTTTTTCGAAAAGAACAGATCCATTTAGAAGAAGAAAAAAAATTGTAGAACTGGACTAGGATAGGAAAAGTGGAGTTTGAGACACAAAGTGCTGCTTTGTATTTACTATGGTGAGTTTAAGAAACTAATTTTTGAGCTTTCCGGCCTTTATTTAGCTCATTCCTGCAGAGCCATTCCTGAACTACGAATTCCAGTAGCTGAAAGAGCATTTTGACTGGTAGTCCAAACCTTGAACTTACGCATGAAGCGAGTCTGACCCCTCAGAGAGGCCTTGGCCCTCTCCACCACATGCAGCTGAAACAAACTGTTGTTCAACAGTGATGCAGTTCTTACACTCTACCATTATTACTTGTTTTGTTGTTGCTCAAAGGTGATGTCGTTTTTTATTATTATTATAATATTATTTGATTTTATTTATTTTATTATTTTTATTATTTTATTATTAATTTTAATGTTTTTGATGAAATGTATTGATTTCAGCACTTTTATGTTATTTTTTTCTTTTATTCTTTCCTTTTGTAGTTGCTTTTCTTTACTTAGACTCTATCCCAAATTCCTCGGTACTGAACTAATACAGAGAAGTTCAGGTATGAGAACATTTCTGAATGTTTACAATGCAAAAGCATCTAAGGAGCATGCATTCAGCTCATCTTGAAGGTCTTTCTTGCACCTGAACTTGCACTTCTCATATATGCAGACAAAACAATAAACTGTATTGAAGCTGGTGATTGAAGTGGCATAAACCCAGGACTAACGAGAAATGCTTTAGCTATCCACCTAGTAGGGCACTAAAAGCTACATTCACTGCTAAATCATATTAGCAATTCTCTAATATCTTTCCACAGACTTGAATATTTCACAGGAGTGCCCTTTCATGACTCATTCTGTAATTTGTAAAAATGTATTATTTTCTATTTAACGGATTGTTAGATGACCTTAAAAATATTTGATTGTGCTTTGATTGAAAAGACTCACAGTTATTTAATGAATGATTTTGACCTTCAGGTTCATTAAAAACATTTCCTTTTTTCACCACACAAATTATAGAAATCATCTGGTATTTTGTGTAGTCTGATTGGGTGATTTATGTCACTAAGGATCTGAAAACACAGTGGGAACTCAAAATTTGTAGTGGAATATTTGAGCATTTTTCATGGGTTAAATACTGGCAAAATCCTACATTATTGTTTCTGGGTCTTGTCTACACAGTCAAAGTGCCTTCATTTAGAAGTGGAATAGGAACACTTGATGGTTCTAACATCTCGGTGTCACTGGTGTTCTGTCAGACAATATCCTTTTCCTGACCCAGACATGGGGCAACTGAGAGGTGTTTTAAAAACTGTTATTTCATTTTCAGTCTCATGAGAAGAGTGAGACAATAGAGATGTTATAATTCACACCATCACAATGAGAAGATGGCTATTTTCTAATTCCAATACACTATAAGGATTTCTTGGCCTATCAACTTTTTGCCATATCATGCTGTAGATGCCTTAAATCCAATAATCTAAAACTACCCCTCATGGGTCCTACTACAATGCATCTTTCATAGTCCAATTTCTCCAAAATATGTTGTCTTATTTGAAGGCTATCCTTTGAAACTTTTTTCTAGCTCCATTTCTCTCTCAAAAATATTTGCCCTATTTCATGGCATTTCTAAGTCAGCATTTATCTCAAAGTTTGCTTACAGATGCATACTGTGTGAGCCTTCTGTCAGGCCATGAGAGCTCTCAACAGTGCTCACAAGCTGGTCCTTGGTAGCTCTCCTCTCTGCTGAAATCAACTCTAGACACCTAGATTCTACACCTCTTAATTTCTATTAGGAGATAAGCATGGCATTGCCTAAATTTTGGAAACTTCAGCTACTGCAAAATCTACATTGCACCTTGAAAATTATTTTTATCCCATTGTCTATCCTGAAAGATTTTGTCTTGGTAGTAAATGTTGATACTTCTTAACTCCAATGAATTTAAGCAATCCTCAATTCCATTACCAATACATTATCTGAAATTCTCAATAATTAAACACATTTATCTGAGGACGTTTCTGTTTTGAAACCAGAGGAATATGTCAATGCAGAAGTATTATCTGATGAGATGCTGAGCAGCAGACTGTACCTGCTTTATTTCTTTGAGGGGCTGAAAGGAAGGATTGATCTGATTTTTGTTTAATTCTACACGGCAGTTTGCAGGTGCAGCTGCAGATTGAGACACCTGCCACTGAAATCTTGGTATTGGCCCTTTATTTATCTTCAGCCTTTCTTACTCCATTAGCCTAATAGTTTATTTCCTGCTTGAAACAGATGGTTATGTGCAACATATTGCAAGTGTCTGACTCTAGTGAATTGATAATCACCTGAAACAGAGGAAAACACCTAAATCCACTTGTGAGAAAAACTGTTTGTCTACGTAAAGTTGGCAAACATGCTAAGTCAGTGTGATTACAAGGAGAATGGAGAACCAGCACATGGTCCACATGTGAATCATAAATTAATAATGTTATTAACGTATCACCTAAAGTTCAAGTATCAAACTGCAAGTCTTATAGGAACAAATAAAGAAAGAGACCAGACTTTTTCTTAAAACCTATTAATATATTTGGGAAACAGTAAGCTGGTTTTTGTCCTGTGTATCTGGAATTTTTCTGTTTCTCCAAAGTGAATCAGGTTGCCTAAGAAAAGAGTATTGCATACTGTATTGGAATTGTCTGGCCAGTTTTTGGTATTGGGAAGAGGGAACTGCAGGGGTGATTTCTGTGAGAAGTTGCTAGAAACTTCCCCTTTATCTGACAGAGCCAATGCCAGCCAGTTCCAGGACAGACCTGCTGCTGGCAAAGGCTGAGACAATCAGGATTGATTGTAACACCTCTGTGAAAATACACAGAGATTCCTCTTGAGGAGGACAAAAAACTATTGCACACATCTAATTGCATCCAGAGAAGAGTAGAGTAGGAACATGTAAGAGGACCAACTCTGCAGACCCAGGTCAGTGAAAAGGAGGGGGAAGAGGTGCTCCAGGTGCCAGAGGTGAGATTCTTCTGCAGCCCATGGAGATCCATGGGGATGCAGAGATCCACCTGCAGCCTTTGGAGAAGCCCCGTGCCAGACCAGGTGGATGTCTGAGAGGAGTCTGTGAACTTGGAAGCCTGTGCTGAAACGGGCTCCTGGCAGAGATCTGCAGACCTATGGATAGAGGAGCCCATGCTAGAGCAGGCTGTGCCTGAAAGACTGCACTCTATGGAAAGAGACCCATGTTAGAGCAGTTAATGAAGAACTATAGTTTGTGGAGAACTGTCTCCTCTGGGAGGGACCCCATGCTTGAGCAGGGGCAGGACTCCTCTACCTGTGCAGCAGCAAAAACATCTGATGTGCTGACCATAACTTCCACTTCTTCTCTCCCTGAGCTGCTGGGGGAAAAGTGGTAGAACCCAGGAAGGGTGGCGAGAAGGTGTTTTTAAGAATTGTTTACTTCTCTTAATCTTGCTCTGATTCTTATTGGTAAAAAAATCATTAATTTCCCCAAGTGAGTTTATTTTAATCATTATGGGAATTGATGAGTGGTTTCACCCTGTCTTCATCTGAACTCCTGGACCAAGTCCAGTTGTGGCAGGGAGTGATAGCATAGCTTTACTGGGTGCCTGGCACCCAGCCAACATTAAAGCATTACATATACCTTGATGCAAACTTAATTGGTATGACTTTTGTCCTTGTAAGCTGTAAGAGCACTTATCACTTTTACATGTTTTCTTGACACTACATGTAAAGTTCTCAAGGATACTTTGAAATGGGCTAGGAAGGATCATAAAAACTAGTCAAATTGCCATTACTGTTCACAATGAATATTCATTAATATTTTTGTGGTTTTGCTCAGCTATATTTTGTTATAAATGCATATTATAATATTGGCTTTTCACAAATATTAAAATGGATTCATTTGTGTAGTGTTAAAGTAACTTTGTCATAAAGATATAGTTTTTACTTCTGCTGTTAATTAAGCTTAGACATAGTAGTGAAATAGCTATGCTTATGTTAAAATGCCTGCTTGGATGGGATAATATCCCATGAACATAGGATAAGGACACCTGCTACAGATATGCCAACTATCAGCACTCATTGTCTGAAGACAGTGTGGACCAAGGCCCAAAAACTGGAGAATGGACTAAAGGCCCAAAAACTGGTAAGAATTAACTAAAACCCTAACCAAGGAATAAGCATGCTCTAAAAAGGCAGATCCAAGGAGAAGATATGATAAACAATTCTTGGAACATGTAAACTAATTTGGGGAAAAAATTCACTATGCATAAGGCTCTGAATATGCAACAGGCTGATGTAAGGAAAAAGGTATTTGTCAAAGGTTTGACACTGGCACAAGGCCAAATGCCCCCATGAAAATACACCTTCTCTGGTGTCTGCTGTGAGATTTTGATCAGGAATAAACAAAGCAGGCTCTCACTTGAAAAAAAGAAAAGTTTATTAACTAAACTACAAAAACAATTACTAAACTACACACAAAAGAGAAAAAGAAAACACAAGGAAAATGAAAACCTCACAAAAACACTCTCCCCCTCCTCCCCCCTAAATTCCCAATACAATACATCTTCCAAAATCACCAGTTCTGGGTCCAGCACCACCCTTTAGAATGCTCAACTTTCAATTCCTCAAGAGGAGAGGGAGTCCTTCCATGTGTTGTGGTGGCCTTTTCCGTCCTTGTTCCAGTGCTCTCACCACTGAACCAGAATCAGGGCTGCTTCCAGGGTTGTCTTTTTAAGGATGCTTTGTCCAATTCCAGAAAAGCACAGTATCCCACCTTTGGGACATCTGTCCCCCCCATATTTTAAATACCCCCTGGGGCCGAGGGGTACCCACACTGAATCTTCTTTGGCTCTGGGACATTTCTCCCCCTGGACTCAGTCTCTGTATCATACAGAAACATGGCTCTGTCCATGGCTACACAAAAGAGTCCAGCATAAAATGCCACTCCCTCTTCTCCATTCTTCCAACATCTCTCACTCTCTCTCTCTCTGGTCCAGACCTTCATCACTCGTCTAGGAAGGGTTAAGGTTCTGTAAGGTTTTCATTGTCCAAGAAGGGTTAAAACTCCTCCGAGTGGCTGGACTCCTGGCTGCACCCCCCCCCCCCATCTCCTCAGCCAGGCTGCCTGCTGCCAGCACATGTTTACTAAATTTCCAGATAACGACCACAAACACAGGCTGCACTCTCTCTCTCTCTCCCTGTCTGTCCCCAAGGGGGGAACACAGGCTGCACATTGCTTCCCGGCATTTCTTTACTTCTTCCTTCCACCCTTGAGGGGGAGGGCCAGGCCTACCTCTCCCGGGCCGGGCTGCATGGCTTTTCCACTCCCCCCGCCCAGCCAGCAACTGGGCCGGGGGAGAGACCCAACTCCTTCCCGCTGGAAATCCAAAGAGAAACTGCCAGGGGGAGAGCCCTGCTTTTACCCTGTGTGCTCAGAGGTGGATCCAATGCCTAGTGGTTGGGCCAGATGGCAATATTCAAATCTGAGCATCCACTGGCCCTATCCACAGCATCCCAGAAATCCTGTTTCCGGGTCAAACCATGACAGTATTTCAGGGCTATCTCCAAAGATAACAGTGTGCTCTTGGCTGAGTGCTAAGATGCGCTAGGCTATAATAATCTCTGCTGTATTGTCTTTGTCTCCAATGTCCTTTATTAAACTTTTTAAATTTTCACAGGAGTGTGAACCTGTTTTTCACAATTTCAAAGAGATTAATTTGTAAGATCTGAGTCTGTCACTATCTACCACAACACATGAAAAGAAATGGATCTATCTTAGCAGAGAAGCTTAAGCTAACAGGATAAATAACTCTGCATCATGTTCTGATGTTTATTCTCTCTTCAGCTTTAACGGTTAGGATTTTGCCCTTGCTGGCAGTGGTTTAATTGCTTAGACTGAGAAAATATCTGATTTTTCTTGACTTTTCTGTATAATGGTTCTGTGCACGGACTTTAATATAATAATATTCTTAAATGCACAGTCATTTACTTTTTTTGGAAGGAAACATGATATTGTTAGTATAGGTTATTAAAAGGTGTTAGAAAACTTGGCTCAGCAATACTGAGGATGTCATGCATTTTTATAAATGAAGTCAATAAGACTGTTGATTTAATGTACATGTTCTGTATTAAATGTCCACATATATTCTTTCTCTGTTTAACTTGAAATTTGTTGAATTGACTTGAAAATAAAATACAATTTATTATTTACACTATTGAAGTAATCAAAAGAATACATTATATATATATTTAATATATATATATTTATGAAAATGTGTTTCACTTGCATTTCTTCTACCAGTCACATACAGCCATGTCCTTACAGTCAATTTCATTAAGATGTAAGTATATTTGCAACAAGTACATATTCATATTTAGAAAACACATCTTAATTTTTATTTAAATATATTTTTTCTCCAAATATCTTTTTACTTCTATCACTTCTTTTATTTCTTGCAATGAGAAGATTAGGGCGTGAAAATTGTGGTGGGTTGACTTTGGCAGGGGTGCATGCTTTGGCTACAGTTCGCCAGGGACAAACTGTCTGCATACTTTAAGAGCAGGAACACTGCTTTAAAGTCTCTCTAAAGGAGAAATGAAACAAAGGATGCAATGCATAAAGGTGCTGCGGTCTGTAGAAATCAGTGTAGATATGAAGCAAAGGATGGAGCAACACAGTAGTAGTGTGGTTTTTCTCTATCAGAAATACTCCATCTGGCAGGAACTAAACCAAAGGAATGATCCAGACGGCAATCAAAACCTGAATTTTGCTCCATTAACTCAAAAATACACATTACTTTTCATGCCCTTACATATGCTAATGACTAAATTCCCTCAAACACCATCCAAATGTGAAATTACATCAACTGCTACTTTATCTTTTTCCTTCCTAGAAGCAAATAATATAAATATAGTGTAAGCAGAAAGAGAGGTCGGAGAAGATGCCATGTGTGCTGTTCCACCATAAAAAGGGAACTGAGAGAGGATTCTTTTTGAGAGATTTCTTGGATGAAAATAAAGCGCAAATGCAGGACTAATATATCTGAGAACTATTTATTGATAAAAAAGGGTAGGTGTTTTTACTAAAGGGGGATAGAAAAAGGAACAGAGAGGGAAAAAGAGAGAAGGAGAAAGAAAGCAGGGACAGCATTACCACAAGAACCCTGGCTCTTTGTGGCATCAGTGCCGCAGGCGGAGTGTGTGTGCTTTGAACGACGGTGTGTTTGCATAGCTCCCATGGTGGTCTGGGCATGATTTCTAAACAGCAGCAGGCTGCATGTTCTCTCTGTTGGCTGAGAACAGGCTGTCATGGCCATGGGCACAGACCTGGAGCACCTTCAGGTTACCAGGGTCAGGGCACAGCTGAGTGCAGGCGGCAGCAGCTGCAGCTGCAGCTGCAGCTGCAGTGCAGGAAATACAATGGGGGCAGAGGTTGCAGTTGGGTGCCAGTGGGCTTGTGCTGTGGACAACGACTATGGCTGCAGGCTCAGCTGGATGCAGGCGGCGGCAGCGGTGGCTGTGCCAGGGAAGCACAACAGCGGTGGCTGGCTGCAGCGGCGCCCACTCCAGCGGGGAGGAAGGGGAGCATCAGGTTGTAGCGGCCATGAGCTGATTCACAAAAACAGTGAAGCAGGGAAGCAGAACCACAGAGAGGAAAAGGCAAGGGGTCCTAAGCAGACCTTACAGGTGAGTCTCCCATTCCCTCCAAGCCTCCTATTCCCTCCCATTCCCCCCAAAGAAAAAATGGCTTCCATTGTAGGCTCCTCCTGTGGAGAGTCTGGTTCAAGCATGGCTTAAAGAAAGAGGCCATGAAGGCATACAGTTGAGGGAAGAGTAAAAGGTAGTTGTAAAGCAATTCCCAGGCATTATTCTATAAACAATTAGGCTTTCTCAAGCACCACTTTATAAACAATAAGATTCTCAGACAGTCTTCCCATACCAAGCAAAACACTCTGTCCTTGGGCTCTCTGGGAAAAGATAGCTACTCTGGGAACAGATATGGAAGTTTTGGGAACTTTTCATATCACAGTGAGAACACTGGTCTTGTTTTCGATAAACAAATCATAGGTATTGTAAAACAAAAGGAGGGGTTAGAGTTTTCTCTGTTAACCTATCGTGAGCTTGGATTTTGCAATATGCATGAAGTTAATTAACACTGTTATATAAAGTGGCTGATTGATCAATAAATCGGAGTTCGATGTTCATCAATCGGATGGTCGTCTCCCTTCACTTCAATATATGGTGACCACCTCGATGTGATACTGCGACACCACTGAAAGTGAAGAATGGGTCGGGTTCTGAAGTTCGAAGTAGCAGCTGGGACAGCAGAAGCGCGAAGAAAAAAGCGGAGAAAAAGCCGCTGAGATGCGCCGTGCTCTGGGTGACCGTGAAGATGAGCCTGGCCGAAACGTGCAGCCGAGACCTTGAGGAGCTGTAAAGCGCGCTTACGATTTATAGGTATGGAAAGGCAAGCTGCATATGATCTCTTTATTACTTTCTTGCAGAAAAGGCAGATTAAGGGGATAGATTTACAGAAAGAATTACCGTGACTTTTGGCTTATGGTTTGGAAAGGGGGTTTTTTGTAAATCTCCACACGGTTCACGAGCTGTCGGAATGGCGTAAATTTGGTGATATATTATGGCAGGCTACACTAGACGATGATAAAACTGCCGAGAAGTTGGGTAAATTATGGCGGGTCATTAATAGCGAACTGTTGCAGTTTCAGGCTGAAAAAAAGGCTGCTCACCAGGCTACTGCCACTCATGACCATAATAAACATTATGACCAAGATAGGGAGTTGGATTAGGAGTCGGGAACTCCTCTCGGCCCCGCAACGAGGACGGTTTTATTACCTGCCTCACCACCCCCCTCGACAAACCAAGCTGCAAGCCAGGCTGCGAGCCGGGCTACACAGACCGCTTTATTACCCGCTTCGCCGCCCCCCCAACGAGCCAAGTTGCGCAGGGTGCCTTATTGCCCGCTTTGCCGCAGGCTACACGGAGCACTTCTAAGTCTCCCGTATCTGCTGTATCTCAGCAGCCAGGGCCAAAAATGCATACTCCGTTCCCAAAAAGCAATCAGTCGATCCCTGGGACGGAAAACGACCTAGCAGCGACTATTGCGAGGGAAAGACGAGACGCGTGGGCTGCCTTGGCCAAAGATGCGATGGAAAAGGGAGATCAAGAGCTGATAATTGTGGCTAGTGAGCTGGCTTGTCCGGTTATCTTCACTCCTCAGGACGGGGGGGGCATACAAGTGACAATCACTACTATTGATTGGAAAATGTTATCTCAATTGCAAGCTACTGTTAGTCAGTTTGGAGTTAAAAGCGAACCAGCCAAACAAATCCTCGATTATATTTTTGACACTAGCATCCTTCTCATTAATGATTGTCATGGCTTAGCCAAATTAATTTTTACCCAACATCAACAATTGCTGTTTAATGCTCATTGGCAAGTGCTTGTTAATGAGTGTGTGGCAGTTCAGAGGCAGCCGGGTGACCCTCTCCATGGCGTCACTGTTAATGAGCTTATGGTTCTGGGACCTTTTCTTCGTACTGAGGCACAAGCTCTACTGGGCCAGGAGAAGTTCCGGCAGGCTATGAGGTTAGTTAGACTCGCTACAGAAAGGGTAAAGGAACCAGGAGGGATACCCATGTATATGGGAATTAAGCAAGGGGCAGAAGAATCGTTTGGCTCATTTATTGATAAGGCTGCTGCAGCAATTGAAAGAGCTGGGGTGCCAGAATATCTTAGGGGGGCATTACTCAAGGAGTGTGCTCTCCAAAATTGTAATTCTACTACTAGGAGAGTACTTAACACCCTAGGTGCCAATTGGACTATAGAGGAGGCATTAGAAAGGATGGCTTTGGTGCCAACAGGAGCAGAAGGCTTTGTAGTAGATGCAATCAAACAAGTAGGGCTAGACCTACAAGAACAGGCAAAATTCTGTCAAAGTCAGGTATTAGCCGCTCTTGCACCTCTTCAAACATCGGCAGCACTGCCTCCAACGGCTAATTGGGGCCAAAAATGCCGCTCAGACATCCACAATACAAGTGCCTGCAAGCAGAGACCAGGAAGTACGAGCCACAGGGACCAGGCACCAATAGAAGTCGTCGCTGCAGCATCGGCACCCTCTCCTGTCTCCAACCCGACCCCACAGGGAGCCACCGCGGGGGGAGCGGGGCCGCCACAGAGGGAGTGACCCGCAGCACAGAGCGGGGGGGGCCCGCCCGCTCCGGCACAAGCGGCGAGGGACCGGAGTGCTTTTCCAGTGCCAGAGCTTGTCTCTCCGCCCCGCAGCTGGCAAAGAGCCTCAGTTTTGGACCCAACAGCCTAATGGATGTTACCTTTTGTCAACAAGGGAGGGGATCCCTGCTGAAATTGAGAAACCAGTGATGGTAAACAAGCGAATTTAAAGGCACTTTTTTTCTTCCTGGCAGATACTGAAACAGGAATCAGCGTACTGAATGCGTGGGTCAAATTTCGGCCGATTTGGCTCGGCATTGGTTATGCTGTCAGAATCACCTGCATTAACATAGACTTTAACATCAGAGGCCCGGATGGCTCAGTTGGTGGAACATCAGACTCTAAAATTATATTTTGAAAAATTTAAAAATGTTAAGATAGGTTGGACTGATTGTATGAGTGAGATGTTGTGAGTGTGCTTTTTGGTATAGAAATGCTATAGCAAACACGTGAAGAAAGTTATTTTAGCTTAATATTTTAGAATCAGGTCTGTAAGTAAGTTATAGTAAATGCTATATTTTATGTCTATAGTAAGTTTTATCTGTTATTAAGTAGTTTAAGTTAAATTATCTATTTAGTGCCGTTAAATGCTAAATACTATTAAGGTTAAGCTTGTTAAGTTTATTTTCTGTTAAGTTCGAGGTCTGTTAAGTTTAAATTGTATTTAGGTTTAAGTTATGTAGGATTTGAAGCTGGTTAAGTTCTGTTGATTTGAAAATAAGTCTGCTAAGTTAAATATTTTAAGTGCTTCAAGTGCATACTACTTTCCCACCACTCCAAATCAACAAAGGACTGAGAATCGCCCAGCTGATGCCATTTGAGCCAAATGACTAAAGGATTACAGACTGAAAACTGATTTTGGACTTTTCTGGGAAGTCCAGGAAAAGAGTGGATGTGAAAATCTCAAGGACAGAAAGGATCATTTTCAGGCTTGCTGTCGCCTCCTCTCCAGGTTCCCATGAATGAAAACAGCTAACAACCTTCTTTTCTTAGTCCAATTACCACCTACCGTGCAATGCCTGATAAGGCCGGACATCATGGCTCAGCTGAGGGTGGTTTTAACCCTTTGGGATAAAAGCCATTGCTTGGACTGTGGCTGGGGAACCTTATAGAGATACTGAGTGTGCTTTTAAATGCTTTTATTTATTTTACCTTGTTTTTGTAGTTGTATCCAAAATATGGTTGGTAGGATGATAGAAAAAACCCAGCAAACTAACCTCCTTTCTCAAAAAGAAAAAGACGAGGGAAGTGTGGAGAGTCTGGTTCAAGCATGGCTTAAAGAAAGAGGCCATGAAGGCATACAGTTGAGGGAAGAGTAAAAGGTAGTTGTAAAGCAATTCCCAGGCATTATTCTATAAACAATTAGGCTTTCTCAAGCACCACTTTATAAACAATAAGATTCTCAGACAGTCTTCCCATACCAAGCAAAACACTCTGTCCTTGGGCTCTCTGGGAAAAGATAGCTACTCTGGGAACAGATATGGAAGTTTTGGGAACTTTTCATATCACAGTGAGAACACTGGTCTTGTTTTCGATAAACAAATCATAGGTATTGTAAAACAAAAGGAGGGGTTAGAGTTTTCTCTGTTAACCTATCGTGAGCTTGGATTTTGCAATATGCATGAAGTTAATTAACACTGTTATATAAAGTGGCTGATTGATCAATAAATCGGAGTTCGATGATTATCAATCAGATGGTCGTCTCCCTTCACTTCAATATTTTCCCACAGCCCAACTTCGCAGGCATTTTTGGTGGGCATCCAAGGCATTTTCCCAGCAAGTGGGGTGGGGTCGCTCAGAGTCCAATCATGGAAACTTTCTCTTCCCTGACTGGCTGCCAGGCAAAGCATCTCCAGGGTCAGGGTTGCCACCACATATGAAGTCTTTACAGGAATCTTTTACCTCATGTAAAAGATTCATGCCTCATGTATGTATTGAGGTATAAATAAAAATCAAATTGGTTGTCTCAGCATTGTAACTTCTGGAATCCATGAATGGACTAAGCCTGCCTTCTTCCCCACAGGGATGCCTGTTGGTAAGAACCACATTCTATATGTGATGAGTGATTATCTCAAGCCAATTTTCATTGGTGATAAGACTTTGCATGTATTTTACTTCCAACTCATTCTTGCAGTCAGTATACTACCAACTACCAGGCAATCTGTGATTTTTAAGCTGTCACAGTCTTCTATTATCACTGTATTTGTAATAAAGTGCATTATTCTGTAAACTGTTGAGCATGAGTCCTTCAAGGACACTAGCAGTGGCTGGCAGCACATTAGATATTTGAATAAACTGGTAATATCCCAGCTAAGAGTGGTGACACTGTCCATGTGTGACCCTGAATATGCCGGTCAAATCTCTGTGAGCTGCTCAGTGGGTCTTGTCTCAGTTTGAAATACAGGTGTCTGCCAAGGAAGGTGGTAGCCTCCCTTGGAGTAGAAAAGGTGACCCTCTTCCCTCCAAATTATTATAGCTCCAAAATTACAGGGATTTTCAGCAAAGATATGGGAAAAGGAATTACAGTTCTTTAGTATTATGTATATGAGTAACAAGGCATACAAACAACAACAATGGCAGCAAAAACAGACAAAACAGCAGACAAACAGTAACACAGTAACAGCCTTCTCTCATTTTCAGGCACTTTCCCCTTTTGGTGTAGCTACGGACACATCTGACAGGGGCACTGTTGCCTTGCATCAGGGCAGGTGTGATGATTGCCCTGCAGCTGCAGGGAGTCCTGTGGTGTGAGCTCAGCTCCCTCTCTGCACCTGGGTAATGGAAGGCATGCTGGTGGGAGACAAAAGGGGCTTCATTTACAAACTCACAGGGAGCAGTCAGTCATGGTGCCCCTCCACATGGCAAAACAGGCTGTGGCAGGGACCTCGGAGTAGTGTATGGAATGGCAGAGGCGGGCACACTCAGGGTAGGAAATAAAAAGCTAGAAAACAAAAATAATTCAGAAACTCTGCATCTGTAGCAGGAGCTGCAGGGTGTTCTGGTGGGCATGGGGTGCTGGGTTACAGCATAGAGAAAAACCCAGAGAAATGGCAGTAAAACAGGGGGCATGGGCAGCAGCAACCACCCTCTCAAATGCAGCCAGGAGAGGCTACCTTGGAGGGGCTCAGACATCAGTATTCCCTAAGGCACCAAAGTAGATGTTGAGGGTCCTTTGCAGTGAGGTAGGGTGCTATTAAGATCCCAGTGCAATAGCCACTCATATGAGCAGAGTCACTCACAGTAGGGGAAAACAGAAGGAGGCATAATTCCACAGTGGTAGTGAATTCTTCCCACAGTCACCATAGCCTGTCTCCCCTCCAATCCTGAGAGCAAGAGTGACCAAGGACCTGAGCCCAGCCTCTCACTCCCCAGCCAAAATCTTGTGGTATCTCTGCCCTTCTCAAGAGAAAATTCCTGTTACCGGAGTGCAGACATCTGCACTCCTCCCCTTCCCCTTGGCTACATCTTTCATTCTCTTAAATATCAGTCATTATCATTTCTTAGCAATAAATGGAAAAAAAGTTCCCTGGGAGAAAGGAGAAAAAAAAGAAGAATCCTCACCTTTAACAAGTCCCCATAATGGGGCACTGAGAGGATGGTTGGGTGCAACAGGCTCATCTTCCCTGGGTGTTTTGACAGGCTAATCAAATATAAAGGGTTCAAAGAAAGCCCCTGCCTTTCATATGATTTGATGTTTTACAATCTCATATTTATTAATATTTTTATTTTCCTATTATTTTTGTTTTGACAAAATTAAATTTCTTAATTTAAAGGAGAAGTTTTAAAAGCATCCTTATTCTGCTCTAATAAATTGAAACATATCCTTTATTTATTACTGTACTATTTTTCAGTTTCACTAGTGAATCAAAGTGTGACCAATATATCTCGCATTAAGATTTTGCAACTCCAGGGTTTCTGTTCCTAGAATGGTCATTAGAATTTCTTGATGGTGTTATAGATGAGTAATGGTTAATTTTCACAACTAAAGGGCAAATATCATGTATATATGTTAGGAAAAGTTTTATAAATTTAATTATGTTTTACCCCCCCTTGCATTGTTATCAGGGGCTGGCCTCAGTTTGAGATATTTGGCAGGGTCAGCTTGTTACTATGGCAACATCTGACCTCCAATCAAGATTTAAGGAAGTAAACTCCACCACTGGACAGTAAAGAAGGAGGCAATGGACAGAACTTTGGGAGGGGCTAAAGGGTTAAAAGGCAAAACCTCCATTGCCTTGTGGACAAGCACATGGTGGGAAAAATCCTTTGCTCCCAGCCTTATAATATTTTCTCTATTCAGTCATCTGTTGTAATTTTTATAAGGTTTTAATAAACCTTTTAAATTTTTTAAAAGTGAGCATCATTTCTCACAGTAGAGAGTCATCCAGGATTTACACTTCGCCTAGGTAGTACTAGGAGTTTTTAAAAGAGGCGCGCCCTACCACATATCTGGTGGAATCTATCAGACTCTCCCAGGACTACTGGTGGTCACAAGTTGAAAGCCCAAGACACCAGGAGACTGGATAAAGAAAAGAAGGGAAGGGGTTGAGTACCATCCTCATAACTCTTTTGTGTTCAGATCATATTTCTGTAATTCTGATATATGAACATGACATTCACATCCATAATAGATATGGATCCATCCTGGTCAGTTGAAGCTTCAGGATAATGGATAGTTGAAAGGACGGAGGGACGCGTGGGTGAAAAAGGCAGGGGGGCCCATGACAGAGATCTGGGGCCAGCAGGATGCATGAGATTGAAGAATTTATGGGGACTGGACAGCAGGGGTGGCTTCTGACCAGCCAGCTCTGTAATTTCCAGAGCCAGCAGAGACCAGGCTGGGGAGTGTGGAATTGGAATTGCAGTTGAGGGGTCACCCAGGAGTAGGTGTACCACTCTACATAATGTGGGAGGCTCACGTGGAGGAGCTGGTCAGCTCCCACACCTCTCAGTGCGGGAGCAGCTTTTGGGTGGAGCCAGCACTGTAATTTCCAGAGCTAGCTGAGACTGGGCTGTTCACACACCTCCAGGCCAAAAGGGGTCAGGGTGGACTGGCCCCGGAACTGAGCCACAGCAGGGCAGAGTCTCCGAGCTGAGGGGAATTGGGGCAGGCCAGCCACTGAGCCAAGTCGCAGCAGGCCAGGGGTCGCACCCACGGCCACCAAGTCAAATCAGGCTGGGCCAAGTCACTGAAGCTGAGCTGAGTAGAGTGCAACCGCAGGACAGAAACCCCTTGTATAATGTTTTTCAGAAAAGAGGTAAAGTGTGAGGGAACAATTTAGCTGATTTAGAAGCTAAAAATGCTGCTGAATCGGGGACAGAAAAACTAATGATGGATGTTAACCCCCATGAGAGAAACACAAGAAGTCCTGGTGTTTAGTGGGGCAGAAGAGGAAGTAGTCCTTAAAATAGGAGCAACAAAAGATAACAAAGGCAGGTGGAGATTAGCAGATGGGATGCAAATGTTAAATAACCCCCTCGCCAAGAAAATGCTAGAAGGCATACATGGGACAATACCTTGGGGTACACAAGTGCTAAGTGATCAACTTCTAAGGGACTGGCGCTGCATAGAGAGAGAGAGAGAGAACAACTAAGTGGGTGACTGAACAGTAAATAAGAGTAAATAAGAAGGTCATGAGGAAAACACCCAGGGGATGGTACGAACTAGCCTTAAGGCCCTTACAAATCATCCAAATAGACTTTACTGAGCTTCCCCAGGTACAACGGTGGAAGTTTTTGCTAGTGATAGTAGATCATTTTACTCATTGGGTAGAGACACTACCCACTGTTAAAGCCAATACCAGTGCTGTGAATAAAACACTTCCAGAATCAATTGTCACGGTGAGGGAAGACTCGGGACGCTCAATATGAGAATCAGCAAGCTTCATTTATTCATGAGAGCATCAGACATTTATGCACAAGTAATAAGCTCATACATATTCTGTAAGCCAAGCAATCTATTGGTTATAGTACAATATCACCTCTTCCTCATTCTTTAGGACTTATATCTCCTTTTTCTCATGTCTCTCTCTCTCAATTACAGCATCTAGTTATCGGACCACAGCTATGCTTAAGGACACAGTGTCCTTGCAGCTGCTAGCTATGCCCGGTACTTTTCCAATTCTTGGTTAGTTATTTAGAGTATATTTATGTGGCTTTGTCACGTAGCTGTTTCTCCAACAATCAATCATTCTCTGATATGGGATGGTAAACAGGATTGATTCAGACAAGGGAACTCATTTCACATTGAAGATATTGCAGAAAGTTGTTCAAGCCCTGGGAATGGGAATTACATACCCCATGACATCCACAGAGTTCTGGTTGGGTTGAGAGAATAAATTAAACTCTTAAAAGAGCTCTAGTTAAGCTAATGACTGAAACCCAGATGTCATGGATAAAATGTCTCCCTTTAGCCTTGTTAAGAATTAGAACCCAACCCCAGTCAGATCTGGGGGTCTCACCCTATGAAATGATGCTTGGGTCACCCTTCTTGACCCCGAATATTGCCACCTATGAGGAAGGGGAAGCCAATGCCAAGAAATATGTCTATAGCACAAACTTTAAATGGGCTAAGACAAAAAGGGGCAATTCCTCAAACTACCACCCTGGATTTCAGAATCCATAATATTGATCCTGGGGACTGGGGAATGATCAAGTCATGGAGAGATCAGCCTCTAAATCCTTAGTGGGAAGGTCCCTTTCAGGTACTGCTCACCACCAAACTGGCTGTGTGAACTGCAGAGCAGGGATGGACTCATGCCAACAGAGTCAAAGGCCCAGTAGAAGAACCTAAATAATGGACTATAACATCCAGGCCAGGTGAAACAAGATTGACTCTCAAGCAGAGACTGAGACAACAAGAAAAACAACAAAATGCCCAAAAAGTAGAGTCAGTTTTCCTCCAGCCAGCTCAAGAACTGTTTCCCTGTTTTAATGGGCAAGAATTGCAAGCATCTGTTGAGAGGAAGTATATAAGGGACCATAAAAAGTAATGGGGCAGCATCCTTAAGAAAATAAGACAAGACCAGGTTGGCTCCTTTGTTTACTACCAAGAGAACTCCATAGCCCTGCTGTGGGTAGCAACCCTGTAGGCATGGTAAGGTAGGGGCAAAAGGCCATGCCCTACCTCTATAATTCCCCAAATCTCTTTTAATACAAGAGAGACTGGAGGGCAAGACCAAGTGGGCCTCTATGATCATCACTAAGATATGCCTACTATGGGCAACGTACACCCCATAGGCAATGTAGATGGGGGTAAACACCATTACCTCTGTAATGTCCTTTTTTTCATTTTGGATAAGGGTGTCTAAGGAAAAACAGGGATTTTTTTTTCCCTTGGGTTCCCTTTGTCCTTGCCCACATCTACAGATGCTAGTATGTGTCATTGAGTTAAACTGTTTGAGCCAAATAACTTGTGGAAAAGGAAAAGAGAGGATTGTGATAGATGAGTAATGTGATACTTGACTCTCACAATTAAAATGTAAATATCACGTATATATATTAGGAGAATTTTTATAGACTTGTAGTTGCTCCTCCTTGCGTTATTATCAAGGGGTGGCCTGGGTTTGAGATATTTGAGCTTGTTACTATGGCAACATCAGACCTCCAATCAAGATTTAAGCAAGTAAACTCTACCACTGGACAGCAAAGAAGGAGTCAATGGACGGAACTTTGGGAAGGGCTAAAAGGTAAAAAGGCAAAACCTCCAATGTGTGGACAAACACATGGTGGGAAAAATCCTTTGCTCCCGCCGCTATATTTTCTCTATTCAGTCGTCTGTTGTATTTTTGACAAGGTTTTAATAAATCTTTTACATTTTTAAAAAGTGAGTATCATTTCTTACAATGGTATTGGTGTTGTCATTCCAATATGTCAAAATTATTTAAGGTTACAGGTTCTACACAGCCCACTACATCGTAAATAATAATCCAAGTAATTTGGGAGGTATTTGAAATCTGCTAAGATCAAAAGAATGAACAACTGTAATAACCAGCAAAAAACAAACATGAAGGAGAAGATATTGTGAATGGTGACCTAATCAAAATTAACAGACTGGGTAAAACCTCGAAGAACTATGTAAGAAATCAGTTTGCAATACTTTCACATGAGATTGGTTAGCATTAAAGTTACAGAGTAAAATTTAGCAATACTAAGTGGTAAAAAGCTAAGAAAATGTTCTGCTAAAAATACTTGCTTTGCTATGTTTAAAATGCTGGGTTATTCATAGGAGGTCGTTCCTGACTTCTTCTCCAACTCAAAATAACAGGTACAAGAGACACAGAGGCATTCAATTTAAAATAAACTGTAGTTACTCTAGCAACTGATCTTTTCTTAATTTTTTTTCACTGAGACAGGAGTAGTTGAATATATTTAGTATGCCACAGAAGAAATAAATACTGGAGAAAACATCTTTTTTTGTGGAGAACGATTTTGATAAGGAATACCTCTTGTCAATGATTCCTTAAGTTGATAAAATATTTTATTTAATTTTTAACATAATGACATTTAATTTAGAACAAAACATACACTAAAGAAAACTCAAACCAAGTTTTTTTTCTGATTTGAAAAATACTTTCAAGGTTCCGCTGAGGAGATTCCTTGAAGCAGGGTGTTTTTTGAGAGGCACAAATGAACCATAAATGTACTTTGAAAGGGAGGGCATAAATGTAGACAATATTATTACTGGGAAAGGCAGTTTGCACTCTTGACTGTATAGTCTCATAAAACCTCAGAATTATCAAGGCACTCAAATTTGTTAAATTTATATATGGTCCAAATTGATGTGGCACTACCTAAGTTTGAAAAATTAACGTGTTAACAACATGAGAATATACTCTGCACAAAATAGCAATCTTCTTTTACAGGCTGTTACAGAGAATTGCTATGTTAATTTCATTTAGTCTAATTACCCTCTTTGTGCTTAGTGCATATATAGTATTTTTTATCATAAATTTATATAGCAGAAGCAACCACTCAGTCTTTTCCAGGCATTTTTTTTTTTTGAAGAAGCAGCAGATATGTATTTCCACTGACTTCATACATTCTTCCCCTTTTCACTCTCCTTCAGAAGAATGTAGTAGTTGGCACTAAATAATCAATATTTTGACTTTCCAGGTTATTTCTTTCACTATCAGTGTAATATACCACTGTGTAAGACCACACTACATTTTCTGCAGACATTTCTCCAGTTCAAAAGTAGAGCTTGAGATGATGGTATTCATAATCTTGTTGTGTTCACTAGCTGTGAAATGCTGAAGTGCCTGATAGATAGCTGCATAAATGCCAGTAAAAAGAAATTGTTAAGGTTGGCTTCTTCAAAATACCCATACAAGGTATTTTATATTACACTTTAGATTTTTAAATTGACAGTTTTGCTCTTTAGGGTGTGCTGATACATTGTGCTTATAGCATCTTGTCCAAGACTTGGCAAAGTAACATGAGATGTGGAGCCCATGTGTTCCATATGGACTAATCATTTAGGTTAATGGCCTGTACTACATAAAATTTTCTCTACTGAAATGTATGCTAAGCTTACAGGAGCAACCGACCTGAATGTTTTTCAGTCCTTTCCTGAGCAATTTTCAAACCAAGAAAAAAAATCCCCTCTTGGTACTTCTCCTGCCCAATAGACAAATGGAGCATTTGATACTTCATCTGCTGATTTAGACAGGTCTTGGCTTGTGGAATGCCCCTGCTCCTAAGAGGCAGGAATTTGATCTTACCCTTCTTGTGTTACTAATAACTCCTCCCTTGACCCAAACCTTAAACTCCAGCCCTGTGATACCCTATAAAACTTCACGACCCTGCCTTTGCCTGGTCTTTCATCTTCGTCCCGCTCCTCCTCCTTGGGGATAATAAATGGATTCTCCAGCTTTCTGAAACGAAGATCCATCTCATTTGTTCCCATGACCAGTGCCGACAGCTGCATTTTCCCTGGACATGATGAACTCAGTTGCAATGTGCCACAGCACTGACTTGCTCTTCGACTGCTGTAAGATGGAATCAGGAAGAGTTGAGTATCCAGGATTCTTCTTAGGTGGTGTTTGTTCCTCAAGGCTTGAAAAACTCGCCTAGTATATGCCAGTCGTTGTTTCCTGTGTGTGCCAAGCTGGTGGAGGTCATCATCCTCCACTACATGGATGATGTCCTGGTGTGCACCCCCGATGACACTGTTCTATAGGATGCACTTGACCAAGTGATTGAGGTTTTAACACCTGCAGGTTTCTCTTTGCAGGAGCAGAAATTTCAAAAGATGCTACCTTGGAAATATCTAGGCCTGGAAATCACAGTGAGGACCATAGTTCCTCCGAAATTGGCCTTTAACAGCAACCCAAAAACTTTAGCAGACCTGCACTCGCTGTGTGGGACTTTAAACTGGGTCAGGCCTTGGCTAGACATCACCACCAATGACCTAGCCCCCCCTCTTCAACTTACTGAAGGGGGGAGTGGAGCTGAGTTCTCGAAGATCCTTGACCCCAGAGGCAAAGGTTGCATTACAGAAAGTAGAAAAAGCACTTGAAGAGAGACAGTCCCATCAATGTAATTTAGAATTGGTTTTCAAATTTATTGTGTCAGGGAAACTGCCACATTTCATGGGCTTATCTTCCAATGGGACCAGGACCAGAGGGACCCTCTCTTGATAGTATAATAGGTTTTCCTCAGTCACCATTAGTCCAAGAACATCACTAGGCCACAAAAGTTGATGGCACAGCTGGTCAGAAAAGCAAGAACGAGGCTTTGGGAACTGGCTGGCTATGACTTCACATGCATGCATGGGCCAGTTAACCTTTTGGGGCATGAGACATCCCTGAAGACGTTGATGAAGGAAATATTTGAGCATGTCCTAAGAAACAAGAAGACACACCAAATTGCTCTGGAAGGTTACAACGGGCAGATATCTGTCCACACCCTTGCCCACAAGTTATTCACTTCTAAATTCCAATTGGTTCAGAAAGAGAAAAGGAGCCGAACACCACTCAAGGCTGTAACAGTCTTTACTGCTGCATCTGGGGCTTCTCACAGGTCAGTGATGACCTGGAAGGATCCCCAGACTCAGCCGTGGAAGACAGATGTCAAGTATTTTGAGGATTCCTGCAACAGTTAGGGCTTTTCAAAGGTTTTTGGAGATATTTAATTTGGTCACTGATTCGGCATGCATCTCAGGGTTGGTATCCAGAGCCAAGAATGCAGTTCTTAAGGAGATCGCAAAGTTCTTTTTGAGTTATTCTCAAAGTTGATCCATGCTGTCTCCCATCAAGAGCACACATACTTTGTCATGCATGTGAAGTCACATAGTGATCTGTCTGGCCCGATCTCTGAGGGAAATCAGTGAGCTGATTCCCTTACAGCCACCTCGGTCAAGCTATCAAGGCTCCCTGACATTTTCCAACAGGCAAAACTGAGCCATCAGAATGCACCTGGCCTAGTCAAGTGATTCAAACTGAGGCATGAGCAGGCTTGAGCCCTTGTGGCCACATGTCTCCACTGCCAACACTTAGCCATGTCATCACTAGGTGCTGGAGTCAACTCCAGAGGGTTGGGAAGTTGAGAAGTGTGGCAAACATATCACACATATCCTCAAATTCGGCTGCCAAAAAAATGTACATGTCTCCATTGATACCCTTATTGGCGCAATCTATGCCTCTGCCCACACAGGACAGAAAGGTGAACATGTAATTAAACATCTGCTGCAAGCCTTTTCCATGGCAGGGTCCTTAAAGAAATTAAAACCGACAATGGCCCTGCCATATATTTCTAAGGCCCTCAATGAGTTCCTGCAAAGTTGGGAAGTGGAACATAACTATGGTATCCCCCAGTCCCCCTCTGGTCAAGTTGTAGTTGAGCACACTCCCCAACCAGTCACTCGAAAGGGTCTTGATGCATCAATGGGAGAGCAGCAGAGGGATAACACCACAGGAGAGACTGTGCAAAGCCCTCTTCACCATGAGTTTCCTAAACTACTCATTTGAGAATATGAACCCCGCAGTGGTCAGACATTTCTCCCCTCACGGCAATCACAGGCTCCAAGAACATCCACCTGTGCTGGTTCTGGATGCTGAAAGTGGTAAGATTGGGCAGCCATACAAACTGCTGATGTGGGGCCATGGGTACACGTGCATATCCACGCCCGTGGGACTACAATGGATTCTGCAGAACTGGGTGAAACCATATGTGCCCAAGCATCCAGCAGGCCACCAGATGAGGATAAAGAGGTATCAGCAGCAGATGTAAGAAGAAGAGAAAAGAAACACCTAGGTGGAGAGTGAGATCCAGGCTCCCCTTTTAACCCTGACCTCCCCTTGTTGAATATGTTTATTGATGATTTTGAGAGTTGAATAACCCTTGTTTTTATCCCTCCATAGAAAAAAGCTGTCCAGAACATGTCACCATTTCATGTATCCCCATTGTCATCATCATCCTGTGACCAGCCTCAGTGGCATGGATCATCCAGCAACACAGGAAAAATGTGAGTTGTCCTGGCAGAGATCCTTCAGCAGGATCACATCTGCCTGTCAAAGGCAGTAGCAGAGAATCTGATGTCCACCTGCCTAGTGGAGATCCCATTGAAACCTGAAGAGTATCCTCCAAAATTAAGGGAAATCAAGGACAACGCCAATGATGATAAACCCCCCAGCACAAACTGCACATTAGTCTCTCCTGGAAGTCCGACCCAGTGCTACCAATCCCATACTCTTCTGGAGAGATTGGCAGCACACACTACATAGAGCAACAGATAAGCCCCAAGAATTTGAACTTTTAAGTTCTTCCCCTGCTCTCTTTTGTGTTCATTTTGAAAGTAACCCCTACAACAAAAGCCAAATACCAAAATCAATCCATTCAAGAAAATTTTCCAAGCAGATCAGTGGTGCAAGGTCATCAGCCTGTTTATATGGCCTCCACCAGTGATGGTCACCCACACAAGGTAGATAAAGGTATCTTTTTAATTTGTGGTGACCGTGTTTGGGCTGGGATCCCCTCTCACCTGGTCAGAGGTCCGTGCACCCTTGGCAGATTAATGCTACTGGCTCCCACCAAATCCCAAACCAGGTTCTGGTAGCTATGGGAATATGGAGTGTGCTAAAAAGGCGAGTGCCAGGGTAGGTTCAGTAACATGTATAAGATAGGTTAGGGACAGAGTCTGAGGAACAGGGTACAATCAGGTTTGAGGGTTAGGAATATTAAAATCAATGCAGCAAACTTGGGCCAATAATGGAACAGGGAACGAAGAACTTTCTAGATAAATTAAAGTAAAAACTCCCAGGAGGCAATGAGGGTGAGTTTTTTTCTCACCATAACTAATGGGATTTATCCCACGGCCTTAGGCTAAAGCCTTCATTCTGCTCAACCCCAACATCTCCCTCTTTTTGTTTTTCTAACAAGGAAATGTAGAGATTTTTCAAACATCCTACAGATGCACTTGAACAAACAGGGCAACAAAACTAATATTAATAGTGTAAATAACAAAATCAACAATCCAGTCTTGATTAATGAAATTACATAGCTTGATAAATTCCATTTCTTGAAAAGCTTGTTGATCCAGTCTCCTCCTTGAGCAATTTGCAGTCTTCCCACTCCTTTCTGAAGGTTTATGCTGTGGTGGATGGATTCACTGTGGTCTGACAAGTTCATGCATCATAACCCCTCAAAGTCCTCCACACTCTTGGGCAAGTAGCAAGAAGTCCATGGCAGCCCAGTTTTGTAGGGTAGTGTGTCTGATGCTATCAATATCTGCCAGCAATTCACTGAGGGCAACTGATGTAGCCTATGTCTGCTTGCTGAGCCAGTACCCAATTTCATCTAGCTACTTCAAAGCTTTTGCTGCAGCTACCCATGGCAATAGTGGAAATATTACTAGGTTATGTTTGAGTCCATTAAGTAATTTTATCATTGCAATCTCTTTCAAATTGGTGAATCGATCTTTTTACTTTGGACAGTTGTTCTTTGTGTGCCATGATGACATTGGGTGCTAGCATAGTCAGCCTTCCCAAGCTACATGTGGGAAGGAATTGCTGGCCACACTCTAGACCCACAGGTTAGAAAGATGCCAGGTGGTAATTGAATTGGGTAGTTACCGGACCAGGACAAAATGGGAGAAGTGTAACTGCACCATAAACTTTGGTTCTTATAAATTTGATTTCATGGAGAATTAACCCATCTAGGTATTTTTTTTCTCATTAGATTTACAGGTTTGTTGTTTCCCTTTGGTAATTTGGTGTCTGTCATATAATAGAATTTAATGTAATAATGCGGCGAGGTGTATGTGGCCCAAAAGGTCAGTGTCCGGCTAGCTGAGGTTAAGGCCGACACCCAGCTGCATTCCCTGCCAGCACCCCTCGGCGTCTGAGGCCTCAGGCTGTGCTGGCTGCGGACAGGCTCTCGCTGCTGACAGGACGAGTGAAGGAGCAGGACACTCTGGGGGTGAAGTCGGGTTTATTGAATGACCCAAGAAACCAACCAGGGAGTCACCAACCAGGGAGTGACTGAGAGGGGAGGGTGAACCAAGCTTATAAAGGGGGAAGGATTCAAGGGGAAGGGTTTACAGAGGACCAATCAGGGAAAGCAAGGGAGTGAACTAAACATGACAAACAGCATATGAGTACCAATAAGCACAAAGTAAGGGAGGGGCCCCAGGGACCACAGCCAACCACAATCCCCAAAGAGGATAAGCTTCTGGAATACTAGGAGGAGTGGGGGGTGATTGACTGGGCCCAGGGAGGAGAAAAAGTTTACATATAAGGAGATGAGGGGGAGGAGGAATTATATAACTTAAAGGACTGACAATACAAGTGGCGGGAAAACTGGGGAGGGCAGAACCATTTACATAAAATGGAGGGAACAATACAGTAAATAGGGGAGCAAACGAATAAACTTAACGAACACACTGCAACACAATAACCCATTGTTGTCAAGCCAAGCAAATCCAATTCCTGCAGCTCAAGTGTTGCATGCAGTAACTTCCATATCTGATAGTCCCAGGCATCTACTGGATTATGAATTTAGACAGTTTTGGGCCTGAGTTTTGCATGGATGGAATCCTCTGGTATTGGCCAGATCCATGGGTAACCCAAATAAACAGGTAGAAAAGGGTTTTTCTGGGCTGACTACTGAGACACACAGTGATGTTGGCTAATGTGACCCAATTATTTTGCTTTGGCTGTGGAACTACACAGGTGTCATCTGGAAGGAGGAAGCCAAGAAAACTAGAAAGCAAGAGCAAGGAGTCTCAGTAAGTCATCTTTCAGTCTTTTTAAGCAGGTTTAGATAAATCTTTGTCTGGTTTTCGTGCAGCTGTTTTCTTCTTGGGTGGTTCTTCACTCTCCTCTTACACTCGGGCTTCTGGTGAAGTTGTGGGCTCCCACAATGGCTGGAGATGGGGCTTGATATTCTTTGTGGGGATCCACTTTGGTCCTGCACCTGTGGATACACAACAAGCAAATCCCCTTCCCCAAGTGATGAGTGGAAAAAGCCCTGAAACTTCTCCAGTTTCAGGGTCCTCTATTAATACAGGTGGTCTTTCCTTCAGTTTTGCCTGAGTCATGTTTGAAAAATGTCTGTAAATAGGTGGAACAGTCTCCAAAAGTGAATTTTAAAATTTTAAAATTGTAAAATAAACTAATTTTTAAAATTAAAAAGATACATACCCCTTTTTGCTTTTTTAGGATATCTTTGAGTGACCTATGGCCTCTTTCAATGATGGACTGGCCTGTGGAGGAGTGAGGAATGCCTGTAGTATGCTTAATGCCACATAGATTAAAACATTGCACTCTTTGAGTATGTATGCTGGCCCATTGTTGATCTTGATTTCTGGGGGAATGCCTAAAGACAAGAAAGCTTATAGAAAGAATTTAATTATGTCTCTGGCTTTTTCCCCATTGTGGGCTAATGTAAAGCTGGCTTCCAAAAAAGTATCTATGGATACATGAAAATACCTAAACTGTCCAAAGAATTGATAGTGGGTTACATCTGACTGCCAAATCTGTAAGCTATTTAAACCTTGGAGGATTAATGCCATTTCCAATAGATGGTATTGAATGTTTTTGGCAATCTGGGCAGGAGTGGACAATCATCTTTGCTTGATTTTTATTATGTTGAACATTTCGATGAGTGCAGGGGCATCCTGGTGAAAAAATGAATGGCTTAAATGGGCTTGTTCAAAGAAATTTGGTAAAGTAATTCGAATGGGCATGGTTAGAAGGTCTGCCTGAGCATTACCTCCTGCCATGAATCCAGGTAGGGAGGTGTGAAAATGAATATATGTAATAAAAAAAGATTGTTTTCTAAGGAAAGAAGGAACATTTATTTTTTAATAAATCATATAACTTACTGTTGGAAACTGTTTTAAGAAGGGATCTTTCTGCTCTTTCTGCTACATCTGCAACATAAAAGGAAACAAAAACTTGGAAAAGGCATGGAAAGAGCTGCAAGCTCCACTGTTGTGGGAAATGGATTTGTAGAGAGTTCTCAGGGACTGACAGAAGGCCCACAAAGTATGCATTCATATCCAAACCTTGAGAGAAGAAATTCTGACTTAGAAATGGCATGGAATACGACAGATATTATTGAGAGAGAAACGGAGCTAGAAAACGGTTTCAAAGGATGGCCTTGCAAATAAGACTAGATAGTGTAGAGAAATGGAACTATGAAAGATGCATTGTACTAGGACCCACAAGGGGTAGTTTGGCTTTAAGGCATCTACAGCATGATATGGCAAAAAGTTGATAGGCCAAGAAATGCTTATAGTGTATTGTAATTAGGAAATAGTTGGCTTCTGATTGTGATAGCATGAATCTGTATTGTCTCATCTGTAACATCTGTATTGTCTCACCATTCTCGTCAGACTGAAAATGGAATAAAAGCTTTTAAAATGCCTTTCAGTTGCCCCATCTCTGGGTCAGGAAAAGGCTATTATCTGACAGAGTATCTGTGGTGAGCCTTTTACTTTCGCAGTGTCAGATTCCCATTCTTTTGTGTCTGGATTCTGCCAAGCAATTACTGATTTTTGAGACTTCCCTGAGCCATCTGTGAAAAAAGTAATTGCATTAAGAGGGATATGACTTAAAGGTTTTAAAATTAATTTGAAGAAGGAATGTAATAACCTGTGCTTTGGATAATGAACTGAAATTTGATACATAAAATTTACCAAAGCAAATTGAAATATTCAGATGGTTGAATTAATCATTCCAAATGATTGAAAGTAAAAGACAAGAATATAACTGAAAAATCTCTCCCTGAAAGGGAAAGAATCTGGGATCTAGCTTTTATAATTAATGAGATATAATTTCAGGATAGATTGTTATAGTTTTACCACTGATATGATATAAAGACCTACTCTAAGATTAGTAGACTGTCTGCTACCTTTTGATCCCATTGAAAAATAATACCATAAAGTTGGGGGTTTTCTCCTAAAACGGCAAATAAAAAATGTAAATCAGGATTGAATCTGTGTGCTTGGTGGGATTGGATGGCTATTAACACTTAGTCCAGAGCTGCTTAGGCTTCTTTAGGTTATATCATTGGTAAATTTAGAGCAGTATCTCCTTTTAATAGGTTGAATAAAGGGGCTAGATCTTGATTTGTAATTCCTAATAAGGGATGAACCCAAGTGATAGTTTCCAAGAGCTGATGCATATCATTGAGTGTCTTTGGGTTGTCTTGTAGTTGAATTAATTGGGGTGTTACTGTCTGCTCGGTACCCAAGGTACTTCCACGGGCGAAGCTGTTGTACCTTTTCCTCAGATACAATGAATCCAGCATCCTGCACAGCTGAGATGACCTCATCAGAGGTGGTCTTTACAGATGAGTCATCCTCATATGCTACAAAGATGTCATTCATATAGTGCAGGATGATGGACTGTGGGTATTTAAGGCAGACAGGAGAAGGGACTTTTGCCACATACCACTGGCAAATTGTTGGTGAATTTTTCATACCTTGCAGTAAGACTGTCTATGGAGAAAACAAATTGTGGTTTGTTGTCCAATTGTAGTGGGATTTTAAAAAATCAATCTTTTAAATCAATAATGGTTAATTTCCGGTGTTTGCCAAGTGTTAATACACAAGACACTGTTCTATTTGTCCTTAATTTCCACTTATTTTATAATTTTTCTGCTGACAAATCTTATGGCTGCTGCTTAGCTCTAATTGCAGTTCTGCTGTCCCTGAGGCCTGCCTTTTGCAGCTTTCCCAAAACACTCTGATTTTAAGAATTGCCACATATCAACAGTTCTAGAGTGACAAATTTTTATATTTATAAGGGCCACTCATCCACCAATATGGGTTTGTTTGATGTCCAAGTTTTATGGTGTTGTGCTCATCAGAGGCCATGCTAAAAATTTGTCTCCAGCCTCAATCCTCATTGAGAGAATGTCTCTCCCCCATAAGATTATGGGAGCTTTCACCACAAATGGTTTGGTGGTGGTGACATGACCCTCAGGTCCTTCAAAACTGACAGGATGGAGACTACAGAAGCTGTCACTGTGGCCCCCAATATCTGATAAGGTATCAAAGATGGTACCAAAGTTCAGTTGGTGGGACAATAGGACCCAGAAATTACCATCACGTCAGCTCTGATGTCAATAAGTCCGCTGAGGGTGATCGTTTTGCCAAGATGTTTTAGGACACAAGTGAGCAGTGGTCATCCATTGCTTATCCTTCTAGGCCAGGCAATGAAAGAGTCACTCTCTTTAGAGTCACCACTAGAGAGTGACTCTTTCATTTCCTGGACCAGAGTCACTCACAGTCTGGTTCTGGCAAAAGGAAAGCTTGCACAATAATTAGTCCCTTTGGCATGATACAAGGGGGATCAGTACACCTAGCGAGTACTGTTATTTCTTGGGATTATGTCTTTAATAGAATGGAAGGCAGAACATAGAATCCTTTGGCATTTGTCCTATTTATTTCCTTATTCAAGAACTCATGTGGCTGTTGTTCTGGGCCTAATTGTTGGGATTCATAAAATTAGAGGGTTTTGAGAAAGTGGTAAAAAAGACAGGCCTCAGACAGCAGATTTGTGAACATTGCTAATACAGCAAAAAGTTTTCTAAGCAGTAGAGCAGACGTGAGAAATAGAACAATATGCCCCTGTGATTTGCCCTTATAAGTTGCAACAAGTTTATTTAATGTATATCTTTAGAAGGTTAGTATGAATGAGTCTCTGTGCTTTGTCTCTCATAAACGAGCCATTGTGTTAGAAAATAAGTCCCTATTGTGTTAACTACCGTTACGTGTGTTTCATATGATTGCACAGAATTATTGTCAATATGTTTTGCGCTATGTGTGATTGGCTGAAACTTAGGCTGAGATGGTTTTATGCTACCCTGTAATGTGACGTTTCCTTGGCATTCCATTGGAATCAGTGAGCTGTAAACATATCCTGTCTCCATTGTCCTAACAATGTACTGAGACTGATGTTTGAAATAAACAGCTCACGACCTTGATTCAGAGTGTCCTGTTCCCATTTGTGGCTGTATATAGTGTGCTGACGGCACTTATCATCCTGTAGAGATGACATGATGAACAGTGGTTGTGAGAATTACTGACTGGGCAGTTCCAGACAGGAACCTGTGGGCATTGTGGCAGGGAGGTCGGAGAAGAGCTGCTGCAGTTCTCAACGTGCTGGTCATTGATGATCTCTGACATGGGCAACAGGGGTGCTTGTGTCTTCATGTGCTGCTGGCTTGTGCTCTGATGACAGTTTCCTGACTGGTGACAGCAACATCTCTGAGTCTATATAACCTGTTAGTCCTGTGACAATGCCCTTTGAATCCACAGTGTCTTGGAAAGGCCTTCATTTTGATTTGGGCACTTTGGCAAAGTGTCCCTTCTTATCACAATTGTGGTGAGGTCTCAGTTTTTCATCTTGTGACTCTTTGGAGTTCTGCTGAAAGGTGGTTAGGGCTTCAGCAAGAACCTGGGATTGCAATACTACAGTGTGTTCAGCACTGGCTAAGCGGTTGCGTGCATCAATCATTTTAGTGATGGTAGGCTCAGGCTCTGGTGGAAGTTGCACAACAGCTTTTTACATTCCAGGTTGGTGGTCGCCACTGCTAGACATTTTAGTAGTTCCTCCCTTGACTATCTATAATAATTTATTTGTCTAGAGACAGTTTAAGCTAATCTAAAGATTTTATATCCGGCTCATTAGGGCCTTGCCTAATGTCTGTGAAGTCTCAATTCGGTTTGTTATCATCCGGAACTATTGGGACACACTAGACAGATTATGGACTTTGGACCTGGTTAGCATAAGAGGCTCGACGATTAGGATACTTCAGCAAGAACAAACAGCTTTGAAGATTGCAAGAAGATTAAATCAGACTAACTTACCGGAAAAAGAAAATTACATCAAACTCCACAAGCAAGAGATGTTGTAAAATGTGTAAATTTGTTGATGATTTGTGATGATTAACCCAATCATCATAATAAAACATTACTAGCCTTCCCAAAATACTATATAAGCATTTGTATCCCACAATAAATTTGGATTCTTTGGCCATCTCAAAATCTTCCCTGTTGCTCCAGTCACTGATACAGTACTTGTGGTAATGTTTTTCTAGCCACATCCTTGTTGTTGTTAAGGATGGGCCTGGAAAGGTTTTCTACTCACCAATCTGGATATGTGTGAGTCCCTTCTCCTACCAGGTGGTCAATGCTGCCCTTCTTTGGTCTCCCACATAGTCTCTCAATAGTTGGTTTAACGAGCTTTTCCATTCCAGTCCCCATAGGGAGTATTCGGTCAAGGGCAATAACATGGTCGCTTATCATGTGGGGTCAGCACATGTGCAGAGAAGGTTATGTATTCCTGTGGTAGACTGTTATTTTGCAGTTTGTTCTTCTGTACTATTCCTTGTTATAAGTTTGTAATGGTTCATTCCTTGTACCCCATTTGGCTTCCCTGATGGTTCAGTCCTGAGTTGTTTATCCCAAGATTTTCCTGCCAAGTGTCTGTCAATCCCTCTGTCAGTCTCCTTGTACCTCCCTTGTTATTACAGCAACCTGTGGTGGTTCGCTGGGGGTGAGAGAAAGAGGAGAATCTTGTTTCTTGATCAGAAGGCTGGATTTATTGATATATGATATATTATACATTATAACTATACTAAATAGAATAAAGAGAGAAGTTTGCAGATGCTGCTAGCTAAGAATAGAAAAAGAAAGAATCTTTTCTTTGCGTCCAGGGACTCTGTCCCCAGCTTGCTCCTGTGATTGGCCTTTAATTATAAACATGGGAACATGAACCAACCACAAGTGCATCCTATTGCATTTCACAGCAGCTGATAACAATTGTTTACATTCTCTTTCTGGGGGCCCTTGCTTCCCAGAAAACGAACAAGTCCCAAAGAAAGGATTTCTGTGAAAAAATGTCTGCGACACCCTTGTTCCCTTGTCTTGCCCTTGTCTGTCAAAGCTAGCACACCCTTTTTACTCTGGAATATTTCCCATCCTTCATCAGTTCCTCGAAGTAATTGAATTGTAAGGTTTGCTCCTTCCCCTTGTTGGCTTCTATTGGATAGCACTTACCCTGCACCCCTGCCCTAATGCCTTCCTATTGGTGAAAAGATGTCTCCTCCCCTTATTTCCCCCCTTCCTTAAAAGCAGTTATTTTGCCTTCAGTTGACGTTACTTTTCCCTGACTCGCCTGGGGAAATAAACTTCCTTGGAACTCAAACAAGTGATCACTCCCTACTCCTTTGCCTTGGTTCTTTGTACTGTGCTGCTGCTGTGCCACCCATGCCACAGCTGACAGCTGCAAGGAGCTATGAGTCCCTGTACACACCGCCACCTGAGAAAGTCTCCACACAGATCCAGAGGCAGCCCCTCTCAAGACCGAGTCGGTCTCAGGGAGTGAGCGGCTGGAGAACATCTCCCAGTGACCGCAGCAACACAGTGTCATATTCCCTTGCAACTGATCTTTTCCCATGGATCTTTATTGGACTCCAGTAAGCGGAGGTCCTCCTCCAATGATGAGGAAGAGGAAGAATCACCCAACACCACAAATACCCTTTTGTTATGTTGGCATTTGTTATATGGCCTTGAAAATTTCAGGTAAGCCTTTGCCTAGGCTTGATGCCTTGATGCCACTGACCTGGGGACCGCTGTCTTGGAGGCAGGCCCCTCCGGAACCCAGGCAGGCAGGGTTCCAGCCTCATCAGAAGGAATGGGGCCTTTTGAGTTATTTCTGATGGTAGCAGAGGCCCAAGGTGCAAAGGGGATGTCACGAGGTGGAGAGGGTGGAGTTGGAGGCAATGCCAAGAAAGGGACCTCCTGAAAGGACCAACAAATCAACTGGAAGGTGTATTATTAGCAGAAGAGGGACAAAGAGAATGCGAGGAGAAAGGCAGGAGGGAGTGGGAGAGATCTAAGACGGCCTGCACAGTGTCATCTTGGGCCTTAGATGGAGGAGTTGGAGGTGGACACAGGGCAGCAGAGTCATTGGCTGAACCAATATTCCATCTGAGCCCACCATAGTCATATACTTTACCAGCAATCTTGGCCCTGTATCTACCTCTGGGACAGTCCAAGGAGCAAGAGGGATAGGAAGAAAGGGTAGCAATCCTAGGCTGTTCTGAATTGCTCGATTTTTACTCCTTGTCTTACTTTTCTGATTTTAATGGTTCCAGAATATTATAAGTGATTTTCAAGCAGAGCTGTCTCTTTTAGATGCTGAATTATACAATTTAACACCTAACAAATCCAAAAATGCTGATGTTGTAACATCAGGCACAGTAGCATCATAAGAATTTTTGAAAGCTTATTTAATTATTTTTCAATTCTCACTTCTCAAACTTCTTTCCCTGGGATACTAATTTGAACTTAAAAAGACGATAGACATCTCTTTCTTTTACAGACATCTGCAAGCCCATCTTTA
Source organism: Melospiza melodia melodia (assembly GCF_035770615.1). Classification (NCBI taxonomy): domain Eukaryota; kingdom Metazoa; phylum Chordata; class Aves; order Passeriformes; family Passerellidae; genus Melospiza; species Melospiza melodia. The sequence goes on from NC_086226.1 coordinate 22,023,970, forward strand.
GAAAACTAAAGCATGGCTTTTCAAAGATACTGGCATTCTCTTGGAGGTTATCAGGAAACTCCAGGGACCCTATAATGTGTAACTAAAAAATAACATCCAGGTGATGGGGCAGACATCTCCCTTCTCTTACCTTCTTTACGCCACAGGTCTTCCTGCTGTCCTTTGCAGAGAACTTCCCCAGTTGGTGGGGCTGCTCTCCCCTGAACACCCAAGCCACCAAAGTTGCTGAAGTCCTCATCCAGTTGCCAGGCTTGATGTGGATTATGACAAGGGCGATCCAAAAATTAGTGAGACGGGTAGGGCCTAATTGGCTAAAGGGACTTCTGCTGATATTCCCAACAGATCCCCTGAATATCAGGGGTTCAGGTGTCACGTGTGGTGCACTGGGCCTGGATGGTATAGCTGATGGTCACTTTAGGACTATCAACTTTATAAAGTCCACATGGTGAATAAACAAAGAGACTGGCATGATTTAGTGACCCAAAAATAAAAGAGAGCTGTAATTAGTAAAAAAGCAAGCAAATAATCTGAACAGTCGTATGGGGTGTGCTAAAAAGGCAAGAGTCTGGGTAGGTTCAGTAACATATATAAGGTATGTTAGGGACAGAATCTGAGCGATAGGGTACAATTGAGTGTTAGGAATATTAAAATCAATGCACCACACTTAGGCTAATAATGGAACAGGCAACAAAGAACTTTCTAGATATGTTAACATAAGAATTCCCAGGTGCAATGAGGGTGAGATTTTTTTGCTCACAATAACTAAGGGGATTTATCCCACACCCTTAGGCTAAAGCTTTCATTCTGCTCAACCCCATCAAGGAACTACAGATTAGACACAACTAAAGAGGCTGTCCTTAATTTGAATTCTTAGGGGCAAACTGGTTGATTTATAATTCAAGCAGTTTCCAGAGATGACAAAAGCGCAATAGAAGTTATAAAACCTTGGAAACTTATTTTTTATTTGATTAAACTGTTAAATACTGGGACACATGGCAAAGACTGTGTTGTGGAGGAGTTAGTGGGGGTGTTGGTCACCCTTCCAAGCCTTCAGAGGATGCAGATGGAGGAAATAGCCACTCCACATGGCCCTAAATGCATCCCCTGCGCCAGCCCCATACCCTGCAGAGCTACTTTCCACACCCCCCCAGTCATGAAGTGGGGCCCTAGTGCATGGTGAGATCGAGGGCAGCAGTGGAGCCCCAAGTGGCATCAATGCCACCGTGGCCACCAGGGCCCTGACAGTAGGTATAACCGCATCAAGTAACAAAGGTGTTTCTGCATGGGGATGCTGCGCAGCACTGAAACACGCTGTACTTGCACCATGGGGATACCTCCTGGAGCCAGATGCCCTGTACCCACATCTAGTGTCAGTGGCTACGTGGAGCTGCCTGTCCCACGTTGTAGAGCGCCACCATCTTGGCTGGGCAGCCAGTGACCGTGACACAGCTCCATGGAGTCCCGAGACCACCCCACTGCCACCAGGAGTGGCGCCTGATCAAGCACCTTATCACCATGGAAACACCCAGACTGCCCTTGCCTGGAGCTAGTTGACTCAACCCATAAACCGTGCCCACAGTCTCAACTCTGCTGCCTTCAGAGTGGGGCCTGAGATGATGTCACTACAAATGCCCATATGCCAAGCCTATGTCACATCCAGAAATGCATAGGAACCAGGACATCCCAGCACTGTAGGATATGGGGTTATAATTATTAAGGTTCTAAGACTTATACTCACAAGAACACCCCATGGGAAAGGCACAGCTGCAGATTGGACAGTTGGAAGTCAGTTAAGGAGTGAGAGGCAGTTATGAGGAGAAAGTCAGTTAGAACTGAGATTGTGATTGGCTAGAGGAATGTGTGGACAGTGTATGAGCAGGAAGCTGATTAAATGATAGGACACATGGATGGTGGCATGGTAGCTGAGATAGCCAATGGGTGCCCTCTGTCTCTTAAGTTCTGTTAGGGCTCGGTGTGCTTTTAGTTATGTCAGGTTAAAATTAAAGGTATAAAAAGGGGCTGATTTCTACAATAAAGCAATCTCCTTTGGATGCATAAGGGGGTCTTGTGTTGCTTTGTTCCCCCACTGCTACAAATGGCTGGCCTAGTCAGGGATCTATAAAGATAGTTCAGGGTGTACATCTTCTCTGGTAGCAGCTCTCACGGGGTCAAGGAAGTGGCTGGGAAGAGTCCACGAAAATGATCTGGGGAAGGATCCAGGAAATGGATCCAAGAAAAGGATCTGGAAAGAGTTCAGGAAGGAGCTCCAGAATTTGGGAAAGAACTCAGAAACTAAAAGGGCACGCACCTCACAAGAAGAGTGAGCTGTGTGCCAGGTCAGGCAGCTCCTACATCAGCAACCTAGTAATGTGGCTGATGTGAAACTAAGCACCCTGCCGGACTGGGTGTCCAATCAATTTAAAGGTTTTCCCTTTAGTGGACCTCTTTGATTAGAAACCTGGCAAGCAATAGGCCAGAGACTTTTTGATATCACCGGGGACAACAATGCAGAAGCTTGCATACACCTTGCTACATGGGTAACAATCATGGCAGCTATTAAAGGAAGTCACTCGAATGTCGGCCACTACACGGCTGCGGAAATTAATTCCCCTGAACCCTCAGTGCCACCAGAACCTGTATACAACCCCGAGTGTAATCCAAACAACCACAGATCTCGGGGTAAGAATCTTTTACCCCGAGATCAACCCAGGCCCCACAGGAGTGCCACACCCCAATAAAAATCCCTGTGCAGTTGGACCCCTCAGCACAGAGTTCTTTTACCCTGATAAAAATTCCTGCACAGCTGGCCCTCTCAGAGTGGAACTCTCGCATTGTGAGCAGGCGGCAGACTTGCTCCCTGCCCCAGATGGCCATGCAGCAGTCCATCATTGGAAAAAATGTCAGGAAGCTGTCAGGAAGTAGGGCGACTTGGTGCTCATTGCGGCCTGCCCAGTAATATATGCCCCAGACCAATAGCTAGTGGGTCAAGAACTAGATTATAAAGTAAATAAAGAACCGAGAGCAATAATTTAAAGAAGCAGCTTATCCTCCCATCACACACTAGAATCCATCACACATAGAATCTGTCAGCACTGCATATGTCCTTATACCCCATGACTAGAAGAGCATAATGGTTTTAACAGTGACGCAGTTTACAGACTGGCTGATTATTGAGAGCTGTGTACAACTCGAGTGGAAGCACTGCAATAAAGAAATCCACCAACTGCTGTTGCACAGCTGACCAGAAAGGGTGCTTTTGCAGCCCTTCAGTGCAAGCAGGCTACCTGTGTGAAGCATATGATATCATCACTCACCTAGCCCTGCAGGCTCTGCAGCAACTCCTGGGGATGGGTATATTTCTAACCTGTTTTTTGGTAAGATTTTACACGGTCCAACAGAGTGGTTCATGCAGTTCTTGGTTAGACTGCAAGCCGCAGTCTCTCGACAAGTCAACAGTAATGAGGCCACAGTTATTCTGTTATGGCAGCTTGCTTTTACAAATGCAAATGAAGACTATAGAAAAGCATTCTTGTTGTCCACAATCCACATACTTGTAACAAAGCAGATATGGTTAGAAATATGTCAAAATATGGGAACTACTGCTTATAATAGTAACTCTCTGGCAGCAGCTTTAACTACACACTTCCTGCTTCCAGACAGGTGGGCAGGGGGTCGTCTTAAATGTGGTTTGATGGATCATTTTAAAAGGGAGTGCTCTCATCAAAGGGACAGGATAAAAATATCACCTAGAGATTGTCCCAGGTGTGGAAGGGGAAAGCACTGGGCTGTTGACTGACGTAGCCAATACCCTGTAAAAGGAAAGGCTACACAGCCCGGAAACTTCCAGAGGTGGGTAGGTCTGCGCGCTCTGGAGAATCAGAAAAATGCAAGACAAAACATTTGGCAGGCCAACTCCTGCCTACAGCCTCGGGCAGTGCCTAGAGGATGGGCTGTACCTTGCCTCTAGAGGATGGGCGGGACCTTGCCTCTAGAGAATCCATAACTCTAAAGCCATCTTCAGTACATTTGACTCCTACTGGAGTTGGGGACCCCTTGGTAATAACACATGATTAATGCATAAGGAATGCATAAGGCATTCCTCCGCCACCAGGTTCAGACTTTTTGTACTGTCCAGAGTTACAGATTCAGATTATGAGGGTGAAATACTGATTATGTTATGGACTTCAATGCCACCCTGCTTTATACTACAGCTTATTCTCTTCTCTAACAAAACTCCTAGTGGCAAGGGCAAATGTGGCACAAATAACTTTGATAGCAGAGGTCAGCCACAAATTTTCTGGACAAGTTATATTACAACAGCTCAACCAACTTTAGCATGTACTACACATGGTAAAAAATTCAAAGCTCTTGTTGATACTGGAGCTGATGTCTATTATTAAAAGCAATGAATGGCCTAGTGGTTGGCCCACAATCAGCCCCACATCAACCCTAATTGGGATAGAAGGAAGGCAGCACCCTAAACAAAGTGCCCACTTTTGGCATGCCCTTGGCCCTGGTGGGCAAACTGTCCAGATTTCCCCATTCCTTGCCTCTATACTGTGGGATCTCAGCACCTCAGGACTGATGTGCAGAGTGACCGAGACCACCCTTGGGGGGCTCGGGAGTCCTGGAATGTTGCCAGAAGTGTCTGGTGGCTGGACTTTGATCCTACACAGGAGACGACACCTGTAGGAGGATGGGAGGATTTCACTGAGGTGAATGGTGAAGGGATAAGTTAATTAGAGAGTGAAACACAGGGTTTAAGATTTCTGTACAGGGGGGTCTAAAGAAGTAAGATGGAGGAATTGGGGCGTGTCCTGTTCTTCTTCTTCTTCTTCTTGGCCTCCATCTTCTGTGGTGATGTTGGCACTTTGGGATTGGTTATTACTAAAAGTGCACTGGTTAATAAGGGTAAAAGGTATTGGGGAAAAATGATAAATATTGTATACGTAATTTCGAGTATAAAGATAGGTGACCGCCCCGGGGGCTCTCAGAGTGTGCTCATGGCTGGCTGCTGTGCAGACCTCTGTTGGGCCAAGAGAAAATCTTTTAGATAAACAATTAATAAACACCGAGACCGAGAAAAGATCTGAAGCCTCTTCTCGTCCTTTGAAGCGCGGGCTGTCCAAGGCCACCCCGGGCCTTTCCAGGTCACCTAAACAGCCGAGAAACCGACACTATACCATGCACATTATGGGGAAGAGATGTTCTGGGACAATTTGGGACAACCATGAAAATAGATTCAACCTCACTATAGGGCCTTTTTCATAGGGGTCATTGACCAGCTGTTCCAAAATGAAGTACTGCATGTATGTAAACTCAAATGGCAGACTGAAGACCTTGTATGGGTCAACCAATGGCCCCTACAAAAGGAACAGCTACTAAATTTAAAATAGTTTGTGGAAGAGCAGTTGTCACTAGGCCATATCTGTCCATCTTCTGGCCCCTGGAACACCTCTATATTCTGCATACCTAAGCCACAGTTGCAAGTGGCAGCTTTTACAGGATCTATGGGCAATAAATGCAATTATTGAACTTATGGGGGCTTTGCAACCTGGGTTTCCATCACGCATAATGATTTTCTCCTCAACTGGTCCTTGGTGGTTTTAGACCTAAAAGATTGGTTATTTACCATCCCTCTACATCCCGATGATGCACTTTGGTTTGCTTTCTTACTGCCTACTTTCAATCATGCAGAACCAATGAAGAGATTTCAATGGACTGTTTTGGCATATGGCATGTGTAACAATCCACCAAAGTGTAGTTTTTGCTTGCCCTGCAGCCTGTCCTTCATAAATTTTCTGCTGCAACCATATACCATTATATGGATGACATTCTACTCACAGCTCATGATCAATCCACTTTATGTTCTATTCAGGTAGCTGTCATGCAGGCAATTCAAAACGCAGGACTCATTGTGGCACCTGAAAGGGTGCAGCTTGAGTCTCCATGGCATTATCTAAGAAGGAGAATTATTCAGCAGACCATCAGCCCTCAGCATTTAAGGCTTTGTGTTAAGGAAACCCTAACTTTAAATGAATTGCAGAAACTGCTAGGTTCTTTAAATTGATTATGTCCTGGTTTGGGTGTGTCTATGGAGCTTTTAAACCTTTTATTTTACTTACTCAGAGGACATTTGCATTTGCTTTAACAATGGACCCCAGAAGCTAAAACTGCCTTTGCACACTGTGCAATAGAAAACCAAAAGAATTGGAAATGGGATCCTGAAGAATCTGTGTACCTTGTTAATTGCTAGCGAATTTCAACCTTCAGCTGTTCTATTCCAATGGTTTGTTAATGATAAAGACCCTTTGCATGTGTTAGAATGGTTATTCTTACCTCACACAACAACAAAAACTGTATGGACTGTTAAATGATATGTTGTCTTTTTAGTTAAGAAAGGTAGAGAGCAATTACAAACTCTCAACAGCCAGGATCCGCATACCATCTACATACCTCCAAGTAAAGACAATTTGGCATGGTTGCTATCAGAGGACACTAACTTTCAAATCACACTTGCAAATTTTTCTTGACAAATGGGCAAAAATGGTTAACCTCTGTCTGTACGCAAAGCCTCGCTGCAGCATGACATCTGTCAATTGAGCCACTGTTTTTACAGATGCATCCGGCAAAACCAACAAAGCTGCAGTAATTTGGCATGATGGTGATTCTGCCTAGTGGCATAAAAGGGTGCTCATGTTAAAGGATGCCTCTGTGCAATTTGTTGGTATGCCTTTCAGTTATTTTCACAGGAGCCATTTAACATCAAAACTGATTTTCATATGCTGCTGATGTTGTGATTCATTTAGAATTTTCCTATTTAAAACATGTTAATAACCTTCTTTTGTTTAAAGAGTTAAGAACATTGTGGGCTTTAGCTAACAGCTGGCATCATTATCTTTATGTATTGCATATCCATTCCCACTCAGGTTTACCTGGGCCTCTTACAGAGGGTAACAACTATGTAGACATTACTGCAATAACAGATGCAGTACGTAATACCTTTGAGCAGGCCAAATTATCTCAATACTTTATGAACCAAAATGCTCATTCTCTTTGTAAGCAATTTCAATTGACATCCTCACAGCCTCTTGATATTCTGTTGTCTTGTCCCTCCTCTTGCAGAGTTGCCCTTGCCCCTTTAGCAGAGAGTACTAACCTCTGAGGCTTAACAGCTAAGTCAATTTGGCAAACTGATGTTACCCACATATCAGAATTTGGTCACTTAAAATAGATTCATGTTTCCATTGACAGTTATTCCCATTTTCTAATGGCAACTGCTCACACCAGAAAGAAGGCTGGTGATGCTATCACCTGGTTCACCTGTTTTGCCACCCCAGGCCTTCCCCATACCATCAAAATGGACAGTGGACCTGCCTATACCTCAGAACAATGTTATAATTTCTTGCAACAATGGAGTGTGTCTCATCATACTCATCCACAGGTCAAGCTAGGGTTGAGCATTCCCATAAAACCTTAAAATCCATGCTTGAAAAACAAAGAGGCGGGGAGTTGGGGTCCCTTCATGAAAGACTTGCTAAGGCCTTGTATGTTCTCAGTTTTTTAAATCACGATGAGACAGGATGAACTGCATGTGAAAGGCAGTATCCTTTCAACACAAAGGCTCATTTGAAACCTCCTGTGATGGTAAAGGATTTGCTGACTGGAGAATGGGAAGGACCACTGGCCTTGGTGACATGGGGAAGACAATATGCCTGCCTCTCCACGTGCCATCATGTGCAGTGGATGCCATCATGGTGTGTGCAGCCTTTTGTCACAGCATCTTGAATTGATGTGCATATAGTTACTATGTTATAAGCCCATATTACAGTTTTTGAACAGTTGTTATAGTTATTATTGTTATCACTGTTATTAATGTCTTAGGAGTTGTTTAGGTTTTTCCTAGTAGGTATTCAGTACTTAACAAAAACAGATATGGGGTTATTATTATTAAATAAGGTTGATGCTCACCAGAAGGCCCCATGGGAAAGGCACAGCTGCAAGCTGGGTGCCTGGAAGTTGCTTGAGGGGTGAGAGGCCCCCTTATGAGTGAGGAAAGAGTCAGTTGAAATTGAGACTGTTATTGGCTGGAGGAATGTGCGGACAATGTATGAGCAGGAACCTGATTGCATGGTAGGACGTGTTCACAGCAGCATGTCACCTAAGCCTTCCAATGGGTGCCTTCTGTCAAGTTCTGTTAAGTCTCAGTTTGCTTTCAGTTATGTCAGGTTAAAACTAAAAGTAAAAAAAAGGGCCAATTTTTAAAATAAAGCAGGCTCCATCACCACTCCTATTAGACACCATCCCAGCGCATATTAACTTAACACTATGAACCACAATGAAGGCTGCAAATGTGTACTCCACCCACATGTAGTCAAGCTTAAAACAAAAACCAAAAAACTTATACTCACATAAACTTCCATACATATATGCATAAGAGTTTTTAACCTGTACTACAATATTTATTGTTATTGTTAATTTGCATCCTACAAAAATTATTAGTCAAAAGGTACCACAGTGGTGACTCGAAAAGGAAGAGCTAAACACCCTCAACTGGATTAAACCCTATCCAAAATTAATCAACTCACAATTTACACTCTTATTTGACCTCCTAAAACATGATCCTAACTTAACTTTCCCCAGAAAGTTAACCCCAGAAGAAAAAACTGCTCCCAAAACAGTAGAGCAAGCTACCCTCAAAACAGACCCTGAAAACTGCTTACATTTCACTGAAAGTATGACATTTCCTACAGCTCTGGGGAGTGTCACGCCACACTGGTATTCCCAAATGAGCAACAGGACAAGCCATCATGGAAAGAACACATAACACTTTAAAATGTAAACTTGAAAAACAAAAGAGAGGAATGTGTGGTAAGACCCCACAGGATTGTGTTATCACTTAACAGCTCCTTGAAGTGAGTGCTGCAATTTCAATCTGTACATGGAACCCATGGCTGGCTGGCAAAGCTAGGTTTGTCAAATTAATTAAAGGGCCTCATTCAAATTAGACTCGTGCTGTGTGTCATCTTGCCTGCAAAGGGCCCTTGCAGGTAAGATAAGAGAGAACATTCTTTGCATTTTTTAATAAAGGGAAAAAAAGGTGAATTGTCACAGCAGAGCTAGTCTGTAGCTGAACAAGATATATCTGGGCATAACTAATCCAATTTTGCTGACCTTGTTCATTCTAGAAAAGAGGTAAAAAAGACCTCTGCCAACCCTGTTCAAGCTTAGATGCAGATACACCACTAGCCAGAGAGCTGGGTGGAGAGAGGTCCCATCCAATCAGGAGACTGAAATGCCCTATAAAAAGAGCAGCCATATTAAACTCATTGCTGTTTGCTGAGGACTCTTGGTATTGTGTCGTGTGTCTGTCTCCAACCCACAACCCACATAACACCTAAATTCATTAGCATTTACACTGCTCAAAAAAACCTACCTCAAAAATTCCTGAATATGATCTAAGAAACAAATACTCTTTCTATTTGCAGTTCTTTGAAGGTATTCTCTTCATTTGCAAATGAAAATCATATGCAGCATACTGGAAGTTAATTCCCCCAGTCCTATGTCATTACACATGCTACTGTCAGGGTGATCTAGTGTTTATTTCCATATATGAAGTTTCAGACATCCAAGTAAATATTATGTAGGTGCCCTATAAAGTTTGTCAAAAAGCTAAGACATCAAATCCCGGTCAAAACCTGGAGAATGGAGGGAACAGGGGGTGTGCAGAGATACCGGGAGATTGTGGCTTAGGGAGGGGGCTGGGCACAGCTTCTAGCTCTGACTCTGTCAGCACCTGAAGGAAGACAGACTGTGGTCACTGTGGGGAGAATTCACCACCACTGCGAGGGTCTGTCTCCTGCTGCCTTCTCCTACCAAGGATGGTCAGACCTGCAGCTTGGGAAAAGGAGTTTCGCTGCCACCACGATAACCCAGCAGTGAACCTTTCTTCTGCTGCTGGGCCCTGCGTCCCCCTGCCCTACCAGGGCATCCCACAGGTTCCAGCTATTTGCCATGGAGTTTTGACACATTCTCATCCACTGCCCTGGGATTTCTGCTCATCCCTGCCATTCCAGCCTGCTGCTTCAAAGAATCCTCATGGGGTACCAAGATTGGCTACCCCAGGGGTTTGAAAAGCAAAACTTCTCTTCCATGCCTCACCATCTCAGCCGAACTGCCATAGCCACGTGCTCGCTGAGCCTGCGCCAGGGCACCACCTGCAGCCACGTGGGGATCACTGCACCTGCCCTGCCTGCCAGGAGCCAGCAGTGCCCCTGCCAGCTGCAACCATAACCACACCAAAGGGGAAAGTGCCACAGCCAAAAAGGCTGGGACTGTCTTCCTGGTTCTATTTTTTGTTAACACCATAGTTATTGTTGTTTTTTTGCTTTATTATACATACTCATAAAGAACTGTTACTCCTATTGCCATATCTTTGCCTGAGAGCCCCTTAATTTCAAAATTCTAGTAATTCGGGGGGGGGGGGGGGGGGGGGTGTTTACATTCTCCATTCTATGGAAGGCTTTTCTGCCTTCCCTAGAAGACACCTGTCTTGTAAATCAAGAGACTAATATACCAAGAGTAGATATTTTGAGAGTTTTATTCCCTGAACTATTCCTGAAAGAAGGTGGTGCTTCTAGGTAAAAATATCATATTTTCCAGCATTAAAAACCTGATCTATCAGTCTCATGTATATCAAGAAACACTTGTTCTAGAATCCTTTATTTGGACTCCACTGCTAAGAAAGGTTTTGTACTGAGAACTGGGAGGACTAATTATGTCATAGAATTCAGCTTTTTTTCAGATTTAGAAAAATTTGTTTGTGTCTGAACAGCTCAAATTAAAAGATCATTTAGTACCAGCTAATAGTATCTACAAACTTCAAATTCCTATGAGTATTTATTTACTCTTTTTTATGCTTCTGTCATCTGCTTCTGCCTTGCATGAAAAAAAAGGTGTGACAATCTTTAATGAAATATGTTCATTACTAATTTGCTATACTGACAGGATAGACAGTAATTCCGCCTCCAGAAATATCATTGTATCAAATAAAATGAATAATCATGCTTGAGGAAGATAGATTGTTTTCAGAATAAAGGTAAATTATAGATGAAATTGAAATGAGTACCTTGCAAACAGACCTGCATATGTGAAGAGACACTCCATTGCCCACAAGGAAGCAGAGCGGCATGGACCCGGAAGTAACTATAAACATGCAGCTTAGTGCAGGACAGCACAGCCTGAGATGACTCACATGAAGAAGAATCATTTTGCTTCATTGATCAGCTCTATGACTGAAATGTACTAGCAATATTAAATAGACATAAAATAGTAGAACTATACTAGGGAACAGTAGGCAACCCAAATCTCTCTCTCTCACACACACACATACATGCACAGAATGAGTCAGATGGAAAAGAACCACGATAGGTCATCTAGTCCAACCTCCCTGCTCATCTAGTCCAACCTCCCTGCTCAAGCAGGGCCACCCCAGAGCACATGGCACTGGACTGTGTCCAGACTGTTTTTGAATATCTCCAGTGACGGAGACTCCACAACCTCTCTGAGCAATCTGTGCCAATGCTCGGTCACAGGCACAATAAAGTTCTTCTCCACACTCAAGTAGAACCCTTGTGTTCCAGTTTCAGTCCACCTGGAAAGGTTAGGTCAAATAGGAGATAAAAAGCTTTCATGGTTTTTTAAGTAGATTCCAAATGCGTAACTGTGTCTTTCAGCATTGCCAGAACATCATCTACACTCATTGTTGCAGACATCTTTTCATTAAAATCCTTTCATTAGGATTTTTCCCGCTGAAGCTGAGAAGTTTCAGCAACGAAGTGTAAGCAATGGTTATCTGCTGCTGTGGAATGCAACAGGTGGATCCGTGATTGGTCTCCTGTAGATGTTTGGATTTACTGACCACTCACAGCAGAGCTGAGTCTCGCTCTCTGCCAGGAGACAGATCTTTGTTATTCATTCTTTTCTATTCTTAGCTTAGCTAGCCTTCTGAGAACTTTTATGTCCATTTCTTTTTAGTATAGTCATATGTTATATATATATAAAATAAAATAATAAATCAAGTCATGGAATCAACATTCTCGTCTCTCTCTCATCCTGCAAACCCTTGTGACCACGGTCACAACTCATTAGCAAATTTCTCCCTAACAGCGTTTGATCCAGCTGTCATAGACCACAGCTTATAGATATCTCCAGTTCATGTGGCTTATGTCTGCCCAGATGTAATTCTTCATTATATAGATCTACACATAGATATCATAGTTCCTATCTCCTGTTTTTACCACTGCATTCTTCTATGGGAGTTATTTCTGCAGGGATTCCAGAGGGGATTAATGAACTACACCTTTAATTCCAGGTCACAGGTCTCAAACCCCTGCATTATTGAATTCTGCTTATCTGTCTGTCTCTCTCTCAATCTCTGTCTATCTATCTATCTATCTATCTATCTATCTATCTATCTATCTATCTATCTATCTATCTATCTATCTATCTATCTATCTATCTATCTCTATGTCTACAAATATATATCTATATATAAGAGATATGTACATTGAGAGTTTTTTTCCCCTTCCAGTAATGTAAATGACAAGCAGCATGAAAAAAGACAACTTCACAACTTGGAACTATTCACAAAACAGTGATACAGATAGTCCAAGCCTTACAGCACATTAAGTCTGGGCTAATATCAAATGTAATTTATTGCTTTATTTGATTAGTTTAATTTCAGAATAATTTATTAAATAGCTAATGGTTGATGGATAATAGAATTCCTTGGAGGGATTTAATCTTCAAAATTCAAGTGGTTTTTTACTTTTAATTGAGAACAAACTGACACTGTTTCAGTACTTTATCTCAATACCTAATGTCTAGAATCCATTACTCATGTAAATATTTGCACACTTAAATTGATTCCTTCATGTGATTCTGTATATTTTCCTGAAATTTACTCTTTAAAAAATGCTTTGATTCTTCAAAATGTAATACACATGTTATTTAATAAAATGTATTAACATGGTGGCAACTACAATGGAAGTTCAATTTTTGGGGTGAGTTCACACGATGTCTTCAGCTAATATTTTAATATTTTTTTTCATTATTAATTAATGTGTTGAATTAACTTGCATAATTAGTGGCATTCTCCTAAAGTGTCAATGGTTCTGCTGTAAAAATGCTTAACTTGCCTAAAGGAATAAGTACAAGACAGGCTTTAAAAGCCAATAAATCACACTGCCTCCACCCTTAAGCCATGCTAAATCAAGCATAGGAATACAGCGATGCATTGCATCTTTTCTCCTTTAAAAACAAAAAATCAAACAAAAATTCAAAACCCCGCATATGTTATTTTTGTCCTTCAGTGCATTAAGAGAGAACTGAATAATGTTTTGGCACAGAACAACTTTTGAACTGACTTCTCATGGGCAACTAAACTGCCCTTTAACTGCAATATTGTTTTTCAGGCTTAGCTACAGTTACTGTCATAATATGTCAGACAAATTATGAGAGTGAAATGGTTCAGAATTTAATGGAAGTCAAATTACTGTTGTTTTCTTCTTTGAGAATATTTTATGAAAGCTCACTGACTTCACACACTACCTTAAGTCTTATTTGGAATATATATTTTTCAAAAATTAAAACAATCTTCTCTCCAGGCAACCGCATTAGAACCTCATCTGCACACGTCGCAATACTGTCACCATGTACTGAATAATTTTCATCTTTATTTTGGATCAATTTGGATTTGCAACTTCATTAAAGATATGCTGATATTTTTACCCTATCTCTCAGGGTAGAAAAGAGAAACTGAAATGTGTGAATTTCATGCTTCATAGGAATTCCTCCACAAGAGGAGGAAAATATAGAGGAAAGAGGAAAATGGTTAATCTGGCTTGCTCTGAAAATTATTTCTCCATAAAAGCTCCAAAAAATCAAATAAATACATTTAAAAATCTGTCTTGATGTTTCATACAAGCAAGAGTTTCAAGATTTTTGAGGCATATAAAAATTATGCTTGCATAGAAAGGCAAGTCCTATAGTCCACATTCTATAAATTTGATACATCTACTATTTTTAAAGATTTGCATACCTTTACTGTACACTGTATGCAAACATATTTCTGTCTGGAAAAAAAAAGGATAAACATATCATAATCCCTCTCATGAAAACTTCAGTTTCACCAGAAACCTTTCTTTATACAAGAGGGAATTTAATTTCTTGTATATGTTAATATAACAGATTGCTGTTAACCCTGTTGCAAGTATAGCAAACCCTATTTTACATTTTCTTCAAATGGTGGGTAAGTTTCAATGCATATGAGAAAGTATAATTCAGAGTCTCATGCCATCATGATAAATTTTCATCAAACATTTGCAATCTAGACAGAAATTCGACTACTGACAGAAATTCCACCTTAAATATATTCCTCTACAGACAGTTAATTCAAGTGAATAGAAAGGATTACATAAATAGTGTTTTCAGTGCCACAACACAAGATGCAAAGCAGTCAAGCCATCATTTCCACTGCTTTATTGTATATTGTATATACTCATTCTACTGCTCCCCTTCATCGCAGCCTAGTAATTCTAAAACTGAGACAACTCAAGAAGCGAAACATTATAACCAATGTACATAATACTTCTCTTAATCACACAGATATATTGTGGCATTTCAACTTTTAAAATCAGTTAAGGATACATATTTAAAGTAGCTGCATTTCAGTAGAATTCTGAAAAATATTTAAAAACTAATTAGATCATGATTTGTAACTAGCTGATTACAATGCACACATTGTCTTTTAACTAAGAAACCTGAATTAAAAATACTTCTGAAGTGTTGTTACTGAAGGATTTTCTAGTATACTGACTAGGACTTATTCAGGAAGTAGAAGAACAAGAATGAATGCAATATTCATATATGTGCACAATAGTAAGTGTTGATACTTTGTAAGCAAAAAAACTCAAGAAACTGCAAATATCTATGGAACACTAATTTGGTCTTCATTTAATTCTCAGAGCAGTATTTTGCTTTGTAGGTCTCTTTCATGCTCATGACTGATATTAATTGTTACCCAGAGGAGCTTTGATAACAGGCTTTTTGTCCTTTAATGGTTCTAGGCCTTGGGTAACACAAACTAGTAGAGGCTTTTCATTGTAGAATCAAATATTTAAGAATTTTAATGATCTCTTTTACATGGTCTTTATATGATACTTTGCTACTTCACATGGTTTCATATGGCTTTGCAAAACTTCTTTGAAATAAAGACTTTATTATGCTTATTTCTAATTACAATCTGAGACACAGAGATAAAGGTGAAAAATGCTAAATTTTTCAGCATATCCCTTCAGTGATGCAGGACTTGATTTTAGAGGCCACTCAGCATTTTTTAAACTGTAAAGATTAAAAAAACCTCAAAGTAAAGTTATTTCTCAACAGTTTTTAAAATCAGGTTCAAGGTCTCATATCAAACACTTAAAAAACTAGTACTATATAACTACAGACAACCATAGAAAAATTTAACTCTCTTCACACAGTGTGTGCAAGAGGAAAACAGAATGTGATTCTCAAAGGTATTATTTATCTTTTTGAGATTTGTGAATAATCGATTATTTTTCAAAGCTCAATAAGAAAAATTTGAAAAATGTTTCTATGGATTAAACCAAAATTATTTTCCTATTTAGAAATAGGAAGAGATCTGTTTTCATGTATTGAAGGCACCTTGTATTTCAATTTTTTGAGTAAAAATAAAATCTTGCTAGTATCATTTACAATGTAAATGTGTTAGAAAATGTCTTGACAAAATCCCTTGGCAAAACATTTGCTGTTCTCTCTCCTTCCAAAGCCATTCATGTTTTTGCAGGTTTATTTTAAATCAACACTTGTTATTCCATAATGGGGAGATGATTCATTCTTGTGTCATTCTTGCTTTTAATCTTGATTTCAGAAATAACTTTATTAATATGATTAAGTCTACATTTTCAAGGCTCTAGTGACTAGATTGATTGTTCACGTGTAATTTAATTTTACCATAATACCTTTTCTCTAATACTCAGCATTTAACATTGGATTTATCCTCTTGCTAAGTTGTGTTTACATACATAGAACAAAAAAATTCTCACCTCTAATGATTAAAGTCTGGCAAAATTTCATCAAGAGTAAATAGGGTTTTGTATTACAAAATGTCAATTACACATTATGATTAGCACTGCTAAGAATTCAATGTATTATAAAGAAGGTGTTAAAAGTTAAGGATCTTCAAAGTAAATCTAGATTCGAATGTACTTTTATCTAGCAGAATTCTAATTAATCTAGTAAAAACTGCAATTTCTCAGCATGCCCACTAACAATTAAAACTCAAGGAAGTAGAGCAGAAATACATTATATGGAATAGAAGACATCAAAATTCCCTGGGACCAAACCACAGAGTTATAATACTGATGGATCTAAGTGAAAAGAAAAATTTCTTTACAATAAAATATTTTTAGTAGTATTATAACCTGCTCAAACAAGAATTACATCATTAAAATAAAATTCTCAAATTGACTTCACTTCTCTAAAGTGAAGACCTAGTATTTAGTAGAGTTATCACCAAAAAAAAGGGCAAGTGATTCAAAGACTGTACAATGAAGTATATATGTGGTGAAAGTCTGTGCATATAAAAATTAGTTACTTGAGTGAGAGTTATTGGCAGCAAATGGAACAAGGATTTAGATTAAATTGAAGAATGATTGACATCTGGTCTCCTAGGAAGCAATACAAGAGCAAGGACCTCATAGCTACTTTTAGTTACCTGTTTCCTCTTCTCCCACACCCCAAAAATTGTAAATCATAATGCATTTTTAAATAATAGTAATAAATAAGAAGAATTCAATTATGTCTATCTGTAGAGGAAAAGACACAACATGGAGAGAAGTTTGCCAAAGAAATTTCACATTGGTGAGAAAGAAAAACACCTTGGTGAAAATTCCATCCAAGTTCAGCAGAAAAGAAGACGCTTTCTTCATGGGTTGGCATAATCAATATATACTTATGTCAAAGCAAGGAAATAATAAAAAAGTAAAATTCATTACGAAGCTCAGAATATGTCAACCATGCTGGGTTCTAGAGAGCCAGTGTAACTCCGATAGAAGTCAACAGATGTTTTGGACTCACACAGGTGAGGAATCTGAAGCTATGCAACTATCTAGTATTAGGATTGGGATATCCTAAAAGCTCAAGATTTTAAAAATAACTGGATTAAGCAAAAACTAGAATATCAAGTTAGAGTAAAGCAATGGTAAGGACCCAGCTTCAAATTCTGAAAACAGTGTGAAAACTGTAAACAGAACCCATGGAAAAGATAAAATCACTTCTAAATCTCCAAGCCTGTGAGTTTGAAAATTATTTATTTTAATTATTTATGTATTGTAAATAATAATTTAGTTTCATTCGCAATCTATGTGAAAATGAGAACAGTTAAATAGACAGAACTCATAATATATATTATTTCTATTAAAAGAAGGAAGGAATACACGAATAACAAGAGGTCATCAAGTAGATTGTATGTCCAAATTGCTTCAACCAATAGATATCAAAATTACAAAACTCAAGCATTGTTGCTGAATTCACAGAGAGTGACATCTTTCTACTCTTATCCATTTTTCTTCTCTTTCTCTTCCCTTCATTCTTTCTTTCTTTACACTTTCCCTTCCCTTCCCTTCCCTTCCCTTCCCTTCCTTCCCTTCCCTTCCTCCTTCCCTTCCCTTCCCTTCCCTTCCCTTCCCTTCCTTCCCTTCCCTTCCCTTCCCTTCCCTCCCTTCCCTTCCCTTCCTTCCTTCCCTTCCCCTTCCCTTCCCTTCCCTTCCTCCCTTCCCTTCCCTTCCCTTCCCTTCCTCCCTCCTCCCTTCCCTTCCCTTCCCTTCCTTCCCTTCCCTTCCCTTCCCTTCCCTTCCCTTCCCATACCTTCCCTTCCTCCCTTCCCTTCCCTTCCCTTCCTTCCCTTCCTTCCCTTCCCTTCCCTTCCCTTCCCTTCCCTTCCCTTCCCTTCCCTTCCTTCCCTTCCTTCCCTTCCCTTCCCTTCCTTCCCTTCCCTTCCCTTCCCTTCCCTTCCCTTCCCTTCCCTTCCCTTCCTTCCCTTCCCTTCCCTTCCTTCCCTTCCCTTCCTTCCCTTCCCTTCCCTTCCCTTCCCTTCCCTTCCCTTCCCTTCCCTTCCCTTCCTTCCCTTCCCTAACCTTCCCTTCCTTCCCGAACCTTCCCTTCCCGAACCTTCCCTTCCGAACCCTTCCCTTCCCTTCCCTTCTTCCCTTCCCTTCCCTTCCCTTCCCTTCCCTTCCCTTCCCTTCCTTCCCTTCCCTTCCCATTCCCTTCCCTTCCCTTCCCTTCCCTTCCTGAACCTCTCCTGAACCTTCCCTGAACCTTCCCTGAACCTTCCCA